>NC_135866.1:3288553-3601886 GCF_031162955.1 Sander vitreus
GGGGTTCGGCCGCTGCCGTCGCCGGTAGGGTTACAGATGCTGTCCCAAAGAAAGAGGTCACTTTTGGTAGACTGAATAAAGCTTTTCTTTTGTTGTCCGATATCTTTCGTTTTTCAGCACCAGTGGCATATGTACGTTTCATTTCCCCTTAAAATTATTTTCCTGCTCAAAATAACATTTTAACCTAACGGCAAAAAAGGCAAAGGTATAAACACATAAACTACCGATATTACACTTCAGATCGCTTAAGCCGTTCGCAGAGGGCGGTAAACGTCGCCATGGTAACTGCGAGTTTGACCAATCAGAGACTCCAGTGTTTTGCTTAGAATTGTGGGTAGTGTAGTATTTCTCCAGAAGATCGCAAATAACAAGGTTGATTTCATACCTGTGGCTTTTATAGGAGCAGAAACTTTAGTTTCACAACCTCGTAGCTCGTGGTCAATCTACCTTGGATGGTTTAGACATTATGGCTGAAAATCAATATCTTACGGAGAAAATAAATGGGATGTTGCTGGTCTGTTGGGCCCCCCCTTGGAGGGCAGGGCCTGTTTCAATTGAAACGGGTGAAACATAGGTAAGGCCGCGTCTGAACTTACATTTGTATTGCTCCGTTGGTCTTTCTATCGCGTTTCTATCTACCGTTTTTACCGCAATGTGTATTTATTAATTTTTTGAGAGGTGCACGTCAGGCTAAGGCGTAGGGTCTGTATCTCCACTTACCTACATACGTACTTGCGGCGTTGATTTAACGCAGAAGCATAAAAAGACTGAAAAAAAACTTCAGACGGCTGCTCATTGATTGTGATTCACCGGCTCTGCTCTGCTACTAGCGGAGAGCCAAAGCATGTCTTTGTAGTGGGCTACCGGTGAAATAAATTGTACACGAACGCATGTTAGATGAACGCCTAGGCTCTTGACCGGGTTCATACACATTTTAACCAATACTTTTCCATGACTTTTTCGGCAAATTTCCATGACTATGTATTCCTGAAAATGTCAGTCGACATTATACAATAAGAATAAAAATCAGTGTTAAAGAGGTTTAACGATAAAATTAATGACAGTTTATGTGGTTCAATACCCCCCCCCCCCCACACACACACACACACACACACACACACGCACACACAAATCCATACAGACAATTCAGTTTTTCATTTCTGCAAGCTTTTCATCAATTTGCTCGTCAATGTTGAACAGAGCAGCTCTTTTTTCCTTTGCTGTCCGACGGAAACTATTTGATTTGGAAATAAATGTTAAACTACTTGTTTTTTCTGCTTTCTCTGACAATTCATCAGCAGATTTTTCGAGGGCAAACACATCTGCCTCTGACATGGATGTTTAACTGTTTAGTCTGTAGGTAATGATTCAGGCTCTCGTCAAATAAAAGGACATGAACTGATGTAAGTATCTATAGGAGAACTCCCAATAGTAAAGAAATGGGAGCGAGAACTGAGCCCTGAGGGGAACACAATTAATTGGCAGTTTGGCACAACATTTTCCGCTGTTCCAAGAACCCAAATCACCAGGATATCCATTTCAACATATGCCATAGGACATATTGGACTCCCCAGAAGAGATACGTCTCTAAAGTCATTCCCACTCCCTATTGTACGTTCTGTCAACCTGAACAAACTGGAACTTTCCTACATATGGTCTGGGAGTGTGAACAGGTGCATGAGTTCTGGAATAAAACATCAATAATATCTGATGCGATAGGATGTCGAATTCCTACTGACCTGATTGTTTTGTTGCTTAATGACGACGAGACAGAGGAAAATTTGGCTAGCCGGCTCAACTGCAACCAAGAAAATGATAGCTCAACGCTGGCTCCCCACTCATTCACTTTGTATAAAACAGTGGTTGGCATATTTTCTGGACATAGCTATGTTTGAGCTCTCTACAGCAAGGATTAACAAAGCCAAGTCATTAACTATCAACCTGTGGAAAAACGCAGCGGTGCAAATATCAGACCTAATGACCTCAGCGACTAGGCAAGGTGTGATTTCTGTTTGTTTGTTTTGTTTTCCTCGAGACCGCAGAGGGTGGGGGGTGGGAGAGGATTTTTGTTCCTGTTCAATTTGTGTTTCTTTGTTCTGTATGTTTAAAGATGAACTGAACTGAAAGAATCAACGTTGATAACGTGTTGGTTATGACAAATAAAAATGAATTACACTAAAAAATGTAATAAAAAAAAATCAATATAGCTTTTTTTTAAGCAACACAAAAATTATGTTTGTTAGTACTAGAACGCTGACAATTTTGATGACGTCACTGGCATGGTAGGACCTGCGAAGGTATATAGGCTACAGTGCAGCATATTAAATACACGTGAAAATTAGTAATTTTAATGGCATGGGTTACGCATTTGAGCCTGTGAGGGACAGGCCTGTAGTGTCTGACATGGAGGACGATCAGTTTCAGTCATTTATTGTATCCAAGCACATTATGTATTTTAGGAAATAGAGACTGCTTATATATCGTGTGCATTAAGAGAAAATAGAAAAGGTCCTTTGTGTTTTAGAAAATCGATGCAGATAAATGTAAAATGTGACTGGACGAATTCAAGTTAGCTGCACGCAAAATGTTAAAACCAAAATAAATAAAGTTAGCTGCACGTAGGAGAGTTACCCCAGGTTGACCATAGATGCACGGAGGATTCACGAGTTTTGCCGTTTACTTTAGGCTAGTGCAGAGTTGGCAGATTTTTTCCTTGTGGTCGTTGATGGATATTGCACAAATGGATACTGCACAGATACCTCTTATTATGGAACTAGCAGCTTTTTCTGTGAGTTGAACTCCCTCTGCATCAACAATGTGCCCTGAGACATCAGCTAGCTTCAGGGTGAGTAGAAAGGGACATTGGATTCTGTTTACAGACCCGCTGTGGTTTAGTTAGCAGCTAGTAACGCATTATTATTGATCTGTGATATCATCGGAGTCATGGTTTATTTATATGGTCTATGGTCGGAGCGCTAGCTTGTGGAGTTTGACATTAGTGTTTCCAACGTGTTTAGCTGCTAGCCCTTTCCCTAGGTTGGATCGTTTGGTATCTAGCTTGGTTTTGTGACTCAATTTCAATGATGCCCAGTGTGTCAGTCTCAGTTTTGTTGAACGCTATAAAGCCTACACGTTAGGCTTTATTTGTGCGTGTAAGTGAATATGTACGTGTTTTGTGTATGTCACAACAACATTACATCCAGCCCTTTGGCTAGTAGATTGCTAGCATGCTGGATAACAGCTAAACCTCTCTGTTCTCTGCCTGATGTGGGCGTTTCAGCGCCCTGTCTCTGCGGCCGATAGCATCGGTAGTGTTAGTACTTGCCGTTGGTCTATCGGTCTGCCCTGTACTATAGCCTGAAAAATCGATAATTGACGGAATGGCCTCAGGTTTCAGTCTGTTGGACTTAACCCTCACCAGTGACCCTGTTGTATCAAAAGTACAGCTCTCTAAATAGTCTGTCGCTAAAAAATGGTCGCTACAGACTCGAAATCCAGGGGCTGTTGGAGGGCTGGCCAGTTTTCAGGCAGCTAGCCATGAGTTGAGGATTGGTTTCCTTGTCAAAGGTAGCCTGTGGAAATGTATCGTAACCCCAGCTGCCTTAGCCCTATACAAGTCATTACTGCAGCCAGGGGCAATGCAGTATGAACCCCCCCTAGACCTGTTGGTTTCCGTTTCCTCAGCCATGTCCGTTAGCCTCCGACTGTCTCAGACTGTTTACATTCTATGGCTGCTTATCATGCCAGTGACGTAGCCGATTATGGAATTCCAACATGGCGGCGGCCGTGTAACAACAACACTTTCAATGTACCATTTTATCCCTTTTAACAAATTCAGCCATTTTAATCATTGTACCAATGAGAATAAATAAAATACATCTGTTATATCACCTTTACTGAAATTCCAGTTCAGTTCATCTTTAAAGGCATATTGCCCCGTCATTGCTCCGACTCTGCTTAGGTCCGCCATTTTTTAATGTTTTTAACGAGCCGGCCAAGCCACGCACAAAGGATTGTGGGTGATTTGGGAGCGCGAAGGATACGCATATGCATCCTTTGCTGTCTATGGGAAATTCTCCGAACGAAGGACTCAGTCCTTGGAGGAATTCGGAGGATCCTCAACATTGGAACAGTCCTTCGACGGACGTCGATGACGTAGCATTCTCGAAATTCCGGCTTCAAAGGATCCTTCCTTGACATTGAGAAACAGCTACTGTCTCCCCCTCCCTCCTCTAGTCCCTCACTGCGGAAATCACCATAGCAACAAGTTCTGACACACACACCTCCTATCATGGAGACTCTTTACTTTGGGCCGTGTCAAACAGCAGATTTACTGTTAGCCAGTGTTATTCTGATGTGCACCAAGTAATAGGTACACAAAATTTCCTGCGGAATTTTCTAGTTCAGTGTGCCAATGTGCTGCAATAGCAGCAATCGGCAAAATGACTATTATCCTGCATACTTATTTTGGTGTGAATGCTGTAGACGGTGGGCTGAGGGTCCATATCTGCTTTACTTTTCAAAATGGATGATCCCCATGGAGGGAGAACCTGGATTTGTAAAGTTGGGACGATTGTTTTATTCTCAACGATATGAAAAGTGTTGCCACTCCCATTTGTTGCACATTTTCCCCGAAAATCATAGTGCGCGACCCGTAAATATGCAGGCAAACACGGTTGCCTACTATATTAGTCGAGCCAATAGTGCGGTAAGATACACCGTCACCACATTTAAGAGTAAACTTAAAACTCTCCTCTTCGATAAAGCTTATAGTTAGGGACAGAGTTACAGCATTCGCCTAGACCGGCGGGGGAGGGTGTATCACTGCAGACACTGCACCCCTTCTCTTCTCTGCTTCTCTTCATAGTTGTTAGATTCATCTACCATATAATCAATGATATAATCAAAGTAGAGGGAGACAGGCCAGTACAGCCTGATCCGGTTGGTGACCCTGGCCTCCTTCATAGTATGCTTGTGAATGTAGTTTTTGTGTTCTTTTTTCCCCTTTTGGTGTGCTTGCTGTATGCTTGGTGTGTTTTGGTTTGGCGTCCGTCTCTGTGTTTTGCTCTCTCCCTCATGCTCTGGAAGCCACAGGTGGGCGTGGTCACTGGAGCGCCCGCTTACAAACCTGAGGCTCATCACACCACTCAGCACTCCTGTTCCTAATCAACTATCAACTCCCCTTATAAGCCAGGCCAACCTACCAGTCTCCGCCGGATCGTTGAATCAGCCTGTATGATAACACGCCAGCCAATCTAAAAACTTTCACTATTGTGAATAACATTTTGCTAACTTGTTTTGTCCTGTCTCACCTCAGCCTACCATCTCGCTCTGTGCCTGAAACCTGATCTACCGCTAGACCCAGAGCTCTGGAGCCCGGACCCCATTCCCTCTTTCTGACTCATCCGAACCACCTGCCTCTCAAACCACGTTCTGTTTGTTCAGTTCAATAAAATCACCTTAATTGCAACTAACCTCTGGTCTGCGTTTGAGTTCTGGTCACCGGTCCTGACAGGAGAGTTCTAGCCCGAACAGGCTCCTCTCCTTAACCTGTCTCTCTATAGTTTTAGACTGCCGGGGGACTTCCTATGACACACTGACCTTCTCTCTCCTCTCTCTTTCCATCAGTGTTCCAGAAATGCTTGTTACTAACCTAGCTCTGGGGAGCTTATTCCCCGTCCATATGTTTTCTTTTCGCCCAGCATGTTTCCTTTGATTAGGGTGGCCCCTAAATCATGGTTGCAGCCTGTTGCCGTGGTCCTGCTGCACACCCTGCTATTCCCTGCTACGCTCTGCAGTGCCCTGCTACGTCCTGTGACGCCCTGCTATGCCCTGCTACATCCTGCTACGTCCTGTGACGCCCTGCTATGCCCTGCTATGCTATGAACTACTACAGCTACTATTTCTAGTCACTGACCCATTATCTTTATTGTGACTATTATTGCCAATATTCATCACACCCCCAACCGGCACCATCAGACACTGCCTACCAAGAGCCTGGGTCTGTGCGAGGTTTCTTCCTAAAAGGGAGTTTTTCCTCGCCACTGTCGCACTGAATGCTTGCTCTTGGGGGATTTACTGGAATTGTTGGGTCTTTGTAAAATATAGTGTGTGGTCTAGACCTACTCTATCTGTAAAGTGTCTTGAGATAACTCTTGTTATGAATTGATACTATAAATAAAATTGAATTGAAGTAGGATTATTATTAACCAATCAGATGTAGCATATTTAGAACAGCTGTTACACGGATTAACTGTAAAGTGTCTCGAGATAACTCTTGTTATGATTTGATTATATAAATAAAATGTAATGTAATTGAATTGAGAGCGTCTTTTGTTGCTATAACAACAGCTACGGTATCCCAGAGAGGTATGTGGAGCAGTGCACAGCAGATAAATAATAGAACGCAGCATTCCGGCTCTCTATTTAAAACAAAATAACTTGGTTTCAGATGTTAGATGTACTACCATGATAAGCCAAGTATCGTAAGTAAATTAAACTTTTCATTAAATAATTGCGTTCATTATGTAAACGTATTATGCTTATTCGTGTTGCAGTTACGGGCTTGTCGACGAAATCAAAGACTAGCTAGTTATCTTAAACGTTAGCCGGGGGCTAAGCTAGCGGCTTTGTTAAATCAAATCTGGGGACATTCTAAAACGCTTAACATGAAAAAGCTTAACGTGGTTAAATGTACCTAAACAACGATCAATCATCACCATATTTCTTGTCATGAACACTTAACCCTTTGAGCACCAAAGTCGCAAAATTGCAACACAACGCGGTACTGAATCAAACAGCTGTTGCCCTGAGCCCCTCCCCCGTCCAAAAGCACTCACAGGCAGTCAGCAGTCCCAGCCTGCAGTCAGACACACACCACTCCGCGTCCAGGCTGCAAATGAATCACGCATGCGCATGGCCGCCGCCGTTCCGCCCTGGCTTACAAAGCGGGGTGTAAATGTAAATGTTTCTTCACTCTCACACAAAATAATTATGTAAGTTAGGCGACTTTTAGGACAGCCAATAGCTACTTTCCTTACTGAGCAGTTGTTGGGTGAGAAATCGGAGATAGTGTGCCACAAAGCTATTTATGCTGAAGCGGTATTGCTGGATTTAGGAGTTATTGAGAGAAAATGGCAAGCAAAAAGTTTACACTTAGTGAAGTGATGGGTCTCCTATTTGCTGATCCTGATTCTGAAGGGGAAAATCCACCTTTGGGAGATGACGATCAGACAGAGAGGTATGTTTAGCTGTTATCCAGCATGCTAGCAATCTACTAGGCAAAGGGCTGGATGTAACGTTGTTGTGATATACGGGTCAATGACGAATAAGGGTTGGCCAGATGAGAAAACTAAAAAACTTTGAAAAAGCTTTTTTAAAGGCATCTTTGAGTTTCGTTAAAATGTATATTTTGTGTTATTGTACATTTTATTTCATTTGAAATAGGATTTTCATGATTTTTTTTACAAAGGTAGGACCAAATGGACCTAAAATGTCAAGTGGTGTAACCACAAAGGAATGATAAATATTTAATATTTCGTCCACTACATTGTTTGTGAGTGCATTCATACTATTTTAAAATTTTACCCAAAAATAGATTTTATTAGGATTACTTCTAAATTTAAATTATATTTGTTATTGCAATATCAAGTGGTAGACGTGCTGGAAAAAAAACATTTGTTTTCTAAATAATCTTGGACAAAATGTGTAAAAAGGCTTAAAAATGGGTTTTTACAATGGAGTAGAGTATTACATTTTATCAAACATTAATTTACCTGCACATTATCATATTTTCAAGAAAAATACTGGTTACCATTTGACACAAACCAGTTACACCACCTGACGTGATGCTTCTACAGTCAAAAACTATAATATAAAGAAAGTGACACTGAAATCAAGCACTGCAGTCAAAGTAGTTGCCGTTTAATTTAATTTCAATGACAAATATTTCATTGAGGTAACAATTTACTTTATTAGATCTCATTTGATTAAATTAAACAACTAATTTCTTAACAAATTGTGTGTGAGTTGAACAGAGTGTTTGTGTGTTAGAGAGGTAAATAGATGGGTAAAAGAGAGAGGGAGAAACAAGTCTGTTTAGGGTTGGAACCACCCACTCCATCAGGAGCTCCTTTGCCGTGTCCTTTTTCGCTAAAGTTCCAGGTGACCCTTTGGAACCCAAACATAAACGGCACTGTACTGAGAAGAAACAAGTTTCTTTCCTGTATTGGGTCACTGGTCCATCACTGATCATATGGAGTGTGCTAGGGGGGGTACTGCATTTGCCTATGGCATCCTTTAGTACAGACTCTATGTGGGCCCATACAGCACGCTCATCATGGCGGGGAGAGGCAGAGAGAGTTGCATAGGAGTAGGAAGATAAGGCAGTATATGCCACACAGGTGTGGATGGTAACCTGCTTGCGGCTGCCACCAAAGTGGAAAGCCTGAATTTCACTGCCGAGCTCACACCCATAGTTCTCTGACAAGTCTACATGAATGCAGACTTCATCTTCACGTAGTGTTTCCTTTAGCTCTCTGAGTGTTTTGGCTTGATGAAGCCAATTGAAATGGTGCTTTGCTAGGGAGTCAAGCTTCTTGTTGAGCAAAGCCAACAGATCGTCACACTTCCCACTTCGTGTAACTTTTGCAAAGTTAGAAAACGTTTTTCCTTCTTCTGATGTTACTTCCCTTGACCACTGCTGCCATGTCAGAACAGTGTCCTCCAGAGGTCCTTCAAACTCAATGTCATTGTAACAGCACTTTGCACAGGTGCGATGCATGCAATCCTTGCTGGTGGTATCACATGTAATAACTGCTAGCAACTCTGGTATGGTGTTAGATGGAAGAACTCCTCTCTGATGCAATCTGTCTACTAGAAGTTTGGCATTTTCGTGGTCTATGCAAGCACATGTATTTCGATCAGCTTCTTTAGCTGGTGTAACATAAAAGGGGCAGTATCTCACAAATTGTCTATAGGACAATTTAAGGTGTCTCATTGCTGTTGCATTGTACTGTGTGTGTAGCTCTTTCAGGGTTTGAAGCAGTACCCTCCTTTGCTGCTTGATTTTATTTTTGGTTATCGTGTCTTTTTTGCCTGATAACATGCAACTATTCTCATCCCTACAAAGAAAGCTGACCACATTCTCTCTTCTCACTTGGGAGGTTTTCTTTGTGTCTCTCTCTCTCTGTTTGTTCTTTTCGATGGTCAATTTCTGTTTATTCTTTTGCTTGTGCAATTTCCTTTCCATCTTGTGTGTCTTTTGCTTTGCTGCCTGTAGTTCCCTTTTAACTTTGCGAAGTTCCAACCTTAGCCTCTCTTTCTCTTTCTGCACTAAGCCAAAGCGTTTGTTCCTTCTTTCCTTCACTTTCCTTTTTGCTTGTGGCCTCGCTAATATTGGCTGTACATATTGATGAGCATTATGCATGGGCTCAGGATTATCTACATCCTCAACTTGGTCATTTGCTGATGAGTCCATAGATGGTGGAGTAAGATTGAGAACATCAGCAAGCACCTTTTCATTTCGTCTATACTTTCTCTGGTACTCTCTCCATTTTTCCCTCATCTTTTCCTGCTTTTTTTTGACAGCTCTGCTATTGGGGTATTTTGAGTTTTTCCTTCTCTTTTTCTCCTTTGATAACTACAAAAAAGGAACGTAAAATTAGAAAATGTTGGAACAGAAATTATCTTGTTCACTCACCACTTTACTCTGGAATAATTTGGAACACCTACATCACTACATCAATTTTATCCTGACATTAATTGACAGAGATGTGTTTATTTGTGAGTGTGTGTTGCATAAAAGCTACCTTTCCCTTCTTTTTGCAAGGTAATTGGCCCTTGCAGCAGGATCCTCTTTAAGTCTTTCTCTGTGACGAGCCACTTTCTCCTTGTTTGAAAGTGGCATCTATTGAAAGAAATGTGGCTCAATTATATGGTTAGCTTTGAATAAATAAATTAAAAATCTTTTATTTCATTAACTTTAAACACAATTGTAATATTTAAAAGGTGCAGTAGGTAAGCCTTATAAAACTAACTTTCTGTCATATTTGCTGAAACTGACCCTATGTTCCAGGAGAACTACACGAAGCAGGTCATTAAAAAAAAAATCCTATAACCCTTTTTTTCTTGTGTTCCGACTGGACCAATTTGGAGATTTTTAAGTTCCTCTGACCACAGTTCCTGTAACTCTTTCAGCTCCTACTTCAGGGCAGGGTCTTTTCGCTGTTCCCTTTTCAGCATAGGAACCTAGGTCAACTAGGGTCGGGTTTACGGTACAGACAGACCAACAGCGGGACAGTTTTCGCCATCTTATTCATCACTAAATTCACTTCTGAGAACGTTTTAGGCGAGAAATGAACTGTTTAGATTTCGAATATAGGCAGTGTTGCGAAAATCGATGCCGAATTGACAATTTGCTTCAAAGTTTTCGGAGTTGAGAAGCTCCATAAAGTGACGCCACAGCCAGCCAGTGCCTGCCCCGGCCGCTAGTTTGTCGCTCGCCCAGTCGTGCTCAGAGACCCCACTGTGAGCTGGAGGCTCTCAGACCGCTCTCATAAATAAGAGGATTTTATTTCGCAGTTGACGATTCGTTGTTTAAATATCACAACACATGTCCACGCAGGCAAAGGCAAGAGAGAGAGAGATACCCGTTTCTCTTCGGGAGACTTGTTTAAATTATGACATAGGCTATACATTAGATTTAGTATTTAGTTCATACTTTTTTTTGGTGTATTTGTTTTCTGATTTTAACGCTATAAAGACCGTTGCCGTGCTTGCATCACTCCCTTACCCCTCCTATAGTTCCTATGGCCACTTGGCCAGTGCGAATGCAAATGGTAAAAACTGGTTTTGGGGGAGAGTAGTTAGTAGAACTGTTTAGAAGTGGACTGTTCCTAGAACTACGTTCCTGTAACTACTTGGTCGGAAAGAGGCTAATCACTGCTCAGGCACACACATTTCATAGCGTCCTCCCCTTCCCCCCTCTTCACACACGCGCACAGCTCTCCCTTGTCGGGGGAGGGGCTTAGGAGACCGTTTCCGGGCATTAGCAGAAAGGGACTGAGAAATTGTTGATGTTCAAATTTTTTGGCTAAGTCCTGGAAATTTGTATTAAAGCTAAAAAAAAATTTAAACACTAAGGCCTTGCACTATAATGATATAGCCTAGCCTAGCTAAAAAAGCTAGCTTGATAAAGTTTTGGATAAATTACCTAAACTTTAAAAAATACAAACAATAAACACATAAAAAATACATCTAAATAGTAACTATAATCCCAAACCAGTAACTTAACTAGTTATATTTGAAAAGATTGGCCAAACTTGTAGTAGGAGTCAAATGGTGTAACCGGTTACACCATTTGACATTTTAATGTAAAATCAAATTTGACAGGCATTATCATGGACACATATATCAGCATATGGCCTTGGTGTGAATAAATCAAGCATAAGTTTTAGACTAAATACACATTTTTATTCAAAAGAATGTTTTTCAATGTTTTACTTGGGTCATACCATTTGACATGTTAACCAAAGATACCTGAACTTACCCTAAAAATGTCTTATTAACTTATATTTATCAGAGAGTTACTAACCTTGTGACACAGCAGTTATGCTCATCAGGGGTCCTTTCCTCTGATGTCATTTATTGTCATGTGGTCTTCTTGCTGATTTTAACAAAATGGCACCTTGAATGGTGGTTACACCCATGGATGTATTAAGAGAACTGGATACAGTAGGTGTTTCTCAATGTCAAGGAAGGATCCTTCGAAGCCAGAATTTCGAGGATGCTACGTCATCAACGTCCGTCGAAGGACTGTTCCAATGTCGAGGATCCTCCAAATTCCACCAAGGACTGAGTCCTTCGTTTGGAGAATTTCCCATTGACAGCTAAGGATGCATATGTGTATCCTTCGCACTCCCATATTACCCACAATCCTATGCGCGCAGTTTTGCCAGGCTTGTAAAAAAAAATTAAATGGCGGACCTAAGCGGAGCCAGAGTGACGGGGCAACATGCTTTTAAATGTAAGTATCTTTAGTGTTTAACGTTACCGTACATTTGTTAAAACGGTAGTACATAAAAATTAACGTTTAACGTTTAAATGCCAGTACAAATTGCTATTGATAATTGGGGATCGGAGGGAGGGTCACCCACGCCCAGGCCAAGAAGAAGTGGGACAATTTAAAAACCAAGTACAAGGTGCGCTATTGTACTTTGGGGTATTAATGTATGGACATAATTGTTATGCACATCTTAATGTAACTTGTGATTTTTGAAGTAAGCCTTGGATGTAAAGCTGACAGACTTGGGCCTGCTGACAGTAAGTTTAGATGCAGTATGGTGTACTATAGTAGTAATACATCATCACAACAACCTTTTGATCTTCACTGTTTAGGAATGCAAGTGTCCCACCACAGGTCAGGGGACAGAGGATGGCAAAGCGACAGCAGCAACTTGGCCCTGGTTTGCCCTCATGGACGAGGCATTAGGGCAGTCTGCGGCAGTCTCGCCCCCCTGCCTTATTGCCTCGATCCAAGGGGACAAACAAGGGCCAAGCACTGCACAAGAGGTAGAGGAAGGGAGAGATGAGGAGGAGGAGGAGGAGGAGGAGGAGGAGGAGGAGAAGAGAGAAAGCAGCAAAGAGAGAGAAGAGAACAGAGGAGAGAAGAGGAGAAGGGAGAGAGAGGATCCATTCCTCCAACTCCTCAAGGAGGACATAAAATACCAGAGGGAGGCAGATGAGGGGAGGGAAGCAGAGGCCAGAGAGAGGTCAAACCATTTTTTTTTGCTGTTGGAGGTTGGCAGAAAAATAAAGTAAATTTAAATTTCACTGGTTTTGTCTTTTTTGTCTTCTTTGCCACTTTTTTAATTATTTAATATAAACTGTCTATGTCCATTTAAAAAAAAAACCTTATTGTTATTTAGACTGCAATAGAAAAAAACTTTGTAAGTAACAAGTAACTAGCATTTGAAGCCTAGAACAATGTGTTCAATAGTGTGTTCCTAGAACAATATCATCATCCTTATTTACAACGTTTTGTGATTAGGTATTCCAAGCTCTACAAAAACATTCATTTCATCTTGGTTACAAAAAATTATTTATTTAAACATTTATATATTGACAACTTAAACATTTACAACTATATACAACAAGACCAAGAACAGAATAACAACAAGTGGCCAGTACATCACTAGTACATTAAGTATATTTAATGTACCTTCTTGACTGTGTATGGGTGTTTACCAATGGTGTTGTTAAATGACTTCATATGTTGGTTACAGTGTTACAGTAGTTTAAGGATAATTTCCAGCTGGTAACTTTGAAGTATGTTATTTGTCTAAATAGTCATAGAACACACTTTCTTTTATATGTTGGATGTGTCATCTTCCACGCATTTAATTATTCACCTTGGGAAAAATAGTCGAGGTCCAGAGGTGCCTCATGCAGTGCAGACACCTCGTTGGTCAGCGCGGCTCGCCAAGCAGCTCCACTCCGGCTCTCCCCACCATCACGCTCCAGAGGTGTCTGGTTGTCGTCCTCCTCCACAGCCTCTTCCAGCTCATCTCCGACACCAACACAAATGTTGTGTAATATTACACATGCCGTCACCACCTGTGCACAAGGCAGAGCAAAGAAGACTTTGTTGCGATATGAAAAAACATGAACACAGAAGATGTAGTGTGACTTTAGCAGTTGTTAAGCATGAACTGTTGTTTTGAGTAGGATATTAAGATTTGATAAAGAAATTCACTACAGAAATATTGCAGTGATTTATTACCTTAGGGACAAACATTGGATGTACTTCAAGTGCTTCTAAAAAGATGCACCTAAAGCGGGTTTTCATCATTCCAAAGGCACACTCAATGATTGTGCGACCTCTGGAATGATGATAATTAAACCTTTGCTCTGCCATGCCTCTCACTGGCCTCTTATATGGTGTGATAAGGGCCAGGGGTTCCTGTAGACATGGGTAGTCACCATCAGCTTATAACATAGCGGTTGTAAAAAAAAAAAAAAAAAATCCTGAATCAGGAGCTAATAGGCCTATTCGTGTAACGTTAACTTATTCACCCTTTATTCATGTTTTAACGTCACTTACCATCCCAGGTCTTTGATGGCAAAGGTGGCGACAAATTAACCTCCTCCTCCTGCGGGCAGCCTGACGCCGATGCTCCCTCACCATCTCCATCTCCATCTCAGCAAAGATGCTGTACAGCAGAAAAATCAGTAGCACATCCATTTCTGTCCACTGTTGAATTGCAGCACCAAAGGCACTTGGTAGCCTGTTCCATTGTACGTGTTCTCCGAATGCTAAGGAGGAGCCTGGCCTAGCCTTGGAAGGACTAGTCCTACCAAGGAAGGATCCTTGACATTGAGAAACGCCTAGTGTTCGGCGGGAAGCCCCGTACATTCCAATGAGAGTGCTCAAAAGCACATAAAGCAAACATGGAGCTCGGCTCTTCCGCATTGTTGGCCCATAACACTGGTTGGCTCACGATGGGCATGCGCACTAGCAACAATTTGTTTGTGTTGTCATAGCAACCGGTAGCAACATGCACGTTCATGAGCTTCTCTCGTGTGTCTCTTACATCCACGGTAAATGTAGCTAGCGAACTCATGAACTCGCCGTTTTCATTGTCTAAAATATTCACTAACGTTAAACATTGTCTTTTGTTGTTCCCGATCGTTTACATGCTTAGCTAATGTATTTAGACAACCAAGGAGATGTAATTATTATGTTGTGCTACTAGCTAGTTAGCTAGTAGGTTAGCCTTCAGTTTGGTGACCAGAGCTTCTCTTAATACATCCATGGCTTTATCTCTCATCCATGCTACAGGCTTTACAGCATACAGCCCTCGGATGTATCGTAAGATAAGTGTTAAACCCTAAACCCACATCGGCTCTTAGGTACATATAAGATATTACGTTAACGTTAGCTACCTAACTAGCTCCATTATTTAGCTTGACCTGCATTCTGCTTTTTTAGCTTTTGCAATAAACCACTAAACCAGGTCAAGTGATAGTGACACTGTATTTAAGTTACAAACAACATGTTCCTTATTTTAAAACTAATTATCTTAATTTAAGATTAATACTGAAACTTTCACTCATTGTTTTGTTAAATTGCAATAACTTTTCTCTTTTTTTTCACAGACAACTCCAACCTTGGGAGTGCAGTTATCATCTATTCATCCATCACCTATCTTCCAGCTGCATGACATCTATGAAAATATTTTATCTGGGATTCTTGTGTGCAATATACAATAACCTATACCTCACAATGAGTTAAAATCCATGCATGTATTAAAACCTTCTGTGGAAAATGTATGCATAATGTGTAATAACAATTTCAACTGATGCTCATTGCAAGTTACATGTACTCCAACATTTTTGTTATTAAAAACTTGACTTTTGTCTCAAACTTTTCATGGAAAAATCGGAAAGCACAAAAATAATGCTCAACAACACTGGTGTATATTTACATTTTAGCACAATACAATTATTATTAAGAGAATTATTGATTCACAAAATAATTTATTCCACCTGCAGGATTATTTAAAAAGAAATGCATTAAAAACATAATGTAAGACGGGGCGGCCTCTAGCTCACCCAGTGGGAGCGTTCGCCCCACGTTGGCGGAGTCCTGCAGCGGCACAGGGTTCAGGTCCGACCTGCTGCCCTTTGCTGCGTGTCATCCCCCATCTCTCTCCCCCTTTCATATTGATCCACTTTCAAATAAAGCCCTAACAATAATCTTTGAAAAAACAAACATAATATAGGACAAACAAAATCTACATCCGACGTGGGGAAGAAAGACAAAATAAAAAATGCAAAACATGTGGGTGAGGCTGGGGAAGATTAGTGGAGGCAAGAGAGGAAAAGGCAGGGAGAAATAAAGGCAAGAGGGAGAGGAAGAACACAGAATGTGAGTGAACAGAATGATTAACAAAAAAAACAAAACAAAAAAACATTTACATAAATAGGTGGAGACATATCCTTACACAAAGAGGGCTGCCCTGGATATTTAAGTTTTTATCGTAAAATGCAATCCTGTTGAGGCTACAATCTAGTATGGATTGTAGCCTCAAGGGACTGTACGATGCTATTTAAAAGAAAATCATTTCCCAAATTTGTGAAATTAACTCCGTCTCTTATAAATATGCCAGGACAGTCAAACTTTATGCAAGGATGCCTTACACTGTCTCCACCCAATTCCCTGACAAATTTGCCCATCTCTCTGTTCACAAACATTCTGGTCTTGTTGATCTTTCCCGGATCTGCTTTCCTCCAGTGACATCTCTCACTGATGGAAGAGAGAATGATCTTCATCTCAGGAAAGATGCCATGGAGGTGCAGCATGTCCTGCTTCATCACTGTGACAAGCTCCACACCTTTGATGTTGCCAAGGTCGTTGCCGCCACAGCAACTGTTCTTCCTCTCAAAGACTGATGAAAAAAGGGAAGAAGGTTCCTCCATCTCAGACCACCCCAGCCAAACCACCACACACGGCCATCTAGTCCCAGGTTCCTCCCTGTGGTCTGTGTATTTTGTGCCCTTCTTTACACAAAAATGGTTTATTAAGCTCTCATATACATTTTATATTGTGTAAAGGACTAGCATTACAGGTACTAAGTGATTTGTGTATCACCTTTATGAAAAGATTATGCAAATAGAATAAATAACAATGCTTGAATATAGCCTAATTCACCTTGTCCAAGTACGGCCGGGACCACATTGGGGTTTGTCCTTTTGGGCTCAGTCCATCCAGGAGCGTCTTCCAACTCTTATGTTCTCCCTACTTTGAAAACAAAGAAAATTATCAGCAAATGCATTATCAGTTGAGTTAACTAGCACTCAGACTACTTATGTATGCGTTTTCCTATAATACATATATCCTGCCAGGTCTATCAATTTGTGTATCATCTTCATGAAAGGATTATGGAAATACAATATATAAATGTTGTTCACCTTGTTCAAATACCACTGGGACCCCAATGTTATCCTCAGTCCTATCTGCCATCTAAAGAAAGTAAAAACATTCATGTTCAATATCCAAAACACAATGTGTTTGTCGTCCTATCTACCAATGACAGAGAAAAGAGTGATTGAGAGCACATGGATGTAAAGTTAACGTTAACGTTACAGTACTATTTTCTTAAGTCCTACAAAAATTGCCCTAACTTGGCTAAGTTGAAAACAAAACATTCGCCCTTGCTTGTATGTACAATTTCTAATGTCAGATATTTGTTTAAAATGGAAAATACACGCAAAACGACTAACGTTAAACCAAAGGCCAACATTAGCTTTGCCACAAGAAATTGCAAAAATCTAATACTGTGTACATATTTACTACAGCATTATGAAAACCAAGTGTATCATGTTGACATACAGTACTCTGCTGAGTATTAGCTACATCCTATTTTTTTATAATCTTACCTTATTCAGCCAAAACCGATTTTTGTAGGTGTATTTTTGTAGTGTCGTCAACTCGTGTACAGTAAGCGAACGGTGTACAGTAGCGGGGGAGGGGGAGGAGGGGGATTTAAATACAGCGCGGGCCGATCGCTTATCCTTTCTTTCCAGCGTCTGTGGCGGTAAATCTTTTTCTTTGTCTTTACAGCCAGCAAGAAAATCAAAAATTCTTCAAAATGCCGTCTTGTGTTGCCCACAACTGCGTGAAGCGATCAGATGATAGATCCAAGGTTACTCTGTTCAGGTATGTTGAAATGATTTCAGTTGCAATATACAGTATTATATTTTCTATTATAGTTTTTTTTATGTATTTATGCTAATGCTAGCAAGCGTAATAACTAGCTTAAACTAATTAGCGTTACATTTGATAATATGTTATTATATATATATTCATGGTGTGATCACATAATGGATAAGGATCACATTCTCTTAATATATCCAGGATCACATCTGTGTGTAACATTGATAAACAATTAGGAAAATACTCTCAAGTGATTTTTACACTTTTTTTTATTAAAGTAACCTTAACGCTTCCATTTTTTAAATTTACTTTAACAGACTGTATTGTGACTAATTTAAGTAAGGTATAGATCATGCTTTCTAAAGGGATTTCCTGCAGTGAGTGCTTTTACTTCAACTGATTACACTAAATATTTTACAGTTTTCCTGTCCTTGATAAAAAAAAGGAGGCATCAGTGGGTCAGAAACATTAACCGCAAAAATTGGAAGCCATCCCGCCACTCCCGCATATGCGCTCACCATTTCACAAAGGAGTGTTTCCTAACTGGCAGTGCGGGAAGGAAACTAAATTCAACTGCTGTGCCTACAATCTTCAACATCACCAGTGACAACAGAACAGCTAAGTCACGGGTGGTAAGTATGCAGACACAGGTAAGTACTGTGTACTTAGATCACTCGTACATGGCTGGAAGTGTTACTTCTGCCTCTGGAGAAGTCACAACTTGTGAGTCAGAGATAGAAGTGACATTACCAGAGTCAGGAAATGTTGAAGATAGCATTACTCAGCTAGTCTATAACTCACAGTTATATCGGAGTATCTCCCAAAACATTGAAGCACCAAATCGGACATAAATTGACCACCTGCCGCAAAAAACTGAAATTGGAAAAACAGAAGACAAGACTTTTGCAAAGGAAGATTTCCAGTTTAACTGAGGTCATCAGTGTGCTGAAGCAGAAACTGCTAATATCAACAGGCTGTGCAGAGATGCTGGAAGCCTCCTTTAGTGGTGTGCCAAAAGCGCTACTCACACGAATCACACAAAAGAAGAAGGTTAAAGTGTCTGAGGAATTGCGTTCATTTGCCATGACTCTGCATTTTTATTCCGCTAAAGCTTATGCTTATGATCGTGAATGCTTTGACCTTGTTCTGCCACATCCCGAAACCATACGGTCGTGGTACAGCAAAATCTCTGCAGATCCTGGATTCACAAAACCAGCCTTTTCTGCCATCAAGTCTCGTGTAGAGGACAGAAAACGTGAGGGAAAAGAAACCTTGTGTGCCCTCATGATGGATGAAGTGGCCATACGAAAGCATGTGGAATATGCTGCTGGGAAATTCCATGGATACGTGGACCTAGGCTGTGGCATTGTCGATGACAGCCTACCACCAGCCAAAGATGCCTTGGTCCTCATGGTTGTTGCCATTGATGATTCCTGGAAAATCCCAGTAGCCTACTTCTTAATCTATGGATTGACTGGAGAAGAGCGTGCTAATATCATCAAGGATTGCCTTCTTCGACTCCATGAAATCGGACATGTGATGGTCCATCATGCCACTTCTCCATGTTGAGAGCCCTAGGAGCAAGCTTGGATGTGAATGACATGAAACCCTCATTTCTACATCAGGCAGATCCCTCAAAAATGGTCCATGCAGTACTTGATGTGTGCCACATGCTGAAACTGATCAGAAATACATTGGCTGACGGAAGTCATTTGCTAACTCCAACAGGAAAAATCAGCTGGAAATATCTCCAGGAGTTAAACAAACGTCAGGAGTCACAGGGACTGCGACTTGGAAACAAGTTGAAAATGGCCCACATACGGTGGGATAAACAGAAGATGAAGGTGAAGATCGTAGCCCAGGTGTTCAGCAGCAGTGTGGCAGATGCTCTTGAGTATTGCAACACAGAGCTCCATCTGCCTCAGTTCAGAGGATGTGAAGAGACGGTGGACTTCCTGAGAACTACTGATGCTGCCTTCGATGTCCTCAACAGCAGGAATCCTCTAGGGAAAGGATACAAAGCACCGCTGAGGACATCTAACAAAGACCGCGCTGAAGAAATCCTTCTGAAGGCACAAAAGTCTCTCCTGGAACTGAAAGATCAGACAGGCAAACCGCTGCATGCTGGGAAACGAAAAATTTGTGTAATTGGTTTCATTGCCAGTTGCATAAGTGTATGGAATGTTTTCCAGGAAGCTGTGTGTAGGCCAAATGCCCAATGCCGTTACCTCCTCACTTACAAGCTGAGTCAAGATCATCTTGAACTGTTCTTTTCCTCTGTCAGAGCACGTGGTGGATTTAACAACAACCCTACTGCAAGACAGTTCACAGCTGCATACAAGCGTCTTCTTGTGAAATTGCAAGTGAAGACTGGAACAGGCAATTGCATCCTCTGCGACAACACCACCATCTTGGAGGCAACACCTGCGGCAGCAAACACCTCGCGCAGATATGACCTTCCGCCTGTTGAGCATGCAGAGCCAGAGCATGATTACCACCAATGCCCAAATGTTGATGCTATTTCTGAGTACAAAGACGCAGCTATCAACTACATTGCTGGCTTTGTTGTAAAAAAGATCAAAGAAAAGCACAACTGCATGACATGTGCTGATGCGCTGACTTCTGATTCCACTGTGCATCCCTTTGTTCTCCTGAAGACTCGTGGAGGTTTGAAAAAACCATCACCTGGGATAGTTGCTGTTTGTTCAGAGGCAGAGCGTTGCTTTCAACGGGTTTTGAGATCAACATCTGGCAAGCTCCCCCAGGGATATGGCTTAACATCACCCATCACATATCAAGTTCTGGATTACAGTGCAGACAAGATGTTGTTCCCAGAGTTGCATGACCACATGTTTGAAACCACTGTTGAGGACAATCATGTACATCTACTGATGAAAAGGGCATCCTCTATATACTGTAAAGTAAGGATGCACCACTTAGCCAGACGTGAAACTGAGAAAATGACAAAAGACATTGTCAGGCATAAATACACCAAGTTGGTCCATTTTCATCATCAGTAGTTACATGATGCTACATGCTGAGGGTTGCTTGAATGAACAGCTTTCTTCTTCTGTTTTTATATAACTGTGTCATGTAATATACAACCTTCTGTATACTGTAGTTTTCACTGTATATACCTCTAATTTATTTATTCAAATTAATTTTGATTTTATTGTGCTCAATCTGTACTTTCTGTCTTGTGCAATACCTGATTTCCCCTCTTGGGGTCATCATAGAATTGTTCTATCTCTAACTGTATTGTTTTAGCAACCCAACACATGGTTCTCAACAGTGGACAGACATATGTGAATGTGAACTGCAACATCCCATCACATTCCTTCTAGTCAGTGTCAGTTTTGTGGTTTCTTTCTAAATGCAGTGGCTGACAGTTATAGTTGGTGCATGTAGTGTTCAACATACTGCTTGGAGTACGCTTAACGCGGCATAAGTCTGTAATGAACATGTACAATGCATCAGAAAAATGTCATCTGATTACAAATTCTTGTTTCAATTTTGTGCTAACTCACTGGAAGTGTATATAGTTAATAGTTTGGTCGGTGCTTTCTATTGCTTCGAACTATATGTTGTTGTTCAAAAGATAGCCTTTTCACTTAAAAAACATAAAATAAAAAACGTACAAAAAAAAATCATTTTGTAACTTTTTTTTTGTTTAGATATTAAATATATTCCCACATTGTTTGCACTCAGTTTACGTGTTTTAACTAAGCTCCTCATACGTTCAGCAAATTTTCATGGTAAGGACAGATAAATTAATGTATGACTTAATGCCTAACTAAGAACAAGAATAATGAATGTGCTACTACATGAACTATCAGGAATGTACAAGAACAAATAGTATCTATTTCAGTGTTAGGACCACTTTAATTGAAGGGCCATACATGAAAAAGTCATAAAAAGTTGATAACAAACATTTGAAATTCAAAGGATACATATAAGCACTGCTTTGACTGGTTAGTATTTTGGCCCGTCCCTTTAACTGCAGACTTGTCTATAAAACACTAACTCAGAATGAATTAATAACACCTTAGTTGTTGCATTTATTAATATATAGTTTTTTGCATTAACTCATGCATGATATTAGTTATTGTACATTACTGGTAGTTCATTAACTATTAAATTAATTAATTCATGATTTCTCATGTATTTAGTATTGTTCTATGTATATATTCTATGTATATATGTATTGTCTTGTCTGAGTATGTACTGTAAGTGATTGGTCTCGTGTCCCCACTCGAGGCCTGCACCTTGACGTGGTGAGTGGGCTTTAAACTAAGACAGGCCTTTTTTTATTTTAAATCTGTTACCTAAGCTGTTCAACCAACCTCATGCTAACTACCCTGCAATTGTAGAATGAATCCGGTTAAAATGGTGAATTTATGAGTCTTTTGCAACATGTTTTCCAGTTTCAGCTGTTGGCAAGCCGCAGTCCATTATCTGCTAGATGACTTCTCCCTCTCAGACAGCGATGTCCTTGTCCTGTCCAGAGTTCATATTACTTGCCTGACTCTTTATTTGATCCAAAGATGATTAAAAACAATACTTTAAAATTGTAACTGTGCAAAAATTAAATTTGTTTTGTGATCAGTTTTCTGGTACATATAATGTATGTAATATAAAATATTACACACTTTCATATAGCCTACTGTATGTAATATATAAACATTTGCTACTTATATGTAACCTTACACGTTTTGCTATTTCTTAATAAACCCTTCTATCATTGTTGATGTTGTACCGTCCGTCTCATATTTCAATATGAAAGGAAATTAAATGCTTGTATTATTATCACCAGGAGGTGAAAATGAGTGCAACCATACATAACGTTTAACTTTATTACAGACAACAGGACATACATATTGTATATAGCCAGTCATTGACATCAACAGTCAACGACAATGTTCATTATAATACTTCACTTTGCCATGTATTAATAGTAATGCTTATCAAAATAAACGATGGATGTTTTGAGAAAACCAAGGTGATGTAATCACTATGTCTGTAACGTTATCTATGTACAGTGTACCGTTCTCCCATGCTAGCTACCGCTGATGTTAGCTACTAGCCGATAGTCCTGGCAGTTTTGGGAAATGCTAATGACGTTACATCCACGTAACAGGCTTTACAGCATACATACATACATCCATACATCCCTTAGATATATCATAAGATAATACCATGGATGTATTAATAGAACACATGGTGAATTACAGCCATTAGCTGCTGGAGCTACATCCATTAAAGCTACAGGACTCAAAACAGTCATATGAGCATGCACAGTGCAGGCGATGCGGGCGGGCACAGTCCCGTGGCTCTGTTCGCGCCCATTATGCGCGTTCATCATGCCAAATTTAATAATTCTGGATTCGCTTCTAGTGAATGTTAAAAATGTTAAAAACGTGACGTTTTAAACAAGAACCCTTTACTTGTTCGGGCTGGTAAAATGATATACCCAGAAACAAATTATCCACGTTTCTTTCGCCATGCAAAGTCTATGTGAAAAGTCTTTCTGGGCCATGGAGTGCAGTACCACCGTTATCCGCTAAGACCATGGTGGCTTTTAGACTTGGCGCGCTTCCTGGGGGCTTGCTCAAAACGGGGGTTGGAGGTAACTGAACAAAAAAAAAAAAATTACACTGCCTATGTAGCTTCTCTGACTAAAAAAGCCTAAACAACGCTGTGTGTACATCAGGGCAATGTTTATTTTAATTTCAGAACATGCACTGCATGGGTACGAAATGTAATGTCTCCACATTCTTGATCGGTGGAAACGATTTTTGCTTGTTGGGATCCGACTGGCCAGCGTATTTGAACAAGTTAAGCAAAGTTTGTTGTCTTTTTTGACATTTTTCCCCTGAGTGAAACGAGGCTAACAGCAATCTCAACCAGCACAAGCGCATGTGTCACTTGAAGTGCCTCCCCTCCCTCCGTCCATCTCCCCCCTCTGTTTCACCCTGAAAATTCACCTCAACACAAGATTTTTGTGGAACTAACTTCAATGGGTAATAAAGACTAACAAGACAGATAACAACATTGAACACTACACAAACAGTAATTATTTTTTTTTATTTAGGTGATTTTTCATAGGATGTGCCAGATCCAATAAAAAAAGGTTCCAGATCCAACGTTGGAGGTGCCGGAACATGTTCTGGCGTGTTACAGCACAATTTTTTTTTTTAAGTAGCATCGCACAGTCCCTTACAACAGGATTGCATTTTTTTATTACAATAAAAACAACTTGTAAATATGACAGGGCAGCCTTCTTTGTGTAAGGATATGTCCCCACCTATTTATGTAAATGTTTTAAACTTTATATTTTTTAATTTTAAATTTGTTAATCACATTCTGTGTTCTTCCTCTCCCTCTTACCTTTATTTCCTCTCTTGCCTCCACTCATCTTCCCCAGCCTCACCTGCCTGTGTTGTGTATTTTGTCTTTCTTTCCCATGTCGGATGTAGATTTTGTTTGTCCTACATTATGTTTTTTTAATGCATTTTTTTTTCTTTTTTCGTCTTATTTAGTTTCCTCCTTTTCTTTAGCGGAGTGTCACAAAGTACGTGTCCCAGAATTTTTACAACAGATTTACCCCCTTCTAGAAATTTCCTTGTAATAGTTTTTTTGCTACCATAAATATTGTTTTGTGATCATTGTTTTGAGTAAGAATGGTGAAGCCTGGTAACACTGACTCAAACCCTGAAAGTCTTCGTTTGCCAAAATATGTGATGTTTTTTGGAAGTATATTTGAGGGATTTATTTTATGGATGTAAAATTGAAACTAATAATTTCATACATTTCCCCAAATAAATGTGTTGATCGTATTGAAACAAAAATGATTGAGTTTCCCGTTTTCTACTCTAAAATTAAACCTGCTGATCTATTATTATTGGTAACATTAGTGGAAAAAATATTCAGATCCTTAAATTAAGTAACAAGAACCCTTAATTATAAGTAATAGTTGTGCATTTAAAATGTTTAGTTCTCCAGTAGTCAATCGTCTGAAAAATAATCCTGCAGGTAGAATGCATTTACTTGCATAACTTGTAATGAGCATCAGTTGAAATTGTTATTACCATTATGCATACAATTTCACCAGAAAATGTTTTTTTCTGGAAGATAGGTGATGGATGAATAGATGATAACTGCACTCCCAAGGTTAGAGTTGTCTGTCAAAAAAGAGAAAAGTAATTACAATTTAACAAAACAGTTTCAGTATTAATCTTAAATTTAATAATTTAATTTTAAAATATTTTAAAATAAAATGTTGTTTGTTACTTTAATACAGTGTCACTATCACTCGACCTGGTTTAATTGTTTATTGCAAAAGCTAACGTAAAGGTAGCTAACGTTAACGTAACATCTTATGTGTCCCTAAATTCCGATGTGGGTTTAGGTTTAAGGTTTAACACTCAACTTATGCAACCTGATCTCACAGAATTCCGTGAAATAAACACGGCCCCTTAACTCAAAATCTGTGGCAGTTTCACGGAATCGCAAAACATTCCGTGATGGGCCCACGGAAGAATTCCGTGAAATGAACACGGATCGCCGAAAATTCTGTGAGGGGCCCATGGAAGAATTCCGTTAAATAAACACGGCCCATTAAGTTAAAGAAAAGGTTATGGTTGGGCTTACGGTTCCGTGACACGCGGGATGAACGGGACGGTTGGGTTCAGGAAAAGGTCGTGGGTGGGCTTACAGTTCCGTGACACGCGGGAAGAACGGGACGGAAAAGAAGAAAGCGACTTTAGGAAACTTGACATGCGGGACACAAACCCAAGTCTCCTGGGTGAAAGTCCTGTGTTTGACCCATCCACCATCCCAACCAACCTCCTTACGCAGAATTTCAGCTTTACATAGTACTCGCTACCGTAGTAGCTCTTGATGCTACGTCATCTTCTCATTGACTTTACACTGGCATTGTTTTCCGTAGTGGCAACACAGATTTTTCACACATTCCGTGCCACCACCACGTAATGCGCTGTAACAATTCGTGATCATTTCACGGAATTCTGTGCGACCAGGCTGTCTTATGATACATCCGAGAGCTGTATGCTGTAAAGCCTGTAATGTGGATGAGGGATGAAGCCATGGTTGTTATTAAGAGACGCTCTGTTCACAAAACTGCAGGCTAACCTTAGTAGCTAGCACTAGCTAGTATTTAGGTAGTAGCCCGACATAATGATTACATCTCCTTGGTAAATACATCCATCGTTTATTTAGATAAGCAGGTAACTGATCAGTAACTATGAAAAAACAATGTTTAACGTTAGTGAATATTTTAGACAATGAAACAGCGAGTTTTATAAGTTCGCCACATATACCATGGATGTATTAAGAGAACGAACTATACTTGTAAGAGGCACGAGAGAGAAGCTCATGAACGCGCAGTTTTGCTACCAGTTGCTACGACAACACAAACAAACTGTTGCTAGTGCGCATGTCCATCGTGACGTCATGGGCCAGTCAGCGCGGAAGTATTTTCGAGCTACATGATTGCTTTATGTGCTTTTGAGCAACTCTCATTGGAATGAACAGGGCTTTGTGCCGAACTGAAGAGGACACATCACTCCTCGTTTCATGTGTATACATCACTCTTCGTTTTATGTGTATTTTAAAACTACAACTCCCAGTAGACATATGCCACAGAACATCTTACAAAGTAGTCCTTCCCACTCGTTCAGGATTCATACATACATATTTTTTAAGATAATTTTTGGGGGCTTTTCCGCCTTTAATTTGACAGGACAGCTAGGTGAGAAAGGGGAGAGAGAGGGGGAAGACATGCAGGAAATCGTCACAGGTCGGATTCGAACCCTGGACATCTGCGTCCAGGCATAAATCTCTTAGTATATGTGCGCCTGCTCTTTCCACTGAGACAACCCGGCCACAGGGTTAATACACATTTTAACCAATACTTTTCCATGACTTTTTGGCAAATTTCCATGACTATGTATTCCTGAAAATGTCAGTCGACATTATACAATAAGAATAAAAAACTGTTAAAGTTTACCCTCAGAAGTTTAATAAAATGAATGACAATTTATGTGGTTCAATACAAAATAAACATTTATTTCCACACACACACACACACACACACACACACACACACACACACACACACACAGACAGACAAACACAAAGCGAGCTGTTTAAAATAAGGAGCCAATCCAAAGTGATATAAGTAGGCAGACTTACGTTCCCCACACGCAAATTTGGCTGCCAACTGATTGTCAGGAAACATGACGCTGAAAAGTTCGCTGACATCCTCGCACGATTTAAAAGAATAGTGGGAGTTTGCGACTTTTTTTTTATGATAAATTTTTTATTATTTTTATATTTTTGAACATACAACTTACAGAACAAACAAATACAATCGAACAAGAACCAAAAGCCTCACCCACCCCCATCATCTGGAATTTGCGACTTTTAATGCCCACAATACCTCAGCCCTAGTCCCTTGTCTTGTGCCTTGAGTCTGACTCGTGATGGAAGAACATGCAATCGGCGCAACGTTGGTCGATGTCGATGGAGGAGAGAAGAAGCTAGTGATGTTCATGCTTGAGCCTTCACGTGCAGCCACAACTGCCTGGCGCTTGGCGCCTTTAGCATTGCTAGTTAGCGCTGCTTCTCCCATATTAGAGATGTCAATGATCTTAGAATGTAGTCCACATCTTGCTTTACTTGGGTCCTGGACCTTCTCGAGCCACGTCTTGTATTTGTCCAAGTGAAGCCAAGACGTTAAATTGGCACTTTCCTGGCATTTTCATTTCAATTCAATTTCAGTCAACACCAACTTCACCTCAGGCAGCAACAAGTGAGTGAACAGGAAGTGAACTGAACGTTATGCCCCGAATAGAACGTTAAGGTTAAGACGACGTGAAACACATTTTTTATTAATCACATATGATTATGCTGTGTTAAAAAGTTTTCCAAAACTTTCTGGGTCCATTTATTTTTCCAAAACCTTTTCCAGGCCTCAATTTCCCTTTTTCAAATTCCATAACTTTTCCAGGGTTTTTCAAAACGTACGAACCCTGCCCATTCGACTCCTGTTTTGTGCTGTCTGCCGTGGGCTTCGTTCAATTTCATTATGTCACTGGCCGACCGAGCAAACAGTACATAATACAAATACATGAAACAGTATTTTATTATTATTGTTATCTTTATTGTATAAATAATAATACAATCTCAAATCCTCAAATACAACCTGTAACCACTGTTTCGGCTAGAAGAAATTGGTGGTTGGAAGTTTCATATTGCTGGTCAAATGGGAAAAGTTCTGGTGAAATATTTTCCGTGTTTATTGCGCCAAAAATAATTGATAGGCAGGCTATATAAAGAATCTCATCAAGGGATGAAGATTAATACTATTTTTATTGATATGTAGGCTACTTGCTACAGGAAAAGAGGGCAAAATAATTAAATCAATGCACATAATTATGCTGATCTGAAATAAAATAGGCCTAGTTTCCATTTGCTAGGCAGAGGAAATAAAACAATACAGTACAAACAAACAAGCTCGTAAAATTATGAAGTGCTGACAATCACAATTGTCTTGGGCGGCGCTAAGCTCCACACGAAAGTTGTTTTAGTCGTGCGAGAGAAAACTTAGATTGGACAGATAGTCTAGCTAGCTGTCTGGATTTACCCTGCAGAGATCTGAGGAGCAGTTAACCATAGTCCTCAGAAATAGACCAGAGTTTAAAATTCCAACACAAAGAAAGCGGAAGGAAACGGACATCGGCTGAAAATACATGCATCCGGCGAAATTTATAGCGGCACCAGAGCAATTCTTAGACTAGGCTAACGTTAACGCACAGGCCAGTAGCTAATGTTAGCGATAGGCTTCATTTAACGTTACCTGATATACCTGAACGTTAATGTTAACTGAGTGCCGCACCGCATTCATACTTTGCTCATATCGGTTAGTTTACTTTTTTTGCCTTAAATGGAACATAAAGCTGCAGTCTTGTCATTGAACCAAAGTGTAAAGTTAAATTCGACATGTATATAATCTGCCAACTAACGTTAAATCATGTTTAAAAAGGACAAAGAGGTTCAGGGGCCGACTAATGACAGGCTATACCAAACTTCCATTGTGATTTTAAAGTTTATTTTTACCCTGCTTATAGGTCCTATTATTATGGACGTTAGCTTTTTAGCGTTTCACGTTAAGCTTTTTCCCCTTAATGGAGCAGAAACGCTTAATGTCCGCTAACGACGCTAACGTCCATAATAATAGGACTTTGGGTTAGATTTTTTGACAGCTTTCAGTGGTGAGGAGCAATGAGCAATACGAGAGAGAATTTTGGTGATCATTGATCGCTGTTTAGGTACATTAAACCACGTTAAGCTTTTTCACTTTAAGCTTTTTCCCCTTAATGGAGAAATTGCATTGTATTTTTACTTCCGGAACCTGCTGTGGGCGGGACTGTTGAGCTCTATGGACAGGGGTGTGCTCAGTCCACCCAATCAAAAGTTAAGAAAATGTGTTCAGCCAATGGAAAAATTACCAGTACCATTTCTAACTTCTGATTGGGTGGCCAGCCTAAAGCCCGCCTCCAAAGTTGCTCACTGCCCCTGTCATCATTATAGTGCTCTGAAGCAGACCTGTCCGTCGCTTTTTCTGCCGGGGATCGCGTCCCACGTGTGGCGTTTTGTTTTCCCGTTGTCTTCCTAATCACAACCGCCCTGTTATTGTCGCGCGTCCCCAGCGGCCGTCTCCCGGCATGTGAGGCGTCCTTTCCCCGTTGTCTTCCTAATCACAACTGTCCTGTTATTGTTGCGCGTCCCCAGCGGCCGTCTCCCGGCATGTGAGGCGTCCTTTCCCCATTGTTTTTTTCCTAAACCCAACCTCTGAATAGATGGTTCCCATTTCGTGCTGTTGTACACAATTACACGAACTGCCGGGGATCTCTGTCTGTCAGACGGTGTGGATGAGATACTGCCATATCAGCAGAGCAATAACGTAATGCACAGTAGGCTGAAGGTGTATTTTTTCCTTGAAATATTGTGACTTTATTCTCGTAATATTGTGACGTTGATCTCAAAATAAATTGGGATTAGTTATTAGCAGAAATCTTGCTGAAACACATTTGAGCTATTACAGTCCAAGGGTTTATTAATTAAAATGAATTCATGTAGCCTATCATTCACAAAAATAAGTGCCACATGCATATTAAAAGAGGTAACTTCCCCCGCCCCATCCTCCCCAGACTTGAAGTTCACAGAGGTTGCCAGGCTGAGACCGGAGCATCCGAAAATGTTGCTAGACGCTTGTCTCACATAGCCAGACATTACTTCACAGCACAGCGGAGTAGCTAATGTTAGATGTTGGCTATAAAAGCCCATGCTCACACGGAGTTCTGTACCCAACTGACAGACACACTTTTTCGGCTTAGAATTACAGTAGGAACAACTAAAAACAAAAACAACCTTGCCGTCCTCTCCACACTGCAGACAGACACACTTCCTCGGATTAGAATTACGATAGGAACATCTAAAAATACCACTACCTTGCTGTCCTTTTCCACTCGACTGAAATACACACTTTATTGGCTTAGAATTACGGCAACAATCGCTAAAATCACTGCAAACTCACGGTCCTCCCTTTTTATGATTTACATCCCCCCTCTCTTGGCTTAAAATACGTAACTCACCGTTGCCGGCTAGCTACGGCCGCTGAACAGGGTAGCTACATGTTGTAAACAGCCGTGGCCCGCTTGCCTGGTCCTCCGGTAACGTTAGCAGTTAGCAGGGTTAGCATGGCGGCGTTAGCCAGGACCAGTCGGGATCACTTTACTGGCTGTGTCTCAATTGTTTTTGCGAGTAACCAATTCGGGTACTCTATATGCTATATAATTCAATGTCAGTACACAAATGTTGAAATGACGAAAAATGCCCGTCCCTTGTAGCCGTGATAAATTAGCCTGAAGCTAATGCTTAGCTACCTTTTCAGGAGGAAATTAGGAAACTCAGGGTCCTTTTGGGCTCTAAGCTGTTTCCATCTTTCAAATACATCTCCAATATTCATAACATTCTGGTCACGCAACTGTTAGAAACATGATGTTTTTTTTTTTAGGTTGGGTAGAATCTATCTCCGTTGATCCTGTTCGTTTATTTGCTGCTTACATGGCTGTACTAACGTTACGGCTGTAGCACGCTGGGTTTACGTTTCTACAGGTATATCTGGCAACCCGGCCTGGCTGACACAGGCCAAAACACAAACAGAAATTCCGTCACGGAACGGAAATTTCAAAAGGAGAAAATACTGGCATTAGCATTGTTGTTAGAAAAGCTAGTATTTTAACTTAGCATGTTTTTCTTAATATCTGATGACGCATTGGGGTCATTTTTGGATTAATAACAGTAAATATATTACATATTGGACCTTTAAAGTTTGCAAACTTGTCTGTTAGTGAAAGAGGACAAACAATTACAGGTTCATAGGGCTTGAAACAGGTTTAATATCCAGTGTCGCTGTAGCCAATGCGTACAATGTACGTGGTGGCCAGCACGAAAATGTGAAGTAATGTATTTCAATGGGAAGCATATATTTCGTGGTCACAGCACGAAAATGGTAGGGAGTAGTATAAAAAGCCGAAAATAAAACAAACAACACAGGGCTTTCACCCGGGCGAGCGGGGATCACGTCCCACGTGTGGCGTTTTTGTGGCGTGTCCCAAGCGGCCGTCTCCCGGCGTGTGAGGCGCCCTGTCCCGTTATTGTGGCGCGTCCCCAGCGGCCGTCTCCCGGTGTGTGAGGCGCCCTTTCCCTGTAGTGTTTTTCCTAAACCCAACCTCCGCCATCCCGTTACTGTGGCACGTCCCCAGCGGCCGTCCCCCGGCGTGTGAGGCGTCCTTTCCCCGTAGGGTATTTCGTGCTGGCCACCACGTAAAAAATGAGAAAAACGTCCCCGTGAACACGTATCAATAGAGCAAAAATAACGTGACATTTACACGAACTGCCGTGAGACTGGGTTGGACAGACAGACGTGCCAGTTATCTCACTGACATCCTCAGTCATGTCCTGTGGTTTGTGGTCCCTGAGGGCTCCATCACTGATATAATGGCCAGAGAGCAGAAGATACATAGGTTGAAATTTGACTCATTTTCAACACGTGTGGCTGTTAAGTGCCACAACACACTTATCAGCCGAAGCCCAAATGGAAATGGAACCCAAATGGCTGACGACGCTCATCAGAGTAGCAAGATGGTGTTTAGAAAAGAACACAGTTACCAACAATAGGTTACACATGCAGACACATTTCATTTGACTACAGGAACTGTATATTTGACAGGCTGATTTCTATGTTTTATTTAAAATCTTTGTTCTAAGATCACTGTATATGCAGAAAAAATATATATAATATATATAGTTTCCACAGGCAGCGTTTTTCAACTGCAACCAAGCGGAGTTGTGTCACCACAACATGATGCTGACGGTGTACACACGCAACTCTTTGGTAAGTTTTCTACTCCAGTCACACACTTTGCCGTTTAGTTTGCATAACATTATATTACTAGCAACAAGCTAGTTGTCATTGCTACAATGCTACTACTCACCAGGTATACCAACTGCCTGGACAACATTTTGGCTAGCTGTTAGCATCCCTGTAGTAAGGTGACCAGATTTCTGAGACAAAATCAGGGGACATTTTCAGCTCAGAAGCGTAAATACCTCCAAAACAGGTAATTTTTTTATCTTTGTAAACTTAAAACGGGGACACTACCCCAGGGGGGTCACTAGACCTAGAGCTGCACTGGGACACAAGTCCCCCTAGGGGGGGTCCATGGGCATGCACTTTGTTGTAATTTCAAAACCGGATTACTCAGGGACCGCTTGTTGGACCAATGCATGTGTTGAGTGAAGAGTTTGTGAGATATTTCACAGAGAGTAATGGGTGTGCAGAGATTTATGCAGAATGCAAATATAATAACATTTCATGTAAGTTTAAATTTACAAGTTCATGTAAATTTTCTTGCAATATGTCACAGCAAACACTTTTGCATGCACCATATCCGTGTCACATTCTCATTAGGGGCTGAGCCCCCCTAAAGGTCTGATCCTAGAATCGCCCCTGCTGCTACTTCATACTTGTACTCCAATACACCTCAGAGGGAAATGTTGTAATGTTTACTGCACTACATTTATCTGACAGCTTTTGGTTTATTGCTTCACGCTGGGCTTGTTTCTGCAACAGCTCGTTGAGTATCGGATACAATTAAAACTAATATTTTCCTTTGACATTGGTCCAGTATTAAACGAGATCACTGCAGTCGGAAACGGCGAAACAAGCTACAATGTAAGTTAATAGGACCTCAATTGTCCAGCTTGTTTTTACGTTCATAAAAGTGCTAGTTTTGCTACTGACAGGCTCAGATTAATATTCTAAGTGTCTGACAACATTATGGAAAGGATTTCTAAGGAGGTTGACCTTTCTGTTAAAGAGTAAGATCCTTTTTTTAAAACATAAAAAGTCTGCGAACCCACCAGACTCCATGTAAATAAACAGTAATTTTAGCATCGTAAAATGGGCATTCTAAAACAGCTCTGAGCAGTGCTTGCTCTGGCTGTCTTGAGCCTGTGCGTGTAGGGTGCACGACTATTTCATTCCAATTTCGGGTCTGTCAGTCACAGTGAAAACCGGGGACATTTCCGGGGACAGCTCCAGCCGGGGATAGGTCACCGAAACCGGGGACGTCTGGTCACCCTACCCTGTAGTCATACAGAGGCATATCATAAAGTAGGCTATAGTAAAACCACAATCTTTTTATGTGCACGTATAGCATGTGTGTATACACGGCAGAATATATTGGAGGCATGTTCGCGAGTCTGCCCTCTCATGACTCCGAGTCAACTTTTGCAGAGCGGTAGAGCAGGCAGAGCAGGGAGAGCAGGGAGAGCGGTGAACATCCGGGCTCTTTCACCATCATCAGCAGAATTCGCTCATACTGCTGTTCTCATAGGGAATGAACTGAATCGCACCGCTCTCCCATTATTTCAGCTACCTGTGGAAACCCAGCGTTAAGACCGTAAAAGTTGCCCTTTCATTACTGAATATCATATTTACCTGTACACCAGCGCTGGACTCAGCATTCAGCAACAGCTGCCTTGACAGAATGATGGGGCTGTTCATCCTGTTCATCCAGCTGTAAGCGTTGGGTGTAATTGAATCTCTTCAGCTGGATGATCAGAGGGTCAGATCACAGATTGACAGAGGAAGACAGATGGAGGTGAAACTGCTTAGCCTGACACCTGACTGAATTTGCTGGATGACATCACTCACTTTGGCAGCGTCAAGAATGACCCCCGCTGTGACGAGTTTTCAGCCCCACACTCGCACCGATACTCCAGCTGGTTCTCCTAGCAGGGAACAGGAGTAAGAAGCGGGTTTTAGTTTGAATCTTTTCATGGATGATATCAAAATCACGTTGACAAACGTTCACACAAATTCACATTCGGTGAAGCATTCGAGCGTGAGGATAATTATTGGTGGATTGAAACAAGCCCCCAGGAACAGCGCCAGGCTTTGATGCAACCATGGGCTTAGCAGCCAACGGTGGATCTGCAACATCTGGCAACCCGCTGGCCCAGAAAGACTTTTCCCATAGACTTTACAAGACGCAAGGAACGTCTATATTTCAGCGGATCATTTTTTGGGGGTACATCAGCTTACCAGTCCGAACATTTAAATGGTCCTTGTTCAAACCATCATGTTTTAAAAAAAATTGTATGCACTAATAGCCAAATGCAGAATTATTTAACTAGGCATGATAAACACACATCATAAATGCGAGCAGACGCACGACTGCCCCTACACCACCCTGCACTGCAGGCTCATATGATGGCTCTCCTGAGTTCCTGTAGCTGTAATAATGGATATATGGCTGTAATTTATCATGTGTATTAATTTATAATACATCTGAGCGCTGTATGCTGCAAAGCCTGTAACGTGGATGTAACGTATAAACATCTCTGTTCCCAAACTGCCAGCTATCGGCTAGTAGGTAACGTTAGCGGGAGCTAGTAGCATGACATAATGATTAAATCTCCTTGGTTCTCTTAATACATCCATCATTTATGGCTGTAATTTATCATGTGTATTAACTTATAATATATCTGAGCGCTGTATGCTGTAAAGTCTGTAACGTGGATGTAACGTATAAACGTCTCTGTTCCCAAACTGCCGGCTATTGGCTAGTAGCTAACGTTAGCGGGAGCTAGTAGAACAACATAATGATTACATCGCCTTGGTTCTCTTAATATATCCATTGTTTATTTAGATGAGCATTAAATGATGAGAAACGAAAACACAATGTTTAACATTAGGGAATATTTTAGACGATGAATGGTGAGTTCTCTACGTATACTTTTTTCTATATCCACAAGAAACAAGCTCATTAACGCGCTGCGTTGCTACGAAACTCTAACAAACTGTCGTTAGTGCGTATGTACATTGTGATGTCATGGGCCAGTCAACATGAGGGATCCAGGTATTTTTTTAGCTCCATGACTGCATCATGCGCTACAAAGCAACTCTTATTGGAATAAACAGGGCTTTGCACCAAACGCTGTATCCAGTTCTCTTAAATCATCCATGGGTTGAAATCACACTGGACTCTCAGTAAATGAGCAGATGTGCCACTTACTTTGAAGTACTCCTGCAGATACTGGTGCACTGTTCCTCCAGGCACCAGGTCCTGGGACAGGTTGATGTAACAGGGCTCTCAAGTTTTGAAGACAGGCAAGAGTGACCTGACATCTCTCTGCCCTACTCTTTCATCCTTCTGCCGGTTCCTCCTTCCGAATCAGTTGGACATAGCTTCAGATGTTCTGTCTCCCGAGAAGATAGCGAGATGCGCGCTAGCCCTGGAATCACATTGTATTTCCGCGTGAGAAATACAATGTGTGGCGGGAGTGCGTGACAAGAGACCGAAATGAGTGACTGTCACGCTCAATGCGTGACACTTGAGAGCCCTGTATAATCCTCCTCTCTTGTAGATTTCATACGACATCTTCAGAATAAAGGGCCAATTAAAATTGAAATACAGCCATAGATATTACACATCCTGATTGAGAGGATTTCTACCACAACCGTACATGGAAAAACATCATGCACATTGTCAACATGGAGAATCTCTACACTAGACCCTATGTATAAAACAGTCTGCGGCTGTGTATTAATACATATGGCAGGTCCTGGTGCTCAACATCTGGAATGTGATGTTAGAATCAACAGGGCAGGTGTAACTGAAGCCCTTGTTGAATGCTTCGGCCTGCAGGTTGCCGGACACACACCTCAGCTGATTCAGCACACAGCCGAGGAACTCATGGACGTCCTGTACACAAACCCCTCAGAAACAAGAGGTTCAGAAGGTGGATATTTTTTACAAAAAGTGTAAAAGTAGTTATCTAACGCCACCTTCACACTGGCACTTGAAATCAGCTCTGATACGGCTGTGAAACGACTGGAAGTCATTAATCTCCCATGGAGATTCGTTAGCGTTGCTATGGTACTGATAAACAAATCAGAATTCTTAACTTTTAATAAAATAAATAATGATTTCATAACGATATGTTGTAATGTATTTTTTTTAAATTTTCATGATTTCCTAACATTATTAGGGCAGTTAATTCAATTGCTCGCGTTAGCTAATCGACGCTAACTAGTTAGCGTTAGCTAACGTCAGCTAGCCTGAATTGACGTTATTCATTCAGACGGCATTCAGAGCAATTCTTTTCTCCACGCAGCAGCCTTTCTTTTTATATCTCTATAGCCCTCAGATAAGAGGTCATAGAGAATTGGACATTCGGACACTGACAGAATGTGAGTCGTTTCTGTCTGTTGTCCTCAAACTCTGAGTTAAACTTAGCAACAGTCCTTTTAAAGGCAGTCAGCGGCTGTTTTTTCACTGCCTTGCTGGTAGTGAACCTGAAGAGTCCCTTTTCCACAAAGTTTTGGTTTGTATGTTGACTTGCAAAGTCAGTGGAGAAACCAAAGACTGAGAGTGAGTGAGTGAGTGAGTGAGTGAGTGAGTGTGTGAGTGTGTGTGTGTCTGTGTGTGTGTACATAAGGTGTTGTACCCAAGGAGCTTAGATTTATTACTTTTTTTAAACTTTTTTTATTATTTTGTAGACAGTCAGCACAGACATACATGGTAAGATAAGTAAGTATTTGACCGGACCAAAAATAAATAAACTCCACACCCTCTCCTGGCAGTAGACACCCTGAATGAAATTGCTTATCGTCAGGAGGCCTTGCAGCAGGTCTGCGCCAAGTTGGGGAATCTCTAAACACATCAGATAGTGCCTGCCGCGGGGTCTAACATTAGCGTCCCGCTGACTCACTGCCGCTGGGTCTAACGTTAGCGGTCCGCTGACCCGCTGCTGCTGGGTCCGCTGCACCGGATTGTGGGGAAATAATGTATTCGTTTCAAATCGGTAACATAGACGTAATGAGTGGCACATGACGTGAAGTAACATGGCATTTTATTTTGTTTGAGTTTGAACTTGTCCAGTCGGACAAGTCAATTTCTCTTCCACTTGCCCTACAAAAAATCCACTTGTCCCGGACAAGCCGACAAGCCTTAATGTCGAGCCCTGCACATGTGTGACGCTAATATTCACATTACTGTAACAGTTTGGTCTGGTAGCAACATTCGGCTCTGTGGAACATACCTTGCGGCGAGATATAGCACAACAAGGTGCCTTTATTTTATTCTTTCCGGTTTGAGTTATTGTTCTAGTGTCAAGGGTGGGGGAAGCCTCCCGGCCTGCTTCACCATCCTCAGGTTCCTTGGTGCTGTTGACACTGGGAATTAATGGAAACACAGACATGTTGTGTAATCATTTACAGAAATACATTTTTATCATTTCCTTTAAATTAAGAATTACTGGGAAAATAATGAATAAGAAGAGATGCAATAGATAATAATAATAATCTCATACCTGTTTTCTGTGGCAGAAGATGTCAGTTCTGTGTTTTCTGCCACATCTTCATCCTTCCCTTTATCCTCCGCTGCAGCTGAGACTGGAGTGTCAGCGGTGGCTGAATCTTCCTGGACACCAGCTTCTTCTTCAGACTCCTCGCTGGTGTTGCCCCTGGTGATAAAGGGAAACACAGAGTAGTTATTCTACTGTATGGTCCAGTCACAGTGATGAAGCCAAGGGAAGTGAACAAAAAACACCAACATATTGTGTTCAATCAACTCAATGGCTTACGTCTTTTCTGTGGCAGAAGAAGACGGTTTGTGGCTTCTGACACATCTTCTTTCACAGAAGTCTGCTGTTTGGTTTTCTGTTGGGTATAAAAACAAACCCAGTTAAACACAGCTGAGAGACACAAATGACTGCACCAGTTTGGTCAGTGGTTATTTTTTCTGATGTTCAGCTCTGATAAAGCTACCTTGTTATGACGGAACAACCTACGCCACCAGGAAGCCTTCTTGGCGTTTTCCTCCGGAGCCTCGTGCAGCCGGGGGGGGGGGGGCAGAGGGCCCAAGGGTCAGGGACCACAGTGTCTTGTTCTGGGTCCTCCTGAACAATGACTCTGACAACAAAGAGAAAAAAAATACAGATGATTATTCAACTGTGCTCTGAAGTCAACTTCTTTCTAGTCTCGCTTTGCTAGACCTTCCTCCACAGTGCTGTGTAGGAAGCATTCCGGGATACGAGGAAAATGGGCTCTGGTTTATTGATTTATTGGCATATGGGCCTCTGCTAAATAGTCTCGGGAAGGAACTTGTTTTGGTGGAACATGTATCCGTTCAGAAGTTGTTTTAGTCGTGCAAGAGAAAACTCAGATTGGACAGATAGTCTAGCTAGCTATCTAGATTTACCCTGCAGATATCTGAGGAGCAGTTAACCATAGTCCCCATAAATCCACCCGAGTTTAGAATGCCAACACAAAGAAAGAGGAAGGTAACGGACATCCGGCCGAAAATGAGGGACATCCGGCAGAATTTCCAGTGGCACCGGAGCAATCCCGGAAGTGGAACGTCGTAGATATAGACTAACTTCTTTCAAAATTGGATTTTGGATTTTCAGGAAAGGCAGTAATCCTATCTTTTTAGAAGTCTGATATTTCGAAAAGTATTTAGACAATTATGACAACAAAGTCTCTTGCCTAACAAATTGAATTAAAATAGAATACGATACCATCAAGAAGAAAACAAATATAAACAAGAAGAACATTCATATATTTACGACAATAGTGTCGATAATATTGAAAGCAATGATTCAATTCACCCTTTGACGTGACGTCACGCTGTACTCGCGCAAATTATGAACGCCATGACCGACAGTGGAAGAGAAAGCCAAAACGCGTACGTGTTTGTGTTCTCTTAACATAGGCTACAGCGAGTATAATCACAGATAAGAAGATGGCTAGATGTTACAATTATGTTTGGTAACTACTGATCATATACACTCCGTGATTTACAGCATGGATTAACGTGTGATAGATAGAAAGTTGCATTGGCACACCTAGTGAACAACGGGGTGTGTGGGTAGCCACGACCAACCATGTCCTCTAAAAACATAGGCTACGTGTTATATAAATCTTTACTTAAGTGAAGAATAGATTGATGTCTTACCTTTGCCATTATGAGGTACCTCCCGCCGTTAGCGTAGCATTGTGTACCTGTAACCCAGATAGCTACAAAGAACTGGTAAGCATCCAGACTTTTAAAAGCTTTGAGATCAGCACTAGTATATTGGGATACCCCGTTTACCACATAGTGGTACAAATCGTGTGGACTGAAGTCGGGCAGACATGGCGATTTAATGAGGTCCGTGAAAACAGAGGGAGGAAGAAGGTAAGGGTCGGTATCCAATCCTTCTCCAAATACCGCTCTTTGTGAGCACCTACCAGATGCCCTACCACGACCGCTAACGGCACGACAACTTGTTCAATAGAAGAAGCCATAAAGAAGATAGTATTATTATTAGTTTATTTAGTCTTATTTATTTTAAACTGATTAAAACTAATGAAACTTTCCGTCTGTCTACTACACTGTTTAGCTTGTGCTTCCGGTGATTCTGCCGTCCGTCATGGCGTTGTCACGTGGTCGTGGTCACGTGTTTGCAAAGGGTGAATAGTGATTATGTCACATGAGGTGCACCAAGTTATAAAAAAGCGGTTGCTTTACAACAAAGAAAGTGGTTTGGATCATATTTCTGCTGAAGGGCTTAAATATGTCTGTAAATGGATAGCGACTCAGTGACTCAGTCTATTCTTTAAGTGCCAGTTATTAAGGACAAATATCCGGATTTAAAATGATCTGATAATGATCTTAGTGGCCGTAATTAGGGAAAATATATTGGACATTTTATTACAGAACAATTGAGGATATTTATAGGCAGTGCCGCATGATGTACACACAGGCAAACAATATCTTATGCAAGTTTGGTGCGTTTACAGATGGAGTGAAGATGTCTCTGTTCAGAGCATATTGCACACTGGTGGTTCAAGGTGCACTATGTAACACTGACAGCTAGTGTTTAAAATAGTTACTGCAGTACACTTTCAAAATACTGGAGAGAGTCATCTCCCCCGCCCCCTTCACAGAGTTCACAGAGGTTGCCAGGCTGAGACCGCAACATCAACAACAATGTTGCTAGATGCTTGTCTCACATAGCCAGACATTACTTCACAGCACAGTGGAGTAGCTAACGTTAGATGCTGGTTATATTGACAGTAATAAAAGCCTGTGCTCACACGGAGCTCTGTACCCAACTGAGAGACACACTTTTTCAGCTTAGAATTACAGTAGGAACCGCTAAAAACACAACAACCTCACTGTCCTCTCCACCCGACAGACAGACACACTTCCTCGGCTTAGAATTACGGTGAGAATCATTAAAAATAACACTACCTTTCCGTCCTCTCCACCGGTCTGAACAATAGAACACAATCGCTAAACACACTGCCAACTCACGGTCCTCCAGATTTACAGCCCCCCTCTCTTGGCTTAAAATAACTCACCGTTGTCGGCTCCAGCCGCTGAACAGGCTACACGTTGTAAACAGCTGTGGCCCGCTTGCCCGGTCCGCCGGTAACGTTAGCTAGCAGTTAGCAGGGTTAGCATGGTGGTGTTAGCCAGGACCAGTCGGGATCACTTTACTGGCTGTGTCTCAATTGTTTTTGTGAGTAACCAACTCAGGTACTCTAGCTATATAATTCAATGTGAGTACACAAATTTTGAAATGACATAAAATGGCCATCCCTTGTAGCCGTGATAAATTAGCCTGAAGCTAATGCTTACCTGTTCACATAGACAGTATATAAGGGACCAACAGATCCTGTTGCTCTGGACGGAGACCAGTGAAGGATATTAGAAGCACTTTTCTCTCCCAACTGAGAGAGACGACGTAAATGTGACGTGAGTAACGTCTGAAAGTTGCAAGTCTACTGTAGCTAGTAGAGGTACTGTATTGTACCTCTACTATGCGACAGTAAGTCGCGTGGTCATGACACAATCGTTAGCCTATTTTTACAAAAACGCCTGCTACAGAGCCCTAACGTGAGATACAAGGTAATGGAGCCTTTTATACATTGGACAAATGAAGTCTTTAAACGCTTCAGATGTAAAAGTTATTCACTGTCAAAGTGACATCAAAATGAATGGCTAACGGGGGGTGAGTGCTTGTTAGCATCAAATTGGCGACATAGGAGCTACGCGTTGTGAGGAGAAGCTCACCCCCTTGCCTATTCAGGAGGAAATTAGCCAACTTTGCGTCCTTTTGGGCTCTAAGCTGTCCCCATCTTTTAAATACATCTCCAATATTTACCTGGGGTTTGTTACGTCTCTGGTCACGGAACTGTTTTTTTTTAGGTTGGGTAGAATCTACACTACCGGTCAAAGGTTTGGGGTCACTTAGAAATTTCCATTCCACTCCATTATGGACAAAATACTAGCTGAGATCACTTGCATTGTTTTTATTAACCAGGGCAGCAGTTTTCAGATTACATTATATACTTACACAATTGCAAAAGGGCTCTCCAATGTTTTCTCAGTTAGCCTTTTAAAATGATATCAAATTAGTAAACAGAATGCCTTTGGAACATTGGATGAATGAATAGTTGCTGATAATGGGCAATGTAGATATTGCATTAAAGATCAGCCACTTCTTTCTACGACAGTCGAGAACCCTTTTGCAATTATGTAAGCACGTAATGTAATCTGAAAACTGCTGCCCTGATTTAAAAAAAAACAATGCAACTGATCTCAGCTAGTATTCTGTCTATAATGGAGTGGAATGGACATTTTTAAGTGACCCCAAACTTTTGACCGGTAGTGTATCGCCATTGATCCTGTTCGTTGGTTTGTTTGCTGCTTTCTGGTTTATGTTTTTACAGGTATATCTGGCAACCTGGCCTGGCTGTCAAACTGGGCCGTTGATAACAACACACAGGCCAAAACACAAACAGAAATTCCGTCACGGAACAGAAATTTCAACTAATACTGGTATTAGCATTGTTGTCAGATTTCAACTTAGCATGTTTCCTCCAACAATCAATCAACCAATTATGTATATATTAAGTTAAGAGTATTTATCTATCAATCAATCAATCATTACATTACATTACATGTCATTTAGCTGACGCTTTCATCCAAAGCGACTTACAATTGCTACATACAAAGGTCGCTACAGACTCGAAATCCAGGGGCTGTTGGAGGGCTGGCCAGTTTTAAGGCAGCTAGCCATGAGTTGAGGACTGGTTTCCTTGTCAAAGGTAGCCTGTGGAAATGTATCGTAACCCCAGCTGCCTTAGCCCTATACAATTCATTACTGCAGCCAGGGGCAATGCAGTATGAACCCCCCCTAGACCTGTTGGTTTCCGTTTCCTCAGCCATGTCCGTTAGCCTCGGACTGTTTACATTCTATGGCTGCTTATCATGCCAGTGACATAACCGATTATGGAATTCCAACATGGCGGCGCCTGTGTAACAACAACAACACTTTTAATGTACCATTTTATCCCTTTTAACAAATTCTCAATTCAATTCAATTTTATTAAAAAAAATCAATATAGCTTAAGCAACACAAAAATTACGTTTGTTAGTACTAGAACGCTGACAATGTCGATGACGTCACTGGCATGGTAGGACCTGCGAAGGTATATAGGCTACAGTGCAGCATATTAAATACACGTGAAAATGAGTAATTTTAATGGCATGGGTTTGGTTTATGGTTTATGGTTGGCATTTGAGCCTGTGAGGGACAGGCCTGTAGTGTCTGACTACCACCACATAGAGGACGATCAGTTTCAGTCATTTATTGTATCCAAGCACATTATGTATTTTAGAAAATAGAGACTGCTTATATATCGTGTGCATTAAGAGAAAATAGAAAAGGTCCTGTGCGTTTTAGAAAATCGATGCAGATAAATGGAAAATGTGATTGGACAAATTCATCCAATGGGATCGCTTGTTAAGTTAGCTGCACGCAAAATGTTAAAACCAAAATAAATAAAGTTAGCTGCACGTAGGAGAGTTACCCCAGGTTGACCATAGATGCACGGAGGAGTCACGAGTCTTGCCTTTTACTTTAGGCTAGTGCAGAGTTGGCAGATTTTTTCCTTGTGGTTGTTGATGGATATTGCACAAATGGTTACTGCACAGATACCTCTTATTATGGAACTCCCTCTGCATCAACAATGTGCCCTGAGACATCAGCTAGCTTCAGGGTGAGTAGAAAGGGACATTGGATTCTGTTTACAGACCCGCTGTGGTTTAGTTAGCAGCTAATAACGCATTATTATTGATCTGTGATATCATCGGAGTCATGGTTTATTTATACAGTCTATGGTCGGAGCGCTAGCTTGTGGAGTTTGACATTAGTGTTTCCAACGTGTTTAGCTGCTAGCCCTTTCCCTAGGTTGGATCATTTGGTATCTAGCTTGGTTTTGTGACTCAATTTCAATGATGCCCAGTGTGTCAGTCTGTTTTGTTGAACGCTATAAAGCCTACACGTTAGGCTTTATTATTTGTGCGTGTAAGTGAATATGTACGTGTTTTGTGTATGTCACAACAACATTACATCCAGCCCTTTGCCTAGTAGATTGCTAGCATGCTGGATAACAGCTAAACCTCTCTGTCCTCTGCCTGATGTGGGCGTTTCAGCGCCCTGTCTCTGCGGCAGATAGCATTGGTGGTGTTGGTACTTGCCGTTGGTTTATCGGTCTGCCCTGTACTGTAGCCTGAAAAATCGCTAATTGACGGAATGGCCTCAGGTTTCAGTCTGTTGGACTTAACCCTCACCAGTGACCCTGTTGTATCAAAAGTACAGCTCTCTAAATAGTCTGTCGCTAAAAACTCGCTACAGACTCGAAATCCAGGGGCTGTTGGAGGGCTGCCCAGTTTTCAGGCAGCTAGCCATGACTTGAGGACTGGTTTCCTTGTCAAAGGCAGCCTGTGGAAATGTATCGTAACCCCAGCTGCCTTAGCCCTATACAATTTATTACTGCAGCCAGGGGCAATGCAGTATGAACCCCCCCCCCTAGACCTGTTGGTTTCCGTTTCCTCAGCCATGTCCGTTAGTCTCAGACTGTTTACATTCTATGGCTGCTTATCATGCCAGTGACGTAGCCGATTATGGAATTCCAACATGGCGGCGCCCGTGTAACAACAACAACACTTTCAATGTACCATTTTATCCCTTTTAACAAATTCAGCCATTTTAATCATTGTACCAATGAGAATAAATAAAATACATCTGTTATATCACCTTTACTCAAATTCCAGTTCAGTTCATCTTTAAGTAAATCAACCAATTATGTATCTATACAAATTAAGGATATCAATCAGTCATGTTACACTGAAAAGCTAAGGCCGCTTACACACTGGATGCGTCGCGCGAGCGTGTCAGCTGCATGGAAACGCATGCATGGTAGAAATAGAACCAACGCCTATTTTTCACACGACACGCAAGCCTGTTGGAAGCGTTTCCAGGCAGAATAGAATAGGAAAAGATGTTTATATGTCGTTTAGACACGAATACATATTAATAAATGACATGTTGATGTTTGAAAGTCTCTAGGTTTTGATATAAATGCAGATATAAATGTAATTTAAAAAAAAATTTGATTTTCTAATATTGCACCTGTCAATATAGAACGAAATATTCTGTAGCCTATTTTGCCGTCAATACTGCCGACGTTATAATCAATAATAGTAATAATAGTCTATATTTATGTTTAGCATGGTATTTCATTTTATCAATGGGAAACATACATGTGTCCAGACAAGGCTAGGAGCAGCAGCACCGCGTCAGACACGTTTCTGGTGTGTAAGGACATAGAAAAATCCACGCAGCTGACACACAACATAAATGCCACGCTCACGCCATGCAGGCAGTGTGTAACCGGCCTAAGACTCATTCATTACATTTTCTTGAAAAAACTGACCACACTGGTCTTGGCTGGCAATCCTTTCGCCCTGGAACCCATGATGTTGAAAGGCGATGGCCAGCTTCCACCCAAGACTCAAATACAATACAAATGGAGTGGGTTCAAAGCTGTCTGTTGGTGGCCCATTCAAATCCAAAAACAGGAGAGAGGTGAGACTGTCGACACGCAGTTTATTACATGCTTTCCTGTCAGTGTCATTCAATGCAGAAAACCCTCTCTCGCATTCCGCTTGCATATTTTCTTTGCCAGAGTTCTCTTAGAACATCTGCCAACTAGTCCATTTATCCTTTGCTGTGAAAAGTGCATCCCAATATATTTGTCAGACAGAGCAATGTCTTTGCGTCTCTGCAAGTGGCACAACCTAGCATTCCGTTTTGTCTTGAATATAACCACTGATTTCTATCTTTCCACCCCAGCCACTGTTCTTGTGTCCAGCAGAATGGCGTTCTCCCTGTCTCCTCATGGTCAATCCCTATAATAAACTAAAGAAAAAAGGCTATTAGCGTGTGGTTTGGTGGCATACTATGCAGATCTCTATGTCTAACAAACTCACCTCTTGGTCATGTCCTGCCTGCTCATCCAGCCCAGTCTCATGGCAGTTCGTGAAATGTCACGTTATTGAATCTGTTGATTCGTGTACTGAACACGTTAATGTCGTTATTTTCGTGTGGTGAGCACGAATTTTAAAGTAATGTATTTCAATGGGAAGCATATTTCGTGATCACAGAACGATTACGGTAGCGAGTAGTATTGATAAGGCGAAAATCTGACAGGGAGGTTGGTCGGGGTGGTGGATGGGTCAAACAACACAGGACTTTCACCACGGAGACCGGGGATCGCACCTCGCGTGTTGCAGTTCCTTTCCGCGTTATTCTCTTCCTAACCACAACCGTCCCATTGTTGTTGGCGTCTCCTGTGTGTGACTGTTCCTTTCCCCGTTCTTCTTTTCCTAACCACAACCGTCCCGTTGTTGTGGCCGGCGTGTGGCGTTTCATGTCCCCGTTGTTGCGTGCCACAGTGTCCCTGCGCTCGGGGATCGCGTCCCGCGCGTGGCGGTCAGTCCCATGTTGTCGCCGGCGTGTGCTGTTTAATTTCCCCGTTGTTGCGTCATGTTACATCAGAAAGAGGGCCTCGGGCACCAGTGACTAAAGTCAGGGACAGGAACTGGTGCTAAGTCTTTGAAAAGGTCACAGCACCGGCATCACTGCATGGAGCAGGATGGGCCCTCGGGGCAGCAGCATACAGAGGAGCCCATGGCTTTGGGCGGAATCAGGTCCAGGTCCTCGTCATCGGGGATCTAAATCAGACGGTCACCATCCTGAAGCAGCTGCCTGCTTAAATCAGGATGGACCTCAGCTGAAGAATATCCTGAGGAATACTGCTCAAAGTCTATCTCTTCATCACTGTCTGAGTCCAGTGCAACCAAAGTGTCCTCAACGTGCTAACTCAAAGCGGCGTAGCCCTTATTATACTTCACCATCCTCTGGGCTTTCTGTTTCAGGGCTTCCTTCAACAGTTCCTGGTGTTTCTTTAGTTTGAGGTGGATTGCTGGAGGTCTGGACATGATGTAAGGTCCTCTTTTCTCCACAGGCCTGTCCATCGGCGGTCTTAGGTCTTGTGCCATTACTGGGCCCCGACAAAACTTGAGGCTCCAGCTGCGCTTCCAGCAAGGTGTCCTTCTCTGGTTCCTCTATGATGTCGTTCATCATCTTTGCGTTAGTTGTCTGAATTTACACCACAATACAGCCATGATGATGACAAGTGTGTTTTTTTCAGGAGCAGGCAGGCACTTCTGTTAGCTAGTTAGCTATGCTATTATGCTATCAGTGACAGGTTTCATACTCGGAAGTGAAGATTTTGTAAACATGGTTTGTTTAAACAGAGCTAGTATAGTCTAGAAAGCCAGACTTATTTACATGTTTTTATAAAGGTCTAGTTGTTCAGCCCTATGTTGTTCTAGGGTACATCTATCTTTTAACTTTTAACACTTACCGCTGAGGGTGTCTTTAAGATGGGATATTTCTTCACAGTGTCCTCAACAGTCATTCCTTTTGCGATCTCCTTTTGCCTCCATGCAAAGGTTCTCTGCATTAGGTTGCGTACAATCGCAGTGTCTGGCTGCGCCTTGCTGTATTGTGTTTGTAGAATCTTAACATGACCAGCAATTGAAGATGCATCTTCCCCAAGAACAAAAATAGTAACATAGAACAGAAAAATAATTATATTGCATTCATAAATCACCTTTCCATCAATAAGATTGAAGTCCTGTGTGTGTGTGTGGGGGGAGGGGGGGTACCCAACTAGAGCACACTAAAGGTCACCACACATCAGGTAAAGGAGTGGAGAGGGTAAAGGCCCTGACACACCAACCCGATTATCGGCCGTCAGACAGTCTGGCGAGGTCAGTGACTCGAGTCTGTTCGGTGTGTTCCGTGCCGTCGTCAGTTGGAGGAGCCGTCTGCATTCATTTGGGCCAATTTGACGTGTTGACGTGTTGTCAACGACCAATCTGATTGGTGGAGCGCTAACCCGGAAATGACGAGCGGGATGAGCCTGACTAACGGCTCTCAAAATCTGACGAAAATCTTTTTAACTGACCTTTGTCAATCTGAAATTAAGACAAATTAATTTATTTCTCGCTTAAAATGTTTTTGTCCAATCAGCTGTCGGTTTTCATTTTTTGGGTGACAATACAGATTAGCGCCGCCTGCTGTTATGGAGACGTATTACGTCTCGCGCTCGCGCAGATCATATGCCGTCGGGTTGGTGTGTCAGAGCCTTAACAAGGTGGAAGGAAGGTGAGAGAACTAGGACTACCTGTGCTGTGAGTAGCCCTTACGGGACAGCCTCTACCTGTGTTGGGTTGTGTGTAGATGGATGTGAGTGCGACAGACCTACCCGTGTTGGGTTGTGTTTTGCTTTGAGTGGGAAAGGCCTCTCTGTGTCCAGGCTCCTGCATCTGTCGTACTATTTGAAGGAACTTGGCCTTGCTTTTTGAACGAGCCTTTGAATAATGGTCTAGCATCGAGTCAGTTAAGCCCAGGTGTACCGTCTCTCCATCCACTTCATGTTCTATGGAATAAATAGCACATTGAATTTGATCATTACTCATGCATTATGGGTATATAAACAGTAACTGGTTGCCTAGATTTCAGCAATTCCCACAGATTTAATTTGTACTGTAGAGCAGTGTTTCTCAAATGGGGGTACGTGTACCCCTAGGGGTACTTTGGAATACTGCAGGGTGTACGTGAAATTTTTGCAAAAATGCTAATTTTAAAATTCCTAAAATAATTATACTATAATAATGAATGAATTAAGTGATGGATTCTAAACATTTGAAATGTAGCATTTAAATGTTTTTGTTTAAAAAATCTTTCACTGCCGGCGCTGTATTGTTCCTCTTTATATAGATTTTTGTGCTGGTCAGGGGGTACTTGGCTTAAAAAAGCAATTCAAAGGGGGTACAATATTGAAAAAAGTTTGAGCAACATAGACGCCATCTTCTAACGTTAAACTGTGTTACACAGCTCCGCTTGCACAAATGGAATCGAACATCATCCAACACCTTCAACTTATAAATATGCAATACCTGTACACTAAACACTTACATATTTTATTATCTACATACCTAGGAAAGCTTTTTTGCAGACCTCTTTTGTCAAACATGTAGGCGTCATCACAAACATTTGTGCTACTATGGTTTTTAAGTTATAACGCTTTATAGATTACACGCGTGACGTCACCCAGCCCAAAATGGTCTCAATCGTTTGTGCTACGTTTGTGTTGATTTGTACATTTGCTTTCAGTTTTTACGTTATCAGGCTTGTTACACGGCTACTATTACCGCTGCAAAGGCTTCTAACACCAGCCATCACTCCGCACAGAGATCGCGCAAACACATGTTGAACTTGTTTTCTCTGCTTCTCTTGCCTGGAGTTAAAACCTCTTCTTCATTATGTTTGGTACAGTGTTAGTTATTTTCTGGGTACATTCTGTTCCAGTGCACCCTGCACATGTTTTATCACTCACAGGTCATATACAAGGTCAACATGGCTTAAGGCCTTTTACTAATATTCTACAAAATATATCCTTCGGATGCTGGGATGCTGGTGATTAGCAGAATGCTGGGGTACCAGCACCCCCTCACCAGCTGATCACCAGCAGATTGAGGATGTTATTGTTCGCCAGCCTGGACAACCACATAGAATTTTTTGTGTGATGACAAGCCAGAGCACATGAAAATATTATAATTTATTCTAATATTTATTATAATTGTAATATTTTGACAACAGTATTTTTATTTAATAAATAGCCTAAGTATAATAACAGAAACAACATAAATATTCAATGTTATTTTATTTTTATATATTTTTTTTTTATGTCCATTATTTGTATTTATGGTATTTATTTATGTACCACCCAGCCTTTCCCCATCTTGCATCTCTACACGCTAACAGCATCAAAGACTATTCAAATCTTTAATTTAAGTGTACATTTTAACTTGATAAATATGGGTCCAGGTTTCTGCAGAAACACTCAATATCAAATGACAAAAAAACAGTCCTTGGCATCCCACAAGGAGTATCATTTTGTTTTATTTCCTGGTTTCTATAAGGGATCATTTTTGTCAGCTTGTGATGTCAAAGTGCTGAGTGGAGTTGTTGAACCCCTCACACTGGATCCCTAAGGAAAAGGCTTGTACCCCTTAGCTGACCAAGTACATTTACATTTACTGTAATGGCAATGTGCTGTGTAGCAAAGCAGTCATGGGTGAAGTCATATTATGAGCCAAAGCTAGGGAAAAATAGATTACTGATCAACTTTTATGACACATAGACATGCTTCACTAAATTCCACAATTAAAGAAAGTTATGGGAGTTGGAAGCATCATTTATTCTACTTAAATAATGGTTTATTTTCAGTCTAACCATGACATATTCAAAACAATTTTAAATAGCATTTTTAGGTCTGGAAGAATGAGGGGGAAACATGTCCTCACCACTACACTTTGCTGTCTTGGAGTTTAGCCTCTTCAGCAGATGTTGCTGCAACTCCAAATTTAGTGCTCGAAGGGTCTTACTATCCCCCTCAACTGCTGCTCTGAATTTTTCCTGCTCCTCCAACCTATAACAGAAGACAATATGAATAGCTGGCATTATAAGAAACAATAAAAACATATTTAGTGACTTCACGTTAAATCCAATATTAGGCTAAGGATTCATTCTCATATCAGAACACCTTGACAGAAAAACATGAATCTAGTTTAAAGCTAATCAAAACGATCTTACTTCATTTTAGTTTCATGTAGTTGCAGACACATCTCATAACATTTTTTTTTGGTAGAGCCGTTGTTTTTGTTTGGCCTCCTCATAAAGTTTTTGTGGAACCACTCCGCCATCGGCATGTATACACGGGTACATGTAAACAAACACTTTTCTGAAAACAGAGTTGTGCACAATGTTATTTTTGAAAACGGAGAGGTTGAAATGTCCGTTTATGAAAATAGCCGGCCACATGTAAACGTAGCATAAGTTAACAATGTAAACATTGTACATTTCCGGTTAACGTTAAATTCTTTGTCTTGGCTTCCTCTTGCTCAGAGGGTGACGGTGTGGGAGTGGTCTCTTTTAGTCTTCGGACACAGACACGCTTCCTTTTCGATAGTTCCTCCTCGATTTCTTCTTTTGTCTCTAAATACAAACAACACTGGTACTTTAAATCACATTCTATACTAACGTTGACGCTAAACATCATTCTGTTGATCGCTCACTAGCTAACACTACTAGCTTACGTTAGAACCGGTTAGAACGTTAACGTTAGGTAAAACTCACAACCGAGTTAACGTTAGTTAAGTTAGCTAGCGTTAGATGAACGCGGTTTAACGAGATTTTTTTATCTAATCATTATATCATATCTAACGTTATCTCTTACCTTTCAGGAGCAATATCTGTCCCTTGAAAAAATCCTCCTGCCAACGCACCCAGTAAACCTTACTAGTAGCCAACATGCCATCAAAATCCCTAATGGATGATGTGGGAACGATTTCCTTGCATCCATCATCTATGTATTTTATATAGGCAAACATTTTACCTTGAAATGCTACCTAGTACTGCTAGCTAGATAGCAAAATTAAAAAAGAAAAAGAAAACGTTGGATTGTAAAATTTTTAAAAACCAGGGCGCTCAAGTGAATTCAACTGTTAGTGACCAACCCAGTCTCACGCCAGTTCGTGAAATAGTCACGTTATTTTGATTTATTGATTCGTGTACAGGTCACGATTTTCGAACGTTACCATTTCACGAACTGCCATTACACTGGGCTACTCTGGGGGACGCAACAACGGGGAAATTAAACGCCACAACAACAGGACGGTTAAGGTTAGGAAAAGAAGAACTGGGAAAGGAACCGTCACACGCAGGACACGCCAACAACAACGGGACGGTTGTGGTTAGGAAGAGAATAACACGGAAAGGAACTGCAACACGCGTGAAAGTCCTGTGATGTTTGACCCATCCACCACCCAGACCAGCCTCCCTATCTGCATTTTCTGCTTTTTATACTACTCCCTGCCATTGTCGTGCTGTGATCACGAAATATGCTTCCCATTTAAATACATTAAATTAAAATTCGTAATCACTACACGAAAAAAACGACATTGTGTCCTGTTCCCGAATCAATAGATTCAATAACGTAACCATGAGACTGGGCTGTGGTGGCACACTAACGTTAACTAACTGTTATCTAGAGTTAAGCTCACGGCACAGCTAGGTGGCTACCATGCTCATAATTCACTTTTAATTGCAAACAGAAATGTTAATTTCCATATAGTGCCACCACGTAGCAGATATATCTAACTTTACTTACTCCACTTAATTGGGAACGCACCACCACGCGCAGGAGAGAGACAAAGAGAGTAGCAGATTCCAGCTGGCTTGTCATTGTGTATCTCCTTTTTAATATAGATAACTTTTAAAATGAAATCATGAAAGCAACAAAGACGAGGCTATAGGGTCAGTGTATATTTTGGTCATTCGATTTTCAGGTATAACAGGTATTAAAAAACAAAAAACGAATGGTTATTTGATTTTCGTTTTAAAATACAAAATTTAAAATTGAAATGCAAGGCGTTTTTTCCTTTTCATTTTCAAAAGGGAATGTGAACATTTAAAACATGCTTTGATTTTCATTTTCTATTTCATATAATTCATTTCATTTCATATATATATTTCAAATTTTGTATTTTAAAACAAAAATCAAATAACCACTCGTTTTTTTATACCTGTTTATGAAATGAAAATCTAATGACCAAAAGATACAAACGCATTCCATTCAGATAGCCAGTGGTGGAGGAAGTACTGAATGTCAGTACTTCAGTAAAAGTACAAATAACCAGAGATATATTTACTTTATTAAACCACAGAGTGAAGCAAAATGCATAACATTACATACTTAAATTTCCAAAGCAATGAAGGCTGCTTATAACAACTTAATATTGTGCATATTTTTGTTAATATTGTGCTATCAATGTGGCTCAAACAAACAAGGCTTGTAAACAAGAGCTGGCAAAAGGGCGTTATAGGAATATAAAGACTCAGTTCTTAAAGTGACAATGCACCATTTATAAGTCAAACAGCATTTCTTCAGCATTTCAAATGAATGTTTAAATAAATGTAAATTCTAGGCCTTTTATTTTAGTTTGTGTGTTAGAGTTATCATTTAAATGTTTTAACAATTTATGATTCATCAACAACTACTAACGTGTTTTTTTTTTGCATCAAGGGCAGGGTGTGGGGCACCACATAGCAATTCCTCGGATACTTTAATACACATCCTGCAGAGATACTCGGATACTTTAATACACATCATGCAGAGATACTCGGATACTCTCACACACACACACACACACACACACACACACACACACACACACACACACACACACACCACTATATAAGTACAAATGCATTTTCTTTTCCTCAACCAGGCAGAAGCGTTCTGTACCACTTCTTCGTCTTTGGCTTCTGCATTATCTGGCTCTGAAGATCTACCAGCTGGGACCTCATGGTGCTCTCAGTCCTCTCCCACTCCTGCTCCTTTTCCTGCTGAGTCAGCTTCAGGCTTTCTGTGGCCTGAAGGAGGGATGCCTTGTCCTCCTTCCACTGGTTGAGATTACTCTCCAGCTGCTGCTCAGCCTTCTTCAGAGCAGCCAGGAGGCAGTCACTCGCAAAGCTTTGCTCGTCAATCTGAGCCACATAGGAGGCTCTTGATTTCTCGCTCTCCTCTAGCAGGGAGGTTTTCTCCTGCTGCCAAAGGACGTGCTCACTCTCCAGCTGATGTTCACACTTTTTCTCAAGAGCAGCCATGAGGTTCTTGTTGTTTTTGTCCTGCATCTCCAGCTGGGCTCTATGGGAAGCCTAGGATCTTTCCAGTATTGTCTTTCCCTCCACCTGTTTTAGGAGAGCTTTTTCCATCTTGCTCAATTTATCCTTCAGCTCCTGAGCTTGAGCCCTCTCAATCTCCAGATAGCTCTCCAACTCTAACTCCATGTTGGTCTTAGCTACTGCGAGCATCTGTCTCTCTTTACAAAGCTCGATCTTCTGAGTCTCCACATTGTTTTTAAGGGACTCCTTCTCTCCCTTCATCTGCTCCAATTTGACTTTAAGGTCTTGAGTAATGAAGATCTGTAGGTCGAGACCTTTCTGGGCTTTTCGCAGCCTGTTGCTGAATTTTCCCATCTGGGATTTCAGATATTCTGTTTCCCCGGGTGGGGAGTGGACACGTTCAGCCAGAGCCTCATCCATCTGGGCTCTATGGGAAGCCTGGGATCTTTCCAGTATCTCCTTTGCCTCCTCTGCCTGTTTTCAGAGAGCTTCCTCCATCTTGCTCAATTTATCCTTCAGCTCCTGAGCTTGAGCCCTCTCAATCTCCAGATAGCTCTCCAACCTCACGTTGGTGGTCTTAGCTTCTACAAGCGTCTGTCTTTCTTTACGAAGCGCCATCTTCTGAGTCTCCACATTATTTTTAAGGGCCTCCTTCTCTCATTTCATCTGCTCCAATTCGATTTTTAGGTCTTCAGTAATGATGTACTGCAGTTGAGATCTTTTTGGACTTTTCGCAGCCTTTTGCTGATTTTTCCCAGCTGGGATTTCAGATTCCCCGGGTGGGGAGTGGACACGTTCAGCAAGCTGAACTTTCAAGTCACACATCTCCCTCTGCATTAGCTCTTTCTCATGGCTCCAACTGCTGCCCTCTCTGTTGTTGGAGCTGATCGAGGACAGGAAGTCCTCTTGGATTATCAGGTGAACTCTTCCCTCAGATTCACATTGGGTGAGCCTCGCCTCGCTGTCCTTCAGTTCACACCGTACTTGTTCTTCAAGTGAACTGAGATAGAAATTAATTTTCGGTTCAATCTCTAGCTCGATTTTCCACAGACTAGAGCCAGAGTAGGGCTACTTCACAATGTCACTGCATGCACCTCTGTTGTCATAGCAACGTGTCATGACAATCACAACAACAATGGAGGAGTACATACCGAGACTTTTGCTCCTGGCTTTCCAAATTTACACCGGAATTCAAAGACGTGCCTTGAAAGGTCTTCGTGACCGCTATGGACAGAGGATACGTTCAAGAAGATAGGTAATTATCTTGCATGTTTTGACTGTTATTATATTTTTTTGCTGGCTTGCGATGGCAACATCACTGTTAACTTAGGCTACTGCTCGTAGTTCAAGTTCAAGTAGCTAGCGTCACTGTGTCCACGTTCGGACACTTATTGGCTAACGTTCTATCTGTTCAAATAAAAATAAAATGATCTATTAATGTTTTCAGTTAATTTAATGGTGTTAAACTAAAGTGTAAGTTCTTACCTTTCTAACGGTAAATTGTTTTAACAATTTACTTAAGCTTTTACTTCATAAGAGTTGGCTAAAGTATGCTAACACCGCTGAATTAGCCGTACGCTACCCTTGCCATAACACCCCTATCTCCTCGCTGTAAACAATGGACGCTGCTGGTTTTTCGGAGGTATTAAGTCGCATCAATGCTGTCAAAACTTCCGGGATCATACTTCCGTCCTTCACAATAAAATTACACGCTTCAACAACTCTGAATTATGCAATAAAAGCATGTAATTGCCGTTTTGAGCCTATATCACCACCTGCTGGATGTTTTGTTAAACTACAAATTCTCATTTTCGATCACTTACAACTACTGCATGAAAATAAGCAATTATGACCATACATACATTATATAGCTATACATATATATATATATATATATATATGCAATAAAATACTATTATTACAAAAAGTGTGTAAGATTTATAGTAAAAAAAATAAGTGTTCATGATTGTTCAAAAACGATTGAGAACATGATAAATAATATTTATTTAACAACAATACAGACAAAACATTTAAAAAATTAAAAAATAAATACAAATAAATTAAATGTCTGAGCACCAAAAACACCAAAATTAATTACTGTTCAGCTCCTCCTCCCAGTCACACTGGACCCACGACACCAGTCCCTCTGGAGGCTCTGGAGGTTCGGGTTCCCTGCACCGGCCACACCGCCAGACTGTCGGCTCCAGTCTCCTCTTTGCAGTGGTGTGACCTACTCACAAAAAGAAAAGTGTTTTAAGAATATATAATAATAATAATAATAATAATAATAATAATAATAGATTGGCATGCAAAGACTTAACATTGAGTACACTACCGGTGGATGTCATGGTCCAACAGACAGGGAGGAAGAGCTGGTTCTTTCTGCTGTATAAATAAAAATGTTTTGTTTACTTTTCACCATGGCTAATGTCACTAACATAAATATAAATGTTGCTCGTTTTTAACAGATTATATTAAGTATTTACAGTGGGAGGGAGAGGAAGAAGTGGACCCTCGGCGGCACAATCCTGCGCCCGATGTGGAAGGCTCTAAAAGAATAATAACATTTTAGGTTAAACAGGGTTTAATATAAGTATTTTGACTGATTGATAGAATTTGCTGACCAGGAGATGGAGGATGGTGGTGTCCCTCTGCAGGCAGGCTCATCCGGGATGGTCTGCCGCTGGTGGCAGGCAGCCGGGGACCGTGGGAGGCACAAGAGGGGGCAGAGGGTGCTGAGGGACCAGCGATGGAAATGCTGGAGCTGGTTGCTGGCGCAGCCCCGGGGGGCCGAGTTCTTCTGCAGCTGGGTCGGGAGCCGCTAGGCAGGGTAGAGGAAGTGGCTGCCGGGCCGGTGTCTCTGGCCTGCTGCTGCTCTCAGTCTCTTCTGGCCAGAGCTTGGGTCTCCTGTCTTGCAGCACGGTCCTCCACCTCCTCGATGGTGTCGGACATCTCCTGGGCTGTCAGTATCCTGGCCTTGGTGACATTCCTCCTGACCTGGCCAGTGCTTTTGGTGTAGTTTATTTCGGCCAGGAGGTGGGCCAGGTCTACTGTTATCCGGCCTGATGTAACCAGGGGGTGGGTGAGGTAGGGATTGGGAGGGGCAGATGGATTCTGGGGTGGGAGTGGGGGTGTTATGGGGTGGGTAGGTGGACTCTGGTGTGGGGGTGGGGGTGTTATGGGGTGGGTAACATCAGGCGCAGCCCAGGAAGATGCCGATGGGGTTGGTGGAGGTGGTGGGGAGGTCCCACGCTCGGACGGCATGACCCGTGACCAGTCAATGGCCATCGGGTCCAGAGGGTAAAGGCCACTCTTCCTAAACCCAGCCACCACAAGCCCCCGATCCTTCACCCTCTGGTATGAGTCCCTTAGGACCCTTGAAAACTCCTTCTTGGAAACCATGAAGGAGTGGTTCACTGCTGACAGATCTCCTGTAACACCAGAGAAATCTGCCTTCAAGGGTCCGAAGAAACTCACATCCAGTGGCTGAAGGATGTGAGATGTATGTGGTGGCAGGCAAAGGAGAATGACCCCCTCCCTCTGTGCCGCCCGGACAAGCTCCGGATCCAGGTGGGACATGTGGCCATCCATCACGAGCAACAGCGGGCGGTCCTGTGTGGCGAACTTCAGGAAGTGCCCGACAAACCACTTCCTGAACAGCTCACTGTCTATGTACCCTGCCTGCGACTTCCCATAGAGGGCATTGGGAATTTGTGACCAATCAGCATGCCACAGACCATCTGTCCACAACTACAGACACTATAACACGGGACAAAAAGCAGTTTCATCTCAAAAACACTACAGTGACCAAAAAGGTACAGGTCATATACAATAAATGACGTGTGCTCCGTGACTACACAACCCTGCCTTATGGCTACTAATAATATCAACAATAACCAGCTGATTGTAGGATTTGATGGCCGGCTTCAGCATCCATTCAGCGCAGTTATTAGTGGCCCATCAAATTGCGGAAAAACGTATTTTGTCAAAGATATTATTGAAAATTCATCAGCAGTAATATCACACAAGATCGATAACATTGTATACATTTATTCATGCTGGCAATCAATATACGATCAGTTGCTTAAAACAGTTAACATAAATTTTGTGGAAGGTATCCCTGATTCACTTTGTGACGAGACACTTCTACCACCTACTAAGAATAATCTGCTAGTAATTGATGACCTTATGTCCCAAGCATGTGGTAATCTAGCAGTACAAAATGTTTTTACAAAGTATGTTCACCACAGAAACCTCAGCTGTATATATTTAGTGCAGAATCTGTTTATTCAAGGCAAGGCCAGTCGTACAATCAGTTTGAACACAAACTATATGATATTATTTAAAAATCCTTGAGATCAAATTCAGATGAGTTTAATATTAATAGGCCGTCACATGTTCCCGGGAAATAATAATGCAACAAAACAGTGCAACAAGTTCACCGTATGGCTATCTCCTGATAGATTATAAATCCAAAACTCCAGATAATTTACGACTCAGAACAGCTCTGATATCGTCACGGCAGGTTGTATATGTCCCAAGAAAACAGAGGGTTTAATAATGTCAATCCGGATGCAACGTAATTTCACACTGCTGGACCTTCTTCATAAAGCAGCACCCCGAGCTAGAGGTGTTATTGTGAACAATGCTAGTCCAGATTTTCTTAATGCATTGTGCGAAATAGCTCTGAACGTATTAAGTGGTAATATACCTCTGTCTAGCACTCAGTACAAGTTGTTGAAGAAGAAGGTTATCAGACTAAAAAAAAAAAACGGTGGTTTTCTATTGCCTCTATTGGGGGCTGCAATCCCTTTCATCGCAAGTCTCATCAATAGGAACTGACATGGAACACACCCAGAAAATGTTTCTGGTGCCTCAGCAACAATTAGTAGCATTACAACAGCATCAAGCCTCAGACATATTTGCCTATTTTCTATTTTTACATATTGTCCGTTTTATATTTTTTAATACTAATTTTTACATTATTTTCCTATTGACTGTGGCTGTGACATGAACATGTTTTTTCCTACTGTGAAAACCTAAAAAGACGGTTATTTTTTATCGTCAAGTAGCCAAAGACATTTAATGATTGTATTTGCCTATTTTCTATTTTTACATATTGTTTGTTTTATATATTTTAATACTAATTTTTACATTGTTTTCCTATTGACTGTGGTTGTGACACAAGTAAATGTTTTTCCCTACTGTGAAAACCTAAAAAGACATTATTGATTGTAAAACTGTGATAATATTGACTGTATTTCTCTATTTGTTTTTTCAAAACTAATCATGTATTTTCCCTATTGTGTCTAATTGTTTTCTGTGTATACAGTGGGGCAAAAAAGTATTTAGTCAGCCATCAATTGTGCAAGTTCTCCCACTTAAAAAGATGAGAGAGGCCTGTAATTTTCAACATAGGTACACTTCAACTATGAGAGACAAAATGAGAAAAAAAATCCAGAAAATCACTTGTAGGATTTTTAATGAATTTATTTGCAAATTATGGTGGAAAATAAGTATTTGGTCAATAACAAAAGTTCATCTCAATACTTTGTTATATACCCTTTGTTGGCAATGGCAGAGGTCAAACGTTTTCTGTAAGTCTTCACAAGGTTTTCACACACTGTTGCTGGTATTTTGGCCCATTCCTCCATGCAGATCTCCTCTAGAGCAGTGATGTTTTGGGGCTGTCGCTGGGCAACACAGACTTTCAACTCCCTCCAAAGATTTTCTATGGGGTTGAGATCTGAAGACTGGCTAGGCCACTCTAGGACCTTGAAATGCTTCTTACGAAGCCACTCCTTGGGTGGGGTGGGTTTGGGATCATTGTCATGCTGAAAGACCCAGCCACGTTTCATCTTCAATGCCCTTGCTGATGGAAGGAGGTTTTCACTCAAAATCTCACGATACATGGCCCCATTCATTCTTTCCTTTACACGGATCAGTCGTCCTGGTCCCTTTGCAGAAAAACAGCCCCAAAGCATGATGTTTCCACCCCCATGCTTCATAGTAGGTATGGTGTTCTTTGGATGCAACTCAGCATTCTTTCCCCTCCAAACACGACGAGTTGAGTTTTTACCAAAAAGTTCTATTTTGGTTTCATCTGACCATATTACATTCTCCCAATCCTCTTCTGGATCATGCAAATGCTCTCTAGCAAACTCCAGACGGGCCTGAACATGTACTGGCTTAAGCAGGGGGACACGTCTGGCACTGCAGGATTTGAGTCCCTGGCGGCGTAGTGTGTTACTGATGGTAGCCTTTGTTACTTTGGTCCCAGCTCTCTGCAGGTCATTCAATAGGTCCCCCCGTGTGGTTCTGGGATTTTTGCTCACCGTTCTTGTGATCATTTTGACCCCAACAGGGTGAGATCTTGCGTGGAGCCCCGGATCGAGGGAGATTATTAGTGGTCTTGTATGTCTTCCATTTTCTTATAATTGCTCCCACAGTTGATTTCTTCACACCAAGCTGCTTACCTATTGCAGATTCAGTTTTCCCAGCCTGGTGCAGGTCTACAATTTTGTTTCTGGTGTCCTTTGACAGCTCTTTGGTCTTGGCCATAGTGGAGTTTGGAGTGTGACTGTTTGAGGTTGTGGACAGGTGTCTTTTATACTGATAACAAGTTCAAACAGGTGCCATTAATACAGGTAACAAGTGGAAGACAGAGGAACCTCTTAAAGAAGAAGTTACAGGTCTGTGAGAGCCAGAAATCTTGCTTGTTTGTAGGTGACCAAATACTTATTTTCCAGAGGAATTTGCAAATAAATTCATTAAAAATCCTACAATGTGATTTTGTGGATTTTTTCTCTCATCTTGTCTCTCATAGTTGAAGTATACCTATGATGAAAATTACAGGCCTCTCTCATCTTTTTAAGTGGGAGAACTTGCACAATTGGTGGCTGACTAAATACTTTTTTGCCCCACTGTAGCTCTCTTTTTGAAAAGTTTGAATAAAAACTATTACAGAAATTGGTAAGACAATTATTTTTCACGTTTTTATTAGCTAAACAAGCGCTATTATACAACACTTTTTACCTATATGTTGCACATGCACATTGCACGCACTTACAATTCTGATCGTGGCACACATCGGGGTGTATTTTGTTAACAAAATGACTGACCATGGTATCGTTACAGACAAGATTAGTACCATACATGTTCAACAGTTTTGTATAAGACATTTTTTTTTTCTGTGTATTACATAAAAAGAACACACAATGCTGTCCACAGGTTGTCGAATAGTTATTTTGCACCTGTACTCCAGAGTGGTACATCTACACACAATTCTTTAAGAGGAAATGGCTGATTTTTGGCAGAAAAACAGTCGGACTGTATCCAAAGCTATCAAAGAACAAGCCATGTTTGTTTTCGGTAAGGTATATAGCCAGCCAGCGTTGACCCGGTTTATCACTTGTGTCCATGTTTACCACTAACATTGCGGGTAGTTTACGAATGATGTTTTTTGACAGTTGATCACAGGGCATGACGCCTAAGAAATTTATTTCCTCATTCATTCTTTTTCTAAGCACACTGGTAAGCTCTATTGTATTCATACCAGTAATGATCCAATAGGACTTGTCGACGGTTAGATATCTCGATTACAGAATCAAAAACAGAATAACAGATAAGGGTCACTGTCCGTAAGAGCGGGTTTCGGAAACGTGCTTCCAATCTCACATTTCCTGTCTTAGTTAGTGATACATTTCCTCCCCTGCCACCATCGGGTTCCAGATTGAAACAGAACAAGGTGTAACCATCACCAAAATCTGATCGTGTTATGGCTAATGATCTGTCCTTTAAATGACGCCCTGTTGATTCCACCATCTGATAATATTCACGACCATATTGTCCTCTTTGAAAATGTGGTTGAAAAGGTCGGGCAGGGTGTGGTTGTCCGTCAGCATATAGGCCTATAAATTCTGCATCATAGTGTCCGAAATTAAATGGGTTACGTGCATACATCAACAAAAGCTATAACCACGAATTTAGGTACCTGCCCTATGAATAAATTCTCTTGGTTACACACTTTCGTACCTGTCGGTATGTATATATATATATATATATATATATATATATATATATAGTGCTCTACTATGTGCTCTACTATGGGCTAGTCTCACAGTCAGAGCCACTGATATCTTCTTTACAAACAGACTGGCAGACATTATTTTCACAGTGAATTGAACATTTCCTGGTGTCATTAGTGCAAAGTCTTCTTTTGACCGGATGAATTTTAGTGAAATGTCCACACCATTTAGCAGCAGTTTTTCTTGAAAAAACAAGTCGGCATGTACTGGAGATATTAATTCCACAATACGACTTTCACCAGTGTATGCACCCCGTTGCTCTAACCCCAAATTATCGCCTGTAATAGATGTATCGTCCATTTTTCCACCCGTGTCTTTACAGAATAGTCCAATGCTGAACTGTGTATCTAGTGTTTCTTTTCGGTAATTTAGCAAACATTCAATAATTCCTCTGTATGGGTACGTATTTGAAGACTGTGTAATCAATCTATCGCCCAGCATTATATCTACTTGGGAAAAAAGACTGCATCCAGGGTAGTTTACAAACCCCACATCAGCTGCATTAGCCAGCAATGTGCCATCAGGATTTGTAATCCTTACACGTGTGTACAGATATGAATCGTTCAGGTCTAGATAATCTTCTCCACTAGCTGATGTGAAAAACTCTATAGGTCCACTGTCTGTTAGAGCGGACATGGGGGGTAGTTCTAGAAAAGTAGATTTTTCAATAGATGTCTGTGTGTACGGTACGGTAAACAGGTCCAATTCTGTCTTCACACACTCTTCCGACTGATTATGAATGAACGCCATGATTACTTCCTAAGAAGGGTCGGAGCTCTGCGTCTTCTGGAAGCTGTCTTCTTTTTGATGACTCTTCGTTTTTTGGTTGTGGTTTTACGTTTTCTAGATACCACCTGGTTACGCCCACATCCTGAAGGACTTCTTCTTAACGGTTTGCGACTGTATACCATGAGACCATTTCCCTGCTGTCTGCTTGCTATGGTATTCCGAATATTAGACACAACATCCCCAATAATACCTGTGGCAGCAGTTTTCAGATGCGGTTTGGCTAGATTAAACCCCTTTTTTAAAAGGGGGGACAGCCATTCGGAACAGATTTCTGAATAGACCCCCTAGACCATTGCCATATTGCATACTGGAGCCTATGTAGCCAGGGAGTTCTCCACCGGCCTGGTTCATATAGTAGGCTGTATATCTCCCATCATCTGAGGTGTATGCTTTGCGCATCATTTTAATGCTGCTTCACGGGTCTAAAATGTAGTTTGACAATGACTTTTCCGTATGTGAAAGGAAGGTGTTTGTTCTGATCGTTGCATAAATCTATTTGAATGTCCGTAATAGTTGAGCGTGACAGCGATGTGTAATGAAGCGTATCGTAACTCATAGTGGGGATGCGACGGCTCTCATCAGAGATATTTATAAACCGGAGTAGTGGGACATGGCTATCACCGACTAACTGGTAGTCCACTATGTCGCTATAAATGAATATATTATAGCGACCCGCATGGATGTCTGCAGGTCTGGGGGCTACACATTTAACACGTGGGTTGGAATTGGAAGTAAACCCTATTTGTAATATTGTTGTAGCTCATGGTTATGTCAGCTGTCCCTATACTAGACATGCATCTCATATTATACTCTTTAACAATGCTAGCCACTGAATTATAACAACCGACCGCTAGTTCTATTCTATATGTATGTTTAGTTTTCGTGTCAAAAATTTCAACCTCAGCATCATCTGTGGTAAAATTATTCCATATCCTGGGGTACTGTATCTCTATGAGGCCTACCTCGTAGGGCTGCTGGAATATTAACAGTTTTGCCAATTTTGTTCTGAACTGCCATATCTTATTGTTCGGATAAACTAAGGCTGAAGCATTGCTGGGGAGCGTAACAAAAAAAACATTCTTATTCATTATACCTACACCTTTCATTACCGAATCAGAATGACTAGTTTAAGTGTTTGTCATGCTAGCTTTATCTCACATCAACTATGTTTTTTTCAGCGACCCATGAATTGAATTTATCAGGCCACCCTAACCATTTCACCAGGACTAGATTTTTATGACCTACTTTCTTGCTATCAATTATTTTCTCTATTTTAAACATTTTGTTTTTGTCTACAGTTACGGGTTGTAACTCTGCCTCATAAAATGTTCCAGTCAATGACTCCCCGTCAGTGTCTTTTAGTATATAAACAGGGGGTGTCCTTCCAACACATTTAGCTACTGTAAAAAATTCATCTGTAAAACTTTGCTGATAACCTTTCCTAAATACACCCCTATGTTTTGACAACCTGACGGTATCGCCCTGCTGAAATTTAAAAGCAACCATTCCGGGGTGTTTCAGTTTGTATAGATTGTTAAAGACTGTTTTGTCATTGTCTTTATTCACTGCAGACGGTGCCATTTTTATTGACCTATGGTGTGAATCGTTGTAAGCACTCACCAGATCTTGCACAACATCAATATATCTACGTGCGTTAACAGCTGTTAAATATCTCCACATACACGTCTTAAAAGATCGATTGAAACGCTCCACTACACTTGCCTTTGTCTCGTTTGATGTAGAGAAATTATGTATTTTATATTGAGTCATCAATCTTTGAAAAACCTTACTATAGAACTCTTTTACCTCGTCTGTTTGAAGTTTCATAGGCACCCGCCCTTGACACAATATTTCTTTAAAGGCACTTGTGACGGTGGGGCCAGATTTGTCTTTAAGACATCTGGCCCATGCATACTTAGAAAACACATCGATACAGGTTAATTTATACGGAACGTTATTGTTTTCCTCAGAATATTCAGTCATATCGACCAGGTCGGCCTGAAATTGTTTATCGATACTATTAACTAACACTCTGTTCCTGGGGAGTGCGTCTCAAGCATCGTGTACATAACCAGTATATGATATACTTTCAGCATCTTGAAATTGTGTGTGATGTTAGTTATGACTGTACAAAATGTCTCCACAACACTCTCACGAGTTATTAGCATTGATAACATTTGCATCAACTCATCCGTCAGTTTTTCTAACCTACACACATCAATGCTATTTACATTACGCTTACTCTGGTACTTTTTAACATCATTCACATTGATGGCAATGGTTTGATCTAAAATACAGGATAAACGAGTTATCACATAGCTCTCACTGATATGGTCATACATCACACGTAAACAGTTCCCCATATCCACACACAGTTACTTTTTTTCTCTCATATAAATCTCTCCAATTTCTCAAATTTCAGCCACTTTGACGACGTCCTCACCAATCATAGCATCATACATTTCTCGTATTTTGACTGTGACATCTTCCACAGATTTCAACTCATACAAAACGGTTTCTGCTACACCATGGATTCTTGCACCATCAGCACAGAGCTGTTTCGTCGCCAGAAAGCGCCGTACGACAGGGATAAATTTATCCGTCAACAGTCTTTTCATAAGTTGTTCAAAATGTCTTGCATAGAACCCCTCTGGTATACTGGCCCAAACACTCGTGCTGTTTCTGACTTGGATGGTTGATCTGACAACCTTGGCACAACTCCTCCCAATAGTTGTAAAGTACCACGTTAGGGTACTGGGTAGGGCAGTCATGACTGGTTCTCACAGGGTTCCCTTCCCGTCAGTGGGCACAACAAACCGGGGACTATTGATTTCATTTATTTCAGTGTTTTCTTTTTTTTATATATATATTATATTTCTTTATTTAATTTCTTTTTTGACCGCTTGACCAATCAGAACACTAGAAAGAGATGCGCGCGCAACCCTACCCCCCTGCCCCCCAATGCCGTCCGCTTATTACTACTCCTACCTGTAAACAAACCTAATGATACAGTATTTTTATTTTTGCAGATTGTTTTATGGCTGAGGGCAAGGCGGAAGAGGACACATGTTGTTTGGGCATACCACCGATCACACTACTGGTGGGACACAGTTGTGCCAGATTTCACCCCAACACAGTTTGTTCAAAACTTTCGAATGTCCCGGGAGTCTTTGGAATACATATGCGATCGGGTCAGGCATCTCATGGGCAGAAGGAACACAAATTACCTTATGTCTGTTCCAGTGAAAAAACGTGTAGCAATTGCTCTCTGGAAGCTGGCTACCGGCATTGAGTATAGGACCATTAGACACCTTATGGGGTAGGTCTAAGCACAGTGTTCAACTGTGTTCAGGATTTCTGCGACTCGGTCATAAGGGTCTTGCTCCCTATACACATCACCACTCCAGATGCTGCTAAGCTGGTTGAAATTGCCACCTTCTTCCATAACCGCTGGAGAATACCATAGTGTGTTGATGCAATAGATGGAAGCCACATCCCGATCATTGCACCTGAGGAGTATCCCCGTGACTATTTCAACAGGAAAGGGTGGCACTCGATTATATTGCAAGGAGTTGTGGATGGCAGAGGCCTGTTTTGGGATGTGTGTGTGGGCTATGCAGGGAGTGTGCATGACGCAAGAGTGCTAAGGCAATCACATTTATGGGAGCAACTAAGTGATGGGGAATTACTTGGACAAAACAAAAGGATCATCTCTGGCATTAATGTTGGACACTACCTTATTAGTGACCCTGCTTACCCAATGCAGAAGTGGCTTATGAAGCCCTTCTCTGACACTGGAAGACTGAACCAGAACAACACACCTATAATTACCGTTTAAGCAGTGCGCATTCGGTTGTAGAGATGGCTTTTGGAAGGTTAAAGGGCCGTTGGAGATGTCTCCTCCAAAGAAATGACTGCAAGCTGGAGCTCAGCAAGAAAATTACATTGACCTGCTGTGTGCTTCATAATATTTGTGAAGAGCATGGTGACAATTTCAATTTCAATTCATCAGCATGTGGACAGGGAGTCAAACCTTCAACGTCCAGGTCAGGCATTACCTGAGCATGGTGAGCCAGAAGGGGCAGATATTAGAGCAGCCTTAATAAACTATTTCAGTAGAGAGGAGTGATTGATTGTTGTACATCATTACTGCCAGTTTCTACCTACCTGTTTCCTTCAACATTATCTCTAAAATGCATCTGACAGAAAAAAGGCATTCAAAATACATATTTCACGGTGTTAATTTGATTACACTTTGTCTATTTGTGTCTGTATATTTCTTCTAAATGCACCAAAAGTTGGCAGTAGTAAATGCTTTATTTGCATATTTAGACATGAGAAATTTCAGAAAACTTGTAATACAAAAAAAGAATTGTCTTAATGTAATTAATCAACTGGCAAAGTTTCATGTGTTCAATGTTTTTACCTGTTTTGTGTCACATGTATCTGTTGATTATCCCAGTAATTTTGGATAGGTAGTTCATGTGGAATACATTCATCAAATTATATCTTTTAACTGGTTGTGCCTGTGTGTGTTGTGCCAAATGAGGTGGGTTTGCACGGCACGTTCACATATTCAAAACTGTTGTTTTTCTACATATTTTCTATTAATAGCCAGTCTGGTATTGTATTATCTGACTTGTTGGAATAGAGAAGGTTGAGAATGTTGTTAAATATAAAAACATTTGTTTATTGGCATAAACAATCAAATAATAATAAATAAATGAATAACATGTTAATTCAATTAAAACCTAGTCTATTTTTTTCGCCCCATGAGCCCAAGCAGAGCACTTGTGTCTGCCTCCATCTGTCATGATTGTGATGTTCTGTTTCCTGTTTTATTTTGAAGTCTGTCCTGTCTTTTGTTTTCCCGCCTGTTTGATTGTTCTGCCCTGCCCTGATTTGTTTCACCTGTTGTGTCACCTGTTCTTGTTAGTCCTTGTTAACCTGTGTATTTAGTCTCTGTGTTGTCTTTGTCTTGTGTGGGAGGATTACGTTTCTGTTGCTGTTCATTATGTTTGCCGTGTATTCTGTTGCTGTGTGTTCTGTGAGTCTGTTCGTGTCTGGAGTCTACCTTTCGTCTCTGAGTTCCAGTTTTTGAGATCCTGTTCTGTTTGTTCTGGAATTAGTTTTTTGCCTGTTGCTTTCTGGACACTTTTGGTATGTACTTCATTTTTGTTTAATAAATCATCTAAACTGCATTTGGGTCCAAGCCATTCCTGACAAACCGTGACAGAATGCTCCCACCCTGACAGACCCATATTTAGAGGATGAACTTTATGATTTGACCTACACTCCTATGTGTGTTTTTGGAGAGTGGAAGAGAGCACCTAGTTGGGAGGTTAAACGGGCAGCTCTAAGGTTAGCCCACCGTGAGGTATCCAATCGGCCCTGGCTCAGGAGCTCCTTGCCTGAGTGGATACAGGACTTCCTAGAGACCCCTGGCTGTGAGCCTTCATCTCAACATGCTAACAGGTTATCTTCTCTTCAGCCCTCTAGCAGTCAGCTACCTCCCTTGCCAGTTCCTCGTCATTTTCTGAGCCAGTTAGCTACCACTAGCCTGCCTACTTCTGTCTGCTAGCATTGTGGCTACAGGATCTCTGTTTTTTAACCAGCCTGCTCCTTTGGCTATATTTTCTGGGAACCGTGGAGGCCGCAAGAGAGGACGTGGTCGACATGGTCCCTGATGCCATGCACTGGTTCAACCGCTCTCCAGTGGACCGGAGCCCGAGTTGTCCAGTGGACCAGAGCCTGTGCTCTCCAACGTTTCCGAGCCTGTGCTGTCCAGCAGTTCCGAGCCTGTGCTGTCCAGCGGTTCAGAGCCCGAGGTCTCCAGCGACCTTGAGTCCGTGCTGACCAGTGTTACTGTTCCTGAGTCTACTAGTTTTCCCGAGCTGACGTGCAGCCGTCCAGAGTCTCAGCTGACGTCCAGCCGTCCAGAGTCTCGGCTGACGTCCAGCCGTCCAGAGTCTCCGATGACAACTCGTCAAGAGTCTCTACCAGAGCGGACCAGAGTTCCTGAGCTGACCATTCTACCAGAGTCGTTGCTAACCACTCTCCCAGAGTCTACGTCGACTGACCTCCCAGAGTCTACGCTGACCATTCTCCCAGAGTCTTGGCTGACCGGCGCCCCAGCGACTTTGTTGGTCTCTGACACCCCAGTGACTTTGCCGGGTTGCGGCATCCCTGAGACTGTCACTGAGATTGCCCCAGTGACTATGCCCTTTCCCGGTACCCCTGAGACTTCGCCCGTCTCCAGCGTCCCAGAGACTTTGCTTTTGTCGGTGGTCCAGCCGACTCTTGCCCCCCGTGTTTTGTCGGTGGTCCTGCCGACTCCTGCCCCTCGTGTTTTGTCAGCGGTCAGGCTGACTTCTGCTCCAGTTACCCTGTCGGTGGAGTTGCCGACTTCTGATCCTGTTGCCTTGTTGCCTGTTCCTGATCCTGTTGACTTGTTGGTGAACCCGCCTACTCCCGTTCCTGTTACCTAGCTGACTCGTCGCCTGTCTCCAGCGCTGCTGACTCGTCGCCTGTCTCCAGCGCTGCTGACTCGTCGCCTGTCTCCAGCCCAGCTGACCCGTCGCCTGTCTTCAGCCCGGCTGACCCATCGCCTGCCCGGCCCACAGAGGGGTTTAGTCTTCGCTGGCCCACCAGGTCTCCCTGATGGATTCAGCCTTAGCCGTCCTGCTTGTCCGCCTGAGGGATGCTGCCTGAGGGATGCTGCCTTCGCGGACGGCCTCCAGAGGGGTTTCGCCTTCGCAGCCGGCCTTCAGAAAGGATTCGCTTTCACCGCCGTCCTTCAAAAGGGATTTGCCTTCGCCGCCGGCCTCCAGAGGGATAGAGGGATATCGCCTTCGCCGTTGGCCTCCAGAGGGATAGAGGGATATCGCCTTCGCCGCCGGCCTCCAGAGGGATAGAGGATATCGCCTTCGCCGCCGGCCTCCAGAGGGATATCGCCTTCGCCGCTGGCCTTCTGATGGGTTTCGCCTTTGCAGCCGGCCTTCAGAGGGGTTTCGCCTTCGCTGTAGTCTTTCAGAAGGGATTTGCCTTCGCCGCCTGAAGGATTTTGCCTTTGCCGCCGGCCACCTGAAGGGTTCTGCCTTCGTTGCCGGCCGTACTGAAGGACATCGCTTTCGCCGCCGACCACCAGACGGACATCACCGTCACCGCCGACCGCCAGAGGGACACCTCCTCCCAGCCAACATGTACATGTGGGCCCCATATGGTTTACAAAGGGGCTGCATGGGTACCAAGTGGGCATGGGCTTGAACTGGGCAAATTGTCTGGGCCATGGTCATGGTTTATTTATACAGTCTATGGTCGGAGCGCTAGCTTGTGGAGTTTGACATAAGTGTTTAGCTGCTAGCCCTTTCCCTAGGTTGGATCGTTTGGTATCTAGCTTGGTTTTGTGACTCAATTTCAATGAATGCCCAGTGTGTCAGTCTCGGTTTTGTTGAACGCTATAAAGCCTACACGTTAGGCTTTATTATTTGTGCGTGTAAGTGAATATGTACGTGTTTTGTGTATGTCACAACAACATTACATCCAGCCCTTTGCCTAGTAGATTGCTAGCATGCTGGATAACAGCTAAACATACCTCTCTGTCCTCTGCCTGATGTGAGCGTTTCAGCGCCCTGTCTCTGCGGCCGATAGCATCGGTAGTGTTAGTACTTGCCGTTGGTCTATCGGTCTGCCCTGTACTGTAGCCTGAAAAATCGATCATTGACGGAATGGCCTCAGGTTTCAGTCTGTTGGACTTAACCCTCACCAGTGACCCTGTTGAATCGAAATTACAGCTTTCTAAATAGTCTGTCGCTACACACTCGAAATCCAGGGGCTGTTGGAGGGCTGGCCAGTTTTAAGCCAGCTAGCCATGAGTTGAGGACTGGTTTCCTTGTCAAAGGTAGCCTGTGGAAATGTATCGTAACCCCAGCTGCCTTAGCCCTATACAATTCATTACTGCAGCTGGGGCAATACAGTATGAACCCCCCCTAGACCTGTTGGTTTCTGTTTCCTCAGCCATGTCCGTTAGCCTCAGACTGTTTACATTCTATGACTGCTTATCATGCCAGTGATGTAGCCGATTATGGAATTCCAACATGGCGGTGCCCATGTAACAACAACAACACCTTCAATGTACCATTTTATCCCTTTTAACAAATTCAGCCATTTTAATCATTGTACCAATGAGAATAAATAAAATGCATCAGTTATATCACCTTTACTCAAATTCCAGTTCAGTTAATCTTTAAAGCTGGGACCAAGATGGGTTTTGTCTGTTTTGCCCAGCTGGGGCCCATCTAAAACCTGGTGTAATCCTGCCTCAAAGCCACATGGGCAATTGGCTTGGGGCCAACATGGAACCTACGGTCAATCCCACTTGCAACCCATATTTCAGCCTATACTGTCCCCATGTAGGCCCCACATAGGACTTAAAGCTGGGACCAAGATGGGTCTTGTCTGTTTTGCCCAGCTGGGGCCCATTTAAAACCTGGTGTAATCCTGCCTTAAAGCCACATGGGCAATTGGCTTGGGGCCAACATGGAACCCGCGGACAATCCCATATGGGTGTGATTTGACAATCCCACCTGGGGCCCATCATTCTGCCCACTTTTTACCCACATGGGCCCCACATAAAAATGTTGGCTGGGCTTCTCCGCCGGCCGCCAGAGGGGTCCCGTCTGTGCTGCGCCTCTCTGTTCCCTGTCCCGAGTGGTCCCTCTGCTTCCCCTAGTGGCCCTCTGTTTCCCCCAGGCTTTATAAAGCTCATTCATGACATACTTTTCACAATAAGACCTGAGTCACCTTTATGAAACATCCCTCTTTTTCTTTTGCCTAAAAAAAGATGAGGTGATTTAGCTGTTAAGTAAGCTGTTAAGTGCCAAAACATGAACAATAACGTCGCTGTCAACGGGCTTATGTTAGCTAGCTAGCTACCGACCGTTAAACGGTTTTAAAACAGTAACGTTAGTACAGCGTTAACGTTTAGCTACTGTAACCAGCTACGTTTGCTAGCGGTAGCTTGCTACACTTTGCTTGTCGTCACCTAACTAATGTTAACAATGCGAACATAACATTGAAACAAGACATAGCTGGCTACACACTTAAAAACAATACATGATTGACATTGAAACATATGAAATATAAGACCCACCTGAAGCATTGAAATTTTCTGCTTCTCCTCCGTTCACCATAGCCTCTAACAAGGCTGTAGCGGAGTTAAGTGCCCCAGTGGTTTGGCATGCCGGTCGGTCACCAAGTATGGAGTCCAGGACGTCAAAATATGGGGATCTTCTTTGCCGACCGCTGCTACCACTTCGCCCAAGCTCCATTTTTTGGTCCCGATAATCTTTTTTTAATTTTTTAATTTTGTTTATCAGGTGTTCTACACCTTCTCCGGGAACCATCACCTTATCGTGGTGGAGAGGTTTGTGTGTCCCTATGAACCTGAGGGCTGTGTTGTCTGGAGCTTTGTGCTCCTGGTAGGGTCTCCCAAGGCAAAGTGGTCTCAGGTGAGGGGCCAGACAAGGAATGGTTCAAAAATTGGAGGGCTCGTCAGCGAGCATCTGGTGGCCGGGTTTGCCACGGAGCCCGGCCGGGCACAGCCCGAAAAAGCTACGTGGCGGACATCTCTCCATCCCATGGGCCCACCACCTGTGGGAGGAACCGCTGGGGTTGGGTGCGCTGCCACATGGGTGGCAGTGAAGGTCAGGGGCCTCGACGGACCAGACCCGGGCAGCAGAGGCTGGCTCTGGGGACGTGGAATGTCACCTCTCTGTGGGGAAAGGAGCCGGAACTTGTGCGGGAGGTGGAGCACTACCGGTTAGATCTGGTGGGGCTTACCTCTACGCACAGTCTTAGTTCTGGAACCATACTCCTGGATAGGGGTTGGACTCTTTTCTTCTCCGGAGTTGCCTTCTTGGAGACCTTGAGTGGAGTCCTGCATGGGGCTCCAGTCGGGGACTCCATAGTTCTGCTGGGGGACTTCAACGCGCACGTGGGCAATGATGGAGACACATGGAGAGGCGTGATTGGGAGGAACGGCCTCCCTGATCTAAACCAGAGTGGTTGTTTGTTGTTGGACTTCTGTGCTAGTTATGGATTGTCTATAACGAACACCATGTTCGAACATAGGGATGCTCATAAGTGTACTTGGTACCAGAGCACCCTAGGCCAAAGGTCAATGATCGATTTTATAATCGTTTCATCTGATCTGAGGCTGTATGTTTTGGACACTCGGGTGAAGAGAGGGGCGGAGCTGTCAACCGATCACCATCTGGTGGTGAGTTGGGTCAGGGGGTGGGGGAAGACGCTGGACAGACCTGGTAAGCCCAAACGGGTAGTGCGGGTAAATTGGGAACGTCTGGAGGAGGCCCCTGTCCGACATACTTTCAACTCACACCTCCGGCGGAGCTTTTCGTGCATCCCTGTGGAGGCTGGGGGCATTGAACCCGAGTGGACAATGTTCAAAGTTTCCATTGCTGAAGCTGCGGTGAGGAGCTGTGGTCTTAGGTGCCTCAAGGGGCGGTAACCCACGAACACCGTGGTGGTGGACACCGGTGGTCAGGGAAGCCGTCCGACTGAAGAAGGAGTCTTTCCGGGATATGTTATCCCAGACGACTCTGGAGGCAGTTGCAAGGTACCGAAGGGCCCGAAGGGCTGCAGCCTCTGCTGTGAAAGAGGCAAAGCGGCATGTGTGGGAGAAGTTCGGAGAAGACATGGAGAAGGACTTTTGGTCGGCACCAAGGTGCTTCTGGAAAACCGTTCGCCACCTCAGGAGGGGGAAGCGGGGAACCATCCAAGCTGTGTACAGTAAGGATGGGACGCTGTTGACCTCAACTGAGGAGGTAATAGGGCGGTGGAAGGAGCACTTTGAGGAACTCCTAAATGTTGATGATGGGGGATTGGCGTCAATTTCCCTGGTGGAGGTTGCTGAGGTAGTTAAACAACTCCACAGTGGCAAAGCCCCAGGAATTGATGAGATCCGTCCAGAAATGCTTAAAGCTCTGGGTGTGGAGGGGTTGTCTTGGTTGACACACCTCTTCAACATTGCGTGGAAGTCTGGGACGGTGCCTAAGGAGTGGCAGACCGGGGTGGTGGTTCCCCTTTTTAAAAAGGGGGACCAGAGGGTGTGTGCCAATTACAGGGGTATCGCACTTCTCAGCCTCCCGGTAAAGTCTACTCCAAGGTGCTGGAAAGGAGGGTTCGGTCGATAGTCGAATCTCAGGTTGAAGAGAAACAATGCAGATTCCGTCCTGGTCGTGGAACAACGGACCAGATCTTTACTCTCGCAAGGATCCTGGAGGGAGCCTGGGAGTATGCCCAACCAGTCTACATGTGTTTTGTGGATCTGGAGAAAGCGTATGACCGGGTGCCCCGGGAGATACTGTAGGAGGTGCTGCGGGAGTACGGGGTGAGGGGGTCCCTTCTCAGGGCCATCAATCTCTGTACGACCAAGCGAGAGCTGTGTCGGGTTCTCGGCAGTAAGTCGGACTCGTTTCAGGTGAGAGTTGGCCTCCGCCAGGGCTAAGCTTTGTCACCAATCCTGTTTGTAGTATTTATGGACAGGATATCGAGGCGTAGTCGGGGTGGAGAGGGGTTGCAGTTCGGTGGGCTGGGGATCTCATCGCTGCTTTTTGCAGATGATGTGGTCCTAATGGCATCATCGGCCTGTGACCTTCAGCACTCACTGGATCGGTTCGCAGCCGAGTGTGAAGCGGCTGGGATGAGGATCAGCACCTCTAAATCGGAGGCCATGGTTCTCAGCAGGAAACCGATGGAGTGCCTTCTCCAGGTAGGGAATGAGTCCTTACCCCAAGTGAAGGAGTTCAAGTACCTTGGGGTCTTGTTCGCGAGTGAGGGGACAATGAAGCGGGAGATTGGTCGGAGAATCGGCACAGCAGGTGCGGTATTACATTCAATTTATCGCACAGTTGTGACGAAAAGAGAGCTGAGCCAGAAGGCAAAGCTCTCAATCTACCGGTCAGGAAGGCTGGGTCATGACTGAAAGAACAAGATCCTGGGTACAAGCGGCAAAAATGGGTTTCCTCAGGAGGGTAGCGTCTCCCTTAGAGATAGGGTGAGAAGCTCAGTTATCCGTGAGGAGCTCAGAGTAGAGCCGCTGCTCCTTTGCGTCGAAAGGAGCCAATTGAGGTGGTTCGGGCATCTGGTAAGGATGCCCCCTGGGCGCCTCCCTAGGGAGGTGTTCCAGGCACGTCCAGCTGGGAGGAGGCCTCGGGGGAGACCCAGGACTAGGTGGAGGGATTATATCTCTAACCTGGCCTGGGAACGCCTTGGGATCCCCCAGTCGGAGCTGGTTAATGTGGCCCAGGAAAGGGAAGTTTGGGGTCCCCTGCTGGAGCTGCTACCCCCGCGACCCAACCCTCGGAGAAGCGGATGAAGATGGATGGATAGTTGTTCTACACTCCTCTGGTAACCTGCTATAGACATCTCATTCTGTAGCTTTTCAAAGACGGGTTTTGTCCGCACAGCTCCATCCAATTTATTTTGAATTTCTGTGGAGGACCACAAAGCCAGCAAACAGTTGGTTTCCTCCACAGGCAACGGTTGTTTGAGTTTTCCGTCCATGTCCAAAGCTAACGTTAACAGCTGTCTATGGTTAACAGCTGACCGGTGTTTTAAAAGTGGCGTCCGAAGTTTTTGTTTTCGAAGGTCACGGCACCTGACGTAACTGGTTCTTAACCTTAGACCAGCGCAAAGTTGGTGCTGAGTTGGAACCTGTTTTCTTGGCCCAGAGCCAGGTTTTTTGTGTGGAAAAGCAAAGAACCGGTTCAATTTTGGCACTGACTCCGAACCAGCACCAGAACTGCCTTGGTGGAAAAGACATAAGAGTGACAGCTGATTCATTATGAACGAGTCCAGCGCGGGTTGAATGCACATCAGCAGGTCATCGGTGTTAGTGTATACTATAAAAGTCTGTATCGACTTGTACTGGTCGCGCAGCCACGATGGTCCGTGCATTGTCGTAGACACATGCAGCCTCTTTTCTGGAAATCCTTGCGTGTCCGTGCAACCGACACAAGTCCACAGCGGTCCGCTGTGTGTATGTATGAGGCCATCTCCACCACATCCATCTGTGAGGTTGTCATCTTTGTGTCTGCCTGGCTCAGAGCGCCGTCTAGCAAAAAGCCTCGAAGCTTAAAACACTCTCAAAAGTTAACTTTGGCTGCTTCTCGCTTGCCATGATTACTCTGCTACCAGCCTCTGTCACGTCCCGTGTGGAGCTTGTGAGCATGCGGCTGAGAAGGCAGTGTCGCTGTCAAATCGTCCCTGGGAAAAGTAACTATGTTTCGTTACCAAATTTTCAGTAGTAGCACGTTACACAAATTTTTACCCGAAAAGGTAGTTAAGTTACTGTCACGCTTTACTTTGTAACACCCAACACTGCCCCTAAATGACAGCTCCTGTCGGCCAAGCAAGGATGTCACATCAAGGCGGTTTAGGAAGGCCCTGTTTTGTTTGACTGTTTCATTATGTTTAGCCACTTGAATGCGAGCACCTTCATTGATTGCATGCTCAACCCTGATCTTGCCCATGCAACTTAATCTTGCACATGCACTCACATGTTCATTGCTCTTTTCATGCCTTTTATATGCCCTGTCAAAGTTAGACAGATCTCCAAACCCCACCTTTGACCAAACAACACATCCGTGAGATGGTTTCATCAAGACGCATGGCCAGCAGTACATTTTCTTTGTCACAGCACTTCCAGTCAGCCAGCTAACTTTGTCATACCAGGAAAGCTGAAAAGACCTGTTTCTTTTCCCTATCTTTTGCACTAAATCAATGTTAGGTGTTGATATGCCCTGCTGTTTAATTCTAAGTTTCTCCTCGTAAGGAAGACTTTCAAATGGCTTCGCCAAATTCAGGTCAACAATATTAGCATTGTCTGCCATCGTGTGCAGTTTGCTAGCTGGCTAGTTCACCCCTACGACGCTAGCCTAGCCTACTGTAAGAATGAATGAATGAACAAACCATCTAACAAAACGATATTAAACTCAACGGAGGAAATGTGGAAATTATGTTAAACTGAAACAAGGAATGTGGTGTATAATTGTGTGAAATGTATGATGAAAATTGGCTAGCAATTTCGCCAAGCAAATACCAAGAAATAGGTTGCAGCAGTTTGTCTTTCGACTACTCTTGCAAAATCCGCGATGGGACTGAGCTCGAATTGCAGATAGTGTTTTATTTTTGTGCAGTGATTTATTTTAGACAAAAGCTTTTTCTCAATGTCAAGGATCCTTCCTTGGTAGGACTAGTCCTTCCAAGGAAGGGTCCTTCAGAGGCTAGGCCAGGCTCCTCCTTAGCATTCGGAGACCACGTACAATGGAACAGGCTACCAAGTGCACGTCATTGCGTCATTATGTCAGTGAAAAGGCCACCTTCGGTGCTCCAGTTCAACAGTGGACAGAAATGGATGTTGGTGTTAATTTGTTTGCTGTTCAGCATCTTTGCTGAGATGGAGCTGGAGGTGGTGAGGGAGCAGGCTGGCTGAGGAGGTTGGGTTTAGGAAAAACACTACGGGGAAAGGGCGCCTCACACGCCGGGAGACGGCCGCGGGGGGACGGCTGCGGGGCACGGCCGCTGGGGACGCGCCGGGAGACGGCTGTGGGGGACGGCCACTGGGGATGCCTACAATAACGGGATGGTGGAGGTTGGGTTTAGGAAAAACGCTACAGGGAAAGGACGCCTCACACGCAGGGAGACACGCAACAATAACGGGACGGTTGTGATTAGGAAGACTGCGGAAAACAAAACGCCACACGCGGGACGCGATCCCCGCTCGCCCGGGTGAAAGTCCTGTGTTGTTTGACCCATCCACCATTGTTGATCAACTATATCAACACACTATGGAAATGTGATTCTTTTTCAGGACGACCTCTGAAAGTCGACCTTAAGATGCTGAGGACAATGACTTCACCCCGCCTAATAGGCAGATGGAAGCGTTCCATCGACATGGTGGTAGAATAAGGAGGGCCCAGAATCAGCCTCCGCGTGGAGCCCACCCTCAATGCAGAACCCAACCTTGAGTCCATCCACAAGCCCAGCCTCTGCGCTGAGTGCAGTTTCAGCTCCCTCAGCTCCCTCCAGCACCTCAGCTCCCTACGCCCCCTCAGCGCCAGATACAGCCTTCCAGAGAGCAACGCCTCCGTGCAAAGAGGTCAGCTTCACTCTCACCTGTCCCTGTACGTTGTGTTCAATCACCTCCTGATTTTTATTTATTCTTTTTCTGTTCCATCTGCACTTTGTAGTGAGTGATGCCAGTGCTGCTCCGCTGGTGGGTGGACAACAACAAGCCCTCCTCCAGCTTGTACTGGGGTACACAATTGTGTCTGGAACGCAGCATAACTAATGTCTAATTAGTGGTAATTGTTAGTTGTAAACTTGAAAGATTTCATAAGTTTTGTCATTTTGCTTCTTAAAAGGCGTTTTATGTTCAATGAGCTCCTGTTTCCTTGTTTGTAAATGCTTCAATTTAGTTTTTTTTTAATAAAAAGCCTAGTACAATACTGACATGACACTGAATAAATACAATATTCTGCTCACAACGCTTTTTTTTAAGATAATGTTTTTGGGGCATTTTAGGCCTTTAGCTACAAAAAGTCAAGAGTCGTGCCAGAAACCACATGAATGTGCCTTCAAATTAAAAGGATGAACAGGATAAAATATGGCACATTTGTATAAAATAATTTTTAGTACGATATATTTATAATTTACTCTAGATTTTCACCGTACGTATTTATTATAGGGCAAATAATTGTAATATTTTTTAAAAATGGCAATACGTTTTTCAACAAGTGGCTTATTTTGAAAATTTAAATCAGTTGTACATTGTCAGCTTTGTTTAGCTTGATAATTTGTGGAAGGTTTGCTGCAGATATAATTAACTAAAGGCCACTGATATTGTCCTAACTCGCTCTTGGTAAAATAAGTGCACCAACCTCCAAAAATTAAAACCACAGACGCAAAATGAATGAGCTAGTTTTGATTGAGATCGCTGTATTGTAGCTACATATTAAGTAAATAATGTCTGTGTTTCCCCCTACTTTTATTAACATAATAGAACCAATCCAGTTGATTTGAAGAGCACAATCCAAACATACTGAAAGATGCAACTGACTGCTCAGCAAATGCACAACTTGTGTGTAAGCTTTGATTCTGCATGTCTTGGTTTGGATGCAGCAGCACAATCAGACCACTGGAGGCAGAACATCAAGTGTGTGACCTTGATGACATGACAAGGTGCATCATGACCTTGATGACATGACAAGGTGCATCATGACCTTGATGACATGATGCACCTTGAAACCTGGTCTGGCAGAACTTGTCCACGAAGAGCATATCTGATGATCTTTTCAGCCATCTTCATGACATTGTGGATGGACTTCCTAGCCTGTTGAAAGCTGGGTTTCCATCCACTTTCATAATTTTAAGCTCATATTTGAAAATTTTACTAAAATAAATGTTTTTTAAAGATGGCTATGATAAACTTTATTTCCCAGTGCAAGTGGACATTAGATGACTGCACTCATCTTCTGCAGACAGATTATGCTGGGCCTGCTGTGTTGGAATCCACATTAACAAGGTGAGCGTTTGAGTTGTAAAAACCTTTCTGTAATAGTAAAATTGCTAGAGAAATGCAGTTTCCTTTACAATATTGATAGTGAATGTCAAGTTGAACCAGTGACTGGGTTAGTTTTGGTAGCGTTAGCCATGTCAAAGCACCTGGATATATAATTTAGTAAGAGGCTGACCATGACTTCTGTAGGTTAACGTCGATGTAACGTAACATCAACCTGGCCCGTAGATTTTGTGTATCCATCTTATTCCCTGTACGTTAACTGGGAAAGTAACATTAACAGTAACGTTAGAGAATTCATTTCAAATGAAGATCTAAAAGATTAACGTTGGCTTGGTTAGTTTTAGCAGTGTGAACAAAACATTTTGGACTAAAGTTATTAGCTGTTGTGGCGAGCAGTTGTTATTGTAAAACTATAAAGCCAGCTAACATTATGCTATTCCTAATGCATTGCAGATCAAGTTGTCAGAAGGTTAATTCAAGATTTGATAATATTATCTCTTCCTCCTGCCTCTTGCCAGAGGTTTTTCCTTTTTTTTTTTTTTTTTCTGGCCACGTTTGAACCACCCCATCATCAACTGCCATGCAGTCAATTCAACTCCTCTCCCATGTGCTCTAACTTTTACTTCATGTACATTTGGTCACTGTCATTCGAGCTCATGTTCGCCACCTACTGGTCCTCAGGACTTCAGTCAACCTGCATTGTGGATTATGAACCCAGGAGTTTTTTTTTTACACTGTAGGCCTACTTAGGGACTGTTCGTTATTTATTTAAGAGGCCACCAGAGGAGTTTTGGGATCTTTGGTCAAAATAGACCTGACCCTCCCTTCACCAGCAATACATTTTGGTTGACCCTCCAAAATGATATAAAAAAAAGGGATGACCCTCCAACAATTTATGAATCCTTCTGTACTGCACAAAGATGTACAGCCATGACTTACGTGACTAAACCTCTACATTCTCATCTTACGCATCACACTCCTCTGTTATGGTGTGGTGGCCATTTCAGTAGATTTACTCACTAACATAGTAGTGGAAACACAATAAGCATGGTCACACTTCCTGCATTACTGCATTACTTCAAATACTAAGTTACTCCTCTAGTAAACTAGTATTCACATGAAATAAAACAATAAAACATTGAGACCATTCAGCAAAGCACACTGGGTAATAAGAAATTCAACACTGGTTGCTATGGACTTGTCACTAGGCTTCCTCAGTCATTGTATATTTTAGCATAGGTAAAGCTGCCGAAGCTGAACATTATCCAAAACTCCATTTCTCAGACGAGCGTCAATTTGGGAGCTTGCATGCTACCACTCCTTCCTTCTCAAATGCCTTGAAAAGGCTGTCGTTTGCACAATTTCACAAATAATCACCGGGACCGAAAGGATATTTGAGTCGGGTATGGCTGGGGCTGCAGCCTGGAGACCTCCCGTCTCATGCTCTCTCGGCTGGTGCTGTCGACGGCGCGAGCTTCGACTTTTCAAAATAAAAGCTTGCGTCTGGTCCGCTGTGTTTTCGTACGGTGTTTTGGATGTTTTTCAACTAAACAGTACGGCAATCATGCTAATGAATAAAACTATTTTTTTCAGCAGATGTCTTAGTTACAACACGATGGAGCTAGCAAAGCAGTTTTGTGTTTATATGTGCAAGCGGGATTTATTCAGTTTGGGAAATCCCATGGTCTCTAAAACTACAGCTCAAATTGTCTGGCTGACTAAACAAGGAGGGACCCATCTGCTAGCGATAGGGTCAGAGACTGAGAGAGCTACATGGCGCTACATACATGCACCAAACAAGCCACTTTGAAATTTAGCTGTTCTCATGAAAACAAAAGTTGGGTGACCCTCCCCCCTAGACTAAAAAAAATTGGATGACCCTCCCATCAACAAAGAATAAAAAGACATGACCCTCCCCTATTTTCCTCTAGTGGTCCATTCCATAAATACTGAACGGTCCCTTAGACTTAGGCCTATAGTTATACTTATAGCCAACCTATATTGAACCATTGGTTTTTATTATGGTCTGTCACCCCCCTATTTTAGGCATACAGCAGCATATACATATACACACACATACACAAATATCTCACACACATATCAATCAAGAATCACTCACAGAAAAGTAGGTGAAGTGATTACAGAGGCCTATTAAGGACTGGCCCTTTGATACATTGACCATGATAAGGTGCTATGGTAGATTGTGTGTAGTAGTGGAAGTGCAAAAGTACAAAAGTACAAAAAGTAAACAGTGTAGGGATATAATCAGTGCAAAGCTGTCACTGCTGTTAAATATAATTTATTGATAAGTATGGACATTGTATAAACATAGAGAATGGCTTAAGAAGATAATGTAATTTTAGAAACTAGAGCAACAGTTAAAATAAAGCAAAATAGGTACAGATTGCAAATGTCAATAGAGGTAATGTAAGGATCACAGTCCAGACTGTGGAGAGGGGTTAATATAGCCTGTAAAAGCAGTCAGACATATATGGGATGTCAGAGAGAAGACAGAGTGATGTGGTGGTGGGGCAAGAAATTAGACTCATGCTGAAAAGTCCAATTTTATCCTCCCTTTCTATGACGTAAAGCTGAATGGCCAAGGAGACAAAGGACATTCTTAGTCTGTCTGATGAACATGACAGTGACAAAAGTCTACTAATGAAAATGCTATTCTGTTTGTTGAATGTGTTGTGTAGTGGGTGACAGTCATTATCAAGGATTGCCAGCATCATGTTCAGTGTATTTTTCTCTGCTGTTGATGTGATGCACTCTAGCTCCATGCCAACTACAGCTCTCCTTACCAGCCTGTCAAGTCGCCCAACATCCCTCTTCTTTATGCTGCCTCCCCGGCATAACACAGCATAGGAAAGGAAACTGGCAAGGTGGTGTGTCTGATTAGTACCACGTAGCAGAACAGATTTGCATTGGTCTGGGGTGTTTGGGTCCCATAACATGGAAGCTATTGAGCAAAAAGCCATTTTCCATAGAAAATGAATGGGATTCTTAAAAAAATAAATAAAAAAAAACAGTAGGCGAAAAATATTAATTTATATTAATTTATACAAGCGTGCCTGCTTGCAAAAGCACCAGGTTGGCCTCCCTCCACAAAACCACCTTCACCTCAGCATCATCCTACAATAAAAAAAACAAAATAAAAACATGCTGCCTAAGCAGTGCTTACTTTAGTGTTGTTTTTTTGGCGTCCTGTTTTAGTTTCTAGTCTTTGTGTCAAGCTGTCATTTTAGTTTTTATTAGTTTTAGTCACGTTCATACTCTTTTTAGTCTAGTCAAGTTTCAGTCGACTAAAAGTCTGAGCATTTTAGTCTTATTTTAGTCAGAATTATCCATGACTATTTTAATCTAGTTTTAGTCGACGAAAACTGATGACATTTAGTCTAGTTTTAGTCAAGGAAAATTGTATTTTAGTCTCTTTTTAGTAATGCAATTCTATTTAATCCAGTCAATATAGTATAAGTACCTAGTAGTATAGACAAAACCTAGTAGTATAGACAAAACCATTTCTTTTATAAATATTTAAAATGACTAGATAAGTTGTACAAACTATGTAACGTTAACATTATACAATCCACAGCATTATACTGATAGCTTTCTTGTCTTTTTTAACAGGGACTGAGGAACAAACAGAGGCGTTTATACATCTCCGTGTAGAACAGAAGCAGCTGTTTACCGGGGGGAGAGACACCATGGTGAACGGATATCGGTGAGAATCAAATGTATTATTGTTTAATGTTCAGAAGTAATAGCTGTGTAATCTGCTTTTTATTTCCCCCTCATTCACATAGGCTTATTTTGGAGAAGATGGATCGGAGGGAGGGTCATCCATGCCCAGGCCAAAAAAAAGTGGGACAATTTAAAAACCAAGTACAAGGTGGGAGATATTGTACTTTGGGGTTTTATTGTATGGACATAATTGTTATGCACATTTTAATGTAACTTGTGATTTTTTAAGCAAGCTTTGAATGTCAACCTGACAGACTTGGGCCTGCTGACAGTAAGTTTAGATGCAGTGTTGTGTACAATAGTAGTAATACATCATCACAACAATTTTTTGATCTTCACTGTTTAGGAATGCAAGTGTCCTGCCACAGGTCAGGGGACAGAGAATGGAAAGGCGACGGCAGCAACTTGGCCCTGGTTTGCCCTCATGGACGAGGCATTAGGGCAGTCTGCGGCAGTCTCGCCCCCCTGCCTTATTGCCTCGATCCAAGAGGACAAACCAGGGCCAAGCACTGCACAAGAGGTAGAGGAAGGGAGAGACGAGGATGAGGAGGAGGAGGAGGAGGAGGAGACAGACAGCAGCAAAAGACAGAGCAGGGCACAGAGGAGAGAAGAGGAGAAGGGAGAGAGAGGATCCGTTCCTACAGCTCCTCAAGGAGGACATCAAATATCAGAGGGAGGCAGATGAGAGGAAGGAAGCTGAGGCCAGAGAGAGGTCAAATAGTTTTTTTTCACTGTTGGAGACGTTGGCGGAAAAATAAAATAAATTAAATTTAACTAGTTTTGTCTTTGCCCCTTTTTTAATTATTTAATATAAACTGTCTATGTCCATTTTTTTTTTTAAACCTTATTGTTCTTTAGACTGCAATAGAAAAAACTTGGTAAGTGACAAATAACTAGCATGTGAAGCCTAGAACAATGTGTTGAACAATATCATCATCCTTATTTATTTAAGTTTTTGTGGTTAGGTATTCCAAGCTCTACAAAAACATTCATTTCATCTTGGTCAAAAAAACAAATTTAAACATTTCTATATTGACAACTATATACATGAAGCAGAACATTCTTTCAAACATAACATTATTATATCTACAACTATATACAACAACTTAAACATTTACAACTATATACAACAAGAAGTTGCTTCAAGACTGCAGACAGAAGGAGAAAGTTTAGGTTAGTCCAGTGGTAATCCAATCTGTCCTGTAAAATGATAATTCAATTCAATTCAATTTTATTTATAGTATCAATTCATAACAAGAGTTATCTCAAGACACTTTACAGATAGAGTAGGTCTAGACCACACTCTATAATTTACAAAGCCTCAACAATTCCAGTAATTCCCCCAAGAGCAAGCATTAGCAGTGGCTAATGCGACAGTGGCGAGGAAAAACTCCCTTTTAGGAAGAAACCTCGGACAGACCCAGCTCTTGGTAGGCGGTGTCTGACGGTGCCGGTTGGGGGTGTGATGAACAGTGGCAATAATAGTCATAATAAAGATAATGGAACAATGACTACAAATGGTAGTCGTAGTAGTTCATGTCATAGCAGGGCACTGCAGGGCGTTACAGGATGTAGCATGGCACAGCAGAGCATGGGTGGACGTAGCAGGACGCAGCCAGACACTGCAGGGCATTGCAGAGCGTAGGACCACAGTGACAGCTGCAACCAAGATCTTGGTGCCACCCTAATCCAAGGGAATATTCTGGGCGAAAAAAGAAACATAAGGACTCCGGGGAGTAAACTCCCCAGAGCTAGGTTAGTAACAAGCATTTCTGGGACAATGATGCACACAAATGGAAACAAATGGAAAGAGAGAGCAGCTCAGTGTGTCAAAGGAAGGAAGGAACTTCCCCGGCAGTCTAGAACTATAACAGCATAACTAAGAGAGACAGGTTAAGGAGAGGAGCCTGGTCGGGCTAGAACTCTCCCCAACCGGATTGGGCTGTACTGGCCTGACTCCCTCTACTTTTATTGTATTATTGTTTATATGGTAGATGAATCTAACGACTATGAATGTATTCATCTAATTGTATCTAGATAGATACAATCTAATTTTATCTAATACAGTTGCAGTATATTTAATATTGTATCATGAAGGTAAATAATGTACTTAATGTACTGGTGATGTACTTTATTATGGTCTTAACTGACATCACTGTGTATGGGTGTTTACCAATGGTGTTGTTAAATGACTTTTCATATGTTGGTTACAGTACTTTAAGGATAATTGCCAGCTGGTAACTTCGAGGTATGTTATTTGTCTTAATAGTCATAGAAACAACAAACTTTCTTTTATGTACTTGGATGTGTCATCTTCCCCACTTTTAATTATTCACCTGGGATAAATAGTCATGGTCAAGAGGTGCCTCATGCGGTGCAGACACCTCGTTGGTCAGCGCGGCCCGCCAAGCAGCTCCACTCCGGCTCTCCCCACCATCACGCTCCAGAGGTGGCTGATTGTCATCCTCCTCCACAGCCTCTTCCAGCTCATCTCCGACACCAACACAAATGTTGTGTAATATTACACATGCCATCACCACCTGTGCACAAGGCAGAGCAAAAGACAAGACTTTTGTTGAGATATGAAAAAACATGAACACAGAAGATAGTGTGACTTTAGCAATTGTTAAGCATTAACTGTTGTTTTGAGTAGGATATTAAGATTTTATTAAGAAATTAACTACAGAAAATTTTAAATGATTTATTACCTTAGGGACAAACAGTGGATGTACTTCAAGTGCTTCTAAAAAAGATGCACCTAATGGTCACAGACTGCCTGGAGCATCACGGAGGGAAAGAGCTTCCTATTGTTGTAGTCGTGACCATCAGAGCCGCCAGGACATTTGATCCGTATGTGGCAACCATCTACTGCCCCTGCTGCCTTGGCAAATGCTCGGTGATGAGTCAAACGAGCAAAACCATCCCCGACCACCTGGAGCTCCTCCTGTGTGCGGGGGAAGATGACAAAATGGGGGAGCACAGCCACCACCTCATCCACCATCCTGTGGACCACTCTATGGACCGTGGGTAGAGGCATGCAAAAGGTCATATGTAGGTAATTAACTGCATATGGACCAAAAAAAACTTAAAAACTGATAGACTTTGGGGTCAGAGGTGCTTGCAACTGATGGTTTCGAGTGGGGGGGGCGGAACGAGGGAGAGAATACCATTGCAGTATTGAATAACTGGAGCTCAGATGCAATTTTGTAATTTTTGAATTTCTGATCCTCTGAATAAAAACAGAAAATTGGAAAAACAGTTTAAAGATCCAATTTTTTAATTTGTCAAGGCGGAAAAAAATTACAAATTGGATATTGGAACCCATTTTTCTGTTTTTCCAAAAGTCTGTTTGTGCTTAGAAAATTGGGTTTTTGGGTTTATTGCCAAGTGTTTTCTTTTGATTTTATATTCTTTTTTTGCACTACCTCCTGGAACCACTACTGGTTATGGCAGTTTATATTGTGTCTATATTGTGTTAAGTTTCTTTTAGTTTGTTCTTTTCTTTATAACCTCTTATATTGATTTTGATGTTCTTTTCGTGGAGTGAACCCTGCTAATTGTGTGTGTGTGTGTGTGTGTGTGTGTGTGTGTGTGTGTGTGTGTGTGTGTGTGTGTGTGTGTCCCGTTTTTGTTCTCATTTTAGTTGCTGAGAGCCGAAGGTGGTGGTGCTGGTGTCCGGATGGTGGTATTCCCTTCCTATGTGCTGTGTGTCTCCCCGTTTTCATTTGCTGTGTTCACTGTTGTGTGTTTTTGTGTGTTCACGGGTGATTTTTCCCGGGATCCCTCACTGCCCTCGTACTTCCTTCCCCGCCACTGGTAAGCCTCAGCACAATTATTTTCTCACCCTTTTTGGTAAGAATGTGTTTTAAACAGTTTTGTTTTTAAACTTATTGAAATAAAATGTGCTCCTTTTAAAAATTGGACCTCGTCTCTGGCTGCGTTGTATACTTACCTGTGTGACCTTAAATATATTAACCTTGCAATTGCGAAGTAAAATCATTCATTAGTAATTGAAATCATTCTCTGGGTGAAATTCCCAGGGTGGCGTTGTCGGTGTTTTTGAGTTAGGTTTCATCTAGAATACCACCTCCTCTGCTGCCACAGTAACACTGCTTTTTCTGCCAAAAGGCATCATTTTGTGATTAATTACATACCACTTTGCAACACAGTAATACAGCAGAAACCTTATTTATTGATACATATCAATATTAATCCATCTTAATGTTACTACAATGTATGTGCTGGTTGACAAGTAGCTAACGTTAATGCTAGCTAATGCTTGGTGGATAACATAATAGGGTTACAACATCATTCAACACGCTCATAAAGTTATTAATAGTATGATTGTTTTGACCATGGATGAAAGCAGCACTGCGCTAACCCATGAATAAGTTCACTAGTAACGTTAACGTTAGCTGTATAGATAGACGATTAATCTAATGCTAATTTAGCCAGCTAGCACACCCCGCTCTGCCTGCCTCACTCCCCCGGCACAAAGAGACTTCATTCGGGATGACAACACAGCTAGGACATGTAGCAATAGCTAGTTAGCGTTAGCCCCACCGGTGCCGGGTGCTTACGATGCTAATGGCAGTTTAATGAAGCGTCGTGAAACAGAGAATAGCAGACCCAGGCATCCTAGTCACAACATTGGCCATCCATAATGTTAGCTACCGGTGTTTGTACCGAAAATCTCCTCCCTGCCGAATTTCTCCCCCCTTCGCGTTTAGCTGTCTTTACAGTTTACTAAATTAACCCGACAAAAGCTGGGTTAAGCACCAAAACGAATAGTCAGAGATTACAGAAAAGTGAAGGGGGAGATCAGGCAGCTGGGAGATGTTCTCCTGCTGCTGACAACAGCAATCGCACATCCATACCGTCCTGGAGATTCCCCCTGCAATCCCCACCCACACCCATCTTGCAGCCTCGTTGAGTAGCTAGCTAGCGTTAAAATAAACCCTGTCCGCCCGGTAAAATCCAAAAGGTGACATTGGCATGTGAAATATACTGTGATAGTGTGGTTTTAGCTGCTGGCTAATCATTAGCCAGCAGCTAAAACCTGTTCATGTTGGCGCTAATGTTAGCTTGCTGGCTCACTAGGTAACTGGTCAACTAGTTACCAATACAGATTGAATCAAGAAAAACGTAATAGGCCTTTCACACAACTTCCGCATTTTTGACCGGAAATACGCAATCGTCGTGGTAATCTTCTTCCGCTCCGGTCAGGGCAACAGGAAAACAATTGGCGCAAGCAACTAGCAAGAGTTATTGTAGCGTACCGGGCTGTTCTTGTTATTCCCTAAAGCAGCCATATCTGTCATTTCATTCCTTCACTGTTAGGGTGAAGTTCGACGGAAATGGATTCAGGCTATCCGGCGGGATGAAGGACCAAACTTTACAGTTAAAAAGGGGAGCACTTATGTCTGCAGCAGACAATTCACATCAGACGACTACGTTTTAGGGATCACTGTTCGCCGCTTGAAACCAGAGGCTGTTCCTAGCCTTTTTCCTTGGAACGATTTCACCCCTAAAGGAAAAGGGACCCTGTGTATGAGCGGTGCCAGAAACGGCAGCCGTTAACGTCTGTAGGTAAGAAATTCCACCTCCTGTAACGTTAATGTCTTCATGGTAGAGTGGTGTGTTGCCTGTAACAGCTTGTCAATATTTTACCACAGCTAACTTAAAGGGTTTAAAGCATTTCTTACCTTATATCGCTGTGCCTAGTTCCCTATCTATGTTCTTGTGTTGTAGCCTACTTTGCAAAAATTACAACGGACCTGTTCAGCCGGTATTGTGCGTCAGATGACCTGGGCCAATTACCTCCTCTTCATTCTGGGGACGTTTCCTCTTTGGGTGAGTAGGGAGAAGGTGAAGTCCGTCATGCCAGGAAAATTCAAGAAGTACTGTCCAAATGTTCGTGTGATACTGGACTGCACTGAGATTGCTGTGGTGGCAGCCTCTTCAATGACCCTGCAATCAGAAATGTTCTCCCACTACAAAAACAGGACAACCTTGAAGGGACTGATCGGAGTCGCTCCCCACGGTTTGGTGACATTCTTCTCGCCGCTGTACACTGGAAGCATCTCTGACAAGGAGATAACAAAGATCAGCGGAATCCTTCCCTTACTTGGGTCAGGTGATGAAGTGATGGCCGACAAAGGATTTATCATTGAAGATCTCCTTTCTGGTGTTGGGGCAAAACTCATCATTCCACCCTTCAAGCGTTCAGCCCAATTTACAAGAGAAGATACTGAGAAGACACAAGCCATAGCGCGTCTCAGGATAGTGGTCGAAAGGGTAATAGGCAGAATTATGTCAAATCACATCTGGGACTCACCTTTGATGGGCACTGTCAGCCAGATCTGGCACAACTGTTGTGTCATGGTGAATTTTCAAGGACCTTTGTCTTTTGAAGAAGACATGGAGAGTAGAGATCTGGAGAGTATATGGCATGTGATGTTGCATACTTATCCTGGTTTTGGGTTTGCTCTCTTTTTGTCATTGGTGTATATATATGTAAATAACTGCCTCTTTGTCACTTCCTTTGCGGGGTGAAGTGGGTTAGTTTACGGATTGTTTTGGAAAGAACAATATATATATTGTTATTTTTTCTTTGGTGTGTTGCTATGCACTTTTGTACTTGTTATATATATACACACACACACATCTTATTTTTGTCGAAATAAATGAAATGAAAGACACATACCATATACCGCATACCCGGGAATGTTAAGGGAAGGCATCTTAAATATTGTAACAAGCACACTTTGAATTTTCTCTGCTGTAAGTAGAACAGTATCTTTTTGGGCCTTGTGTACCAGGAGCAACTGATTAATATATTGACATTAAAAGCCATTAACTGAATAAACAACTGATTTATTGCAATTCACTTTACATTTTACAGTACCAGGATTTAATAGCAATGTGATAATTACTTAATTAACTGATTAATAAATTAACTATTCAGGTTAATTCATGAACATATATCAGAATCAGAATCAGAAAAGCTTTATTGCCAAGTACGTTTTTTACACATACAAGGAATTTGTTTTGGTGTTGTAGGTGCACGTCACACATTCTCTAAAATAAGTTAAACAAGCAGGTTAAACAGAACAAACAATATAAGTATAAATGTATGTATATATATATATATATATATATATATATATATATACACACACACACAGAATGTATTAAAAATAAGAGAGTAATAGCTAAGATAAAAAGAGCAGATTAAGTACAGTGGCATGTAGAGCCAGAGGGGGTGTGTGGAGAGAGTCAGGGTGGGTTCCGGGCCTTGTTGATAAGGCTAGTGGCAGAAGGGAAAAAACTGTCCTTGTGACGTAAGGTTTTGGTCCTGATGGACCTCAGCCTCCTGCCAGAGGGGAGTGGCTCAAAGAGTTTGTTGCCGGGGTGGGAGGGGTCAGCCACAATCTTTCCAGCACGCTTCAGAGTCCTGGTGGCATAAAGGTCCTGGAACGGCGGCAGATTACAGCCAATCACCTTCTCAGCTGACCGAATGACACGCTGCAGTCTGCCCTTGTCCTTGGCTGTGGCAGCCGCGTACCAGATGGTGATGGAGGATGTGAGGATGGACTCAATGATGGCTGTGTAGAAGTGCACCATCATTGTCTTTGGCAGGTTGAATTTCTTCAGCTGCCGCAGGAAGTACATCCTCTGTTGTGCTTTCTTGACGAGGGAGTTGATGTTCAGCTCCCACTTGAGGTCCTGGGAGATGATAGTTCCCAGGAAGCGGAAAGACTCCACAATGTTAATTGTGGAGCCACAGAGGGTGATGGGGAGTTCCTCCTGAAGTCCACAACCATCTCCACTGTCTTTAGAGCATTGAGCTCTAGGTTGTTTTGCTTGCACCACTTCACCAGGTGGTCAGCCTCCGACCTGTAGGCGGACTCGTCTCCATCAGAGATGAGTCCGATGAGGGAGGTGTCGTCCGCAAACTTCAGAAGCTTGACAGACTGGTGACTGGAGGTGCAGCTGTTGGTGTACAGGGACAAGAGCAGAGGAGAAAGAACGCAGCCCTGAGGGGATCCAGTGCTGATGGTCTGTGAGTCGGAGAAGTCTTTCCCCAGCTTCACATGCTGCTTCCTGTCAGACAGGAAGTCAGTGATCAACCTGCAGGTGGAGTCAGGCACACCAAGCTGGGAGATTTTCTCCTGAAGCAGAGCGGGGATGATGGTGGCAGAGCTGAAGTCCACAGACAGGATCCTGGCATAGGTTCCTGCGGAGTCCAGGTGCCGGAGGATGTAGTGTAGGGCCAGGTTGACTGCATTGTCTACAGACCTATTGGCTCTGTAGGCAAACTGCAGGGGGTCCAGGAGGGGGTCGGTGGTGGCTTTGAGGTGAGAAAGCACAAGGCGCTCAAAGGACTTCATAACCACAGAGGTCAGGGCAACGGGTCTGAAGTCATTAAGTCCTGTTGTCCTTGGCTTCTTGGGAACAGGGATGATTGTTGAGGTCTTGAAACAGGCTGGCACATGACATGTCTCCAGTGAGGTGTTAAAAATGTCTGTGAACACTGGAGACAGCTGGTCAGGGCAGTGCTACAAGCTAGATGGGGAGACAGCATCCGGTCCAGCAGCTTTCCTGGGGTTCTGTCTCCTGAACAGTCTGTTGTCGTCTTCCTCATTGATGGAGAGAGTCGTCACTGAGGTGGGTGGGGGGACCTTTAAGGTGGGGGAGGTGGAGGTGATGCACTGTAGCTGGAGCTGTTGGGAGGTGTCGCGGGGGATGGTGTCAGGGAAGACCCTTTGTTGGGAGGTGTTGACGGGGATGGTGTCAGGACCAACCCATTGTCCATCAAAGCGACAGTAGAAGTCGTTCAGGTCGTTGGCTAGGCGTCGGTCGTTGGTGGAGTGGGAGACTTTGGGCTTGAAGCTGGTGATCTGTTTGAGCCCTCTCCAGACAGAAGCAGAGTCGTTCACTGAGAACTGGTGTTGGAGTTTCTCAGAGTACCGTTGTTTAGCCTCTTTCACCGCCTTGCTAAACTTGTACTTTGCTTCTTTAATTTATATGTATGAATGAGTATATGCAACTGATTAATAAAAAAAATTCCCATTACAGCAAATATTTTAAAAGACATATAGTGAGAGTCCAGGACAGTTACAGTTTTTTTTCCAATTGCTAACACACTAAAATGACATGCATAGCACAATTATTTAAACTGACACAGAGAGCAAAACCTCTTCTCAAGTCTCCAAAAGTGTAAACACATTTTCTGCTTTACACACATTGTGCAATTCAAAATTGCACTTTTTTAACGCACTGAACATGGTTCTCTGCATAAGACAACAATCTGACGTAAAGTCACATGTTTGCCATTTCAAAACACTGCCATTCAAAAGACACTACATGAGCTAGCCTACTTGGCCAATATATATATATATATATATATATATATATATATATATATATATATATATATATATATATATATGTGTCACCTGGCCAAACACCTCAATGGTTCATTGTTACCACTTCAATCAGGATGTAAGCACTATGATGCCTCTCAATTTATTTTTTTCCCCAATTTTTTCTTGCAATTTTCTTTTTCAGTTTACTGTTTTTTGTTCAGTCCAATGTCAATGTATCTGCTGTGCTTAGCAGCCATCAAATCAGGGTGAGGAAATGGTCCTAAAGAAAGAAAAGATACAGTAAGTCAACCATTTAATTTAACATTTTGATTACATAGTAAAAGTAAAATGGACATAAGTTGTCGCCTGACCTGAGTATGCCTGGTACAATGTGGACCTAAGACCACTCTCGTCCACTGTTGTTGGCTTTCGCACCACCACATCACTCACAGGTTCTGGATGGATTCCCTAAAATTCAAATAAAATATGAACACTGTGTGTGTGTGTGTATCTGTGTGTGTAGCCTGGCTCCACCCGCCTACGTACTTCCACTTCATTTTCATTTTTCTTCAGTACTTAACTTCCTAACTTTATCTTACACCCACCTGTGTTCTCGGTCTATGCCATCGCTGTAAATCACTTGTGCAGGCTAGAGGTGGAGAAAAAGTCTTCTCGCCAAGCTGCAAATAATGTGCTGTCTGATATAGGAGGGCCACAGTGTGGTTGCAGAAACCTTTTCCAGCTACGCAGCTGCAGGAAAAGGCCATCAGACATCCATTGTCAGCAGCAAGTGATATCTATACACAAAAAATAAAACATAGGGAAATACTAATAAGAATGGTGTACATGACATCACTGTTCATAACAGTATATCACTGTCAGCGGTAAACGGAAGTAACAGTTTATGGAAAGAGTTGAAATAGCAGAAGAGATTTATAACTTATGGAATGAGATGGAAGAGAAAGAGCTGAGGCAAAGCTCCTGCAGATAATTAAGGTAGATTTCCAGACTTATGCTGGAAATCACCTTCTGGCACTCTTTAATCAAAACAATATAAAACACAGCACTCCTGTGGCCAGCAAGGCTACACAAACAAAGAAGAGAGTGTGTGTGAGAGTTTCTATACTTGTAGCTGTGCAAAAACTCAGCAGAAAGAGCTGCAACTGCAGCGAGTGAACAGTAGCAGTACTGCAACAGCAGTAAGAACAGGAGGTTGCCACCATAATAACAGGGGACTTGTGCACTCAGTGGTCAAACCTCTAGTTTGTGAGGCTCCTCGTTTTTCCTCTGAGATGGGTAGCATCTAGTCCTCACAAAAACCTGCCTGTCTACTACATTTGATACTGACACGCAAACACACGTACATAAACACAGACATTGCCAGAGAAAAATGTTAACTGATGATGATACCATTCGGCTAACATTATTGTCGCTACACACAAGACGTTCACTTGGACATCCATAGACAGAACAAATTGATACCATAATGCTTCATTAAAAGCAAACGTTAATGATTTAGTAAGGTTAGGTAGTATATATCCTTTATACTATACATACATTGTCTAAGTGGACACGTTAATGATTTGTCATTCTAGTTAACAGCTCAGTAGCGGCTAACTGTTAGCCGCTAACTGTTAGCCTGATCGCTCTCTACTTACCTTGGCACTTATGGACAAATTCATTGTGGAAAAATGTATACCCTTTATTGATTTTTTTCTTTTTGGTGACGGAGTTTTCCTCCACGAGTCTTGTAACGTCGGCAAATGTAATATTTGGCAAATCCGTTAGCGAAGTTGTGTAGACTCTGATCCATTTTCTCTGTGTTGATGCTTGACAGGAAGTCTGCTTCCACAACGATTACGTATTTCCGGTTACAAAATACTGACCGATGTGTTTTAATCCAAAAACGTTAGTCGGACAGCTCCACTGTAGTCATTTGTAGTCATAGATTTGTGTTTCCTGCAATTTACGATCTAATTGGAATCAGATTTGACCTTTAATTTTCCGATTGGTTGGTTTTGTGGCACACTTGTAACGTTGTGAAAAATTGAGCGAGTGTGTCAGAGATGACAGAGTTTTTTTTGCGAGTGTATAATTTCTGTTCAAAATGTAATGTAATGTGCTTTCAAAATATAGTTCTCTGTGCTCAAAACATACAGTTACTCGCTCAGGAATGAGGCACATATTTAACCCCATAGATTACCAACTGTCAATCAGCTGTAATACCGTAGCCCCACCCACCTGCACCTGCAGCCGTCTGGTCTCGAGCTTCCCTCGGGACGAGGCACAGCCTTGCAGCCGCAGAGGGAGAGACAAGGTAGGCTAACTGGTTCTCTTTTATAGGAGCAATGGAGTAAGAATGTGTACCACTACGTTTTTTTTTAACATGCAGCAACATTGTTTCATAGTTCCAAATAACTTTTGGAGTTTATTATTCCACTTAATGTTACTAAATATTGGAGTTACATAAAAAGTCATAGCAGGTTTTAAATAAGAAACATGTTGTGAGTTGATGTGGTGAAGCTTACTGCGGGGCTTTTTGATATTACGAGAGAGAGAGAGAGAGAGAGAGAGAGAGGTGGAGATTATCTTCAGTTTCTCCTCGCTGGGGCTTAGTGTGTAGACACTATAGCTCCAAAACGATCTCAAACCTTACACACTTCCGTTCTTATTGCGACATTGGTAAATTGACTTCACACTAGGGCTGCTCTCCATCAAATAGATTCTTAGTCGACTCACGATTTTGTCGATTAGTTGAATTATTGGACAGATCTGTAAAACAGAGTTTCTCCACAAAGAATCATGCAAAGGCACAACTTTACATATTGTGTTTACTACAGTTGTGCTCAAAAGGTTTCTTGGAAATAAGTAATGCAGCACAAGTAAGATACATGAGGTAGCTGAATTTGGCAGGTATACTGCGTGCTTATGTCCAGATTGACGGATGATATTTACATGTTAAAAACTGTGTGTAAACTACACAGATATACAGCGAAGCACAGTGGATGTGAGGTGTTACAGCGTTATTGACACTTTTATTGGATTTTATTAAAGTAAGAGTTAGGTTAGAGCCATGTACAGTGATAATATGATGCCAGTGACATAAAGTAAATGCTCTGTGAAGCCATAGATAGCAGATAGTCGCTACAGAGCACATTGTGTGTGTGTGTGTGTGTGTGTTGTGGAGCAGATGGCTAACAGATTAGCAGCCTCAGAGCAGATTAGCTCACTTTGTCCACTGCTTTACTCACTGACTCATATTAGCTCTACTCTGCTTTTAATTTTACAATTAATCACAATGTTATCCAAATCGCAATATGGACTAGTGTGATATCCAAATAGCAGGGCGCTGGTGCGCATGGTGCCTTGTCTGATAGAGTTATTAGGACAGGAAGATGTAGTCCTTTCCTTCACGGTCTGTTAGGGGACCTGACCTGAGGCAGTGGGTCAGTAGCATGTTAGCATTGTGTTTGTTGAGTAGAGACATATATGTGTCTGAACCAGCACAACGGAAATCAGAAAATGCAGAAAATGCATTTGTTTCTTTCTAAGAATAGTCTCCACCCCTGACCCCCTTATTCATGTGAACATGTTTAAACCTCCACTCCAAACACTTCTGACCCACATATATATGAAGCACTCTTCGCCTCTTACCATAAATACAGCAGACTCCCAAACACTGGTCCACTGAACATGTCTCTAGGAAGCTGGACTTCATGTGCTACACGGACGTGTAACAGCTTGTGAGGTGACAGCACGTCCCACACTGACATGTCATATTAAAGTAATACTCAACAATAGACCGAAATCTAGGCACAAACCAGTAAGAAAATCTTAGAAAGTTAACAACTGTCTTGTACATATCAAGCCTTCTATGTCTGTTTGTACCGCTTAGTCTAAATGCACCCCACGTTCTCGATTTGGGATTTTTACAGATATATTGGTGATCACTGAATCATGGTTAAAGCAGATTGTTAGTTTTTCTCAATCGCTTTGGCACAATCGTCCAATGACTATTGAACTCGGTCAAACTATATGTCTATTTATATGAGCATTAGGTCAGTTGTTCTCATGACTATAGTCATTTATAATTGCATTATTGAGTAAGCCTTGCAGATCAAAATAGTTTGTATTCATTTGCTATTGAATAATTACTCTCAAATGCAATTATACACGTGTTCATTGTGCAAATCCCTACATGCAAAATAGAGCAACCAACAATCACAATAAGCTGTGTCACATATATATATATATATATAAGACTCTTATTGGGAAAACTACCACACTTCCTTACAGAACTTCTCTGTTACTCAGAGGAACATTATCAGACTGCTGACTGGCTTTTACTTCCTGTTCCTCGAGCTTGCTCTGAACTTGGAAAAACTGCTTTATCTTTAGTGCCCCTGACTTAGAAATCTGGTTTTAACCTGCAAACTTCTACTTGTAATTGTTACATAATTGTACTTTCTTTTGCATCCGTATTGTCCTGATTTATTTGTCAATTAATTTCTCCAATTCAGAAATGTTTAGTATCTTTCTATTTTTCTTATGATGGTGTCCCTTCTTTTCTGTGTACTTTTGTTTTTTGTCTTTGTAATTTGACTTGATGTCATTGAAAATAAGGGTCGCCCCTCAATGATCTTTCGAGAGTAAATAAATAATTGAACAAGAATCCCTCCAATGTGCTTATCAGATAGCTGTTAGAAAGTTGTGCACCTGGCAGTGCAGTGCTGGGGGGTATGATAAATAAATTAGGGTTAGGGTATTTTTTAAGATTCTGGCGGTTTCAGTCATGACAGTATTGTTTTCTTTTGTATGACTGGGCCTTTATATAGGTTTGTAGTTTCTTATTCTACTGTCAGGAGTAGTAGTAGTACTATATATATATATATATATATATCTAAAATAGTAGTATTGTTTTCTCCAACTTAAACTCTCATCAGTACCTCCTAAGAAGCTTGTGTTAGACACTTGAGGCATCTCAACAGACTCAATTGTAATTTTAAATAAATCTTTACAGTTAGATTTTTTATATTCAGGGGGTTCAAAATAATTCCTTCATTAATAATTTGTTACACATAACTTTATTATATTAAATATTAATCAAAAATAATTCACACCTTCACAAAATCCACACGTTTAACACCCTATACAAAATTCACACCCCATTCAAATTTCTTTACCTCTACAAAATCCACACGCTGTTGGATGCCGTCCTCTTCTCCTACTCTTTCTTCAATTCTTCAATCTCTTTCTCACTCCCTGACCCTGTCTTTCTGCTTGAGCAGCACTGGTTGAAGCCTGAAAATATTGTAAACAAATTAATAACATAACTAATTCCACTGGTCGGACTGTTGAGCTCTGTTTCAGACTGATACCTCTGGTTCAGGCTGGTCCTCATCCTCAACACGGGCCTTTTTCAGTCGCGGAAAATACTTTTCAATACTCATCTGGATTGAAGCAGCAAACATTCAGTGTAAGAGTAAAAAAATGACATAACATTATTTATAATACGTTTACTTAAATTCAGAGCTGCTACATATAGTGTTTTGACCTTGACAACCTAACTGCATTTTACCGCAAACTTGCGACTAGTTAACTTTCTAAAGAAGGCGCATTCGCTTTATTACTAATGGTTGGGTTGGGACTCCAACGTTAACACACTGACAACATTGTATTCAGAATATAAAATGTTTTTTATAGGACTTTTTAATTTGTGATTGTGTAAAGTTGTTCACGAGATACCAACCTTTCGTGAACTTGTGAATTTCGCCAGCCGTCTTCTCTGCACCAAATCTAGGCCAAGCTTCCACGCTTCCAGGAATGATCTCGTTTTGATGGAGAAAACGTGTGCACGGAGGAGAGGGGCTGTGTGTGTGTGTGTGTGTGTGTGTATGTGAGAGAGACGCGTGAGTGACGGAGGGAGAGCAGGGAAAGGAAATGTAGCTGAACGAATACGCTGCGTTTTTTAAATAACGTAAACATTTTTTTTAAAAAAAAAAAGAATAATGAAATGCAATACAGTATGTGGCGGCCGGTGATGATTCTGTGGCGCACCGCCACAAATTAGTCTATGTGTGGGAAACACTGGGATTACCATGGCAATCAGAGATTTTATTGGCTAAATCATGACCAGTATTATCAAAACATTGAAACATTGAATTCTTTAGCTATATCAAATGGATTGTTTTCCACCATCCCAAAAGACTGTAGGTAACTCTGTAGTAGTCTTTTCATTTTGCAACATCTGGTTTTACTTTGCAGGTGGATTTAGTATCTTTAAACATTTACAAATGTTTATATACAAGGAGCGTTCATTTATATGAAAGAGCTCATCGATAAACAAGTGAATAAAATAGATTTCAAAGTAATTATTATTATTGTACTGTGTGTACAGTATATGTGAATTAATGAATGTGTACAAATCTAATGTTAAGACATCTGAGGCGTAGCATTGGTTCTTCTAGGCCTCTGGGCAGGTTTCTCTGGATGGTGGGTGTACAATGAGTTTGTCATACCGCAGGTAGGCAATCTCCCCCTGTTCCCTGGCAGCCTTCATGGCTGGAAGAAGTTCCTATCTCTTCTGACGAACAGCTTCAGGATAATCCTCATTTATAAAAATGTCTGTGCCTTTTAGGGCTTTGGCTTTGCTGAGAACCTCCAGTTTGTCCTTAAAGCGCAGAAACTTGACAACAATGAGCCTGGGCAATTGGGCGAGAGGTAGAGTTGTGACAGCAGAGAGCAGGGACCGCTTCTATGAAAAAAAAACTATTAAGGCTGATAAAAATATAACTATTTACCTCGTAAAGCCTTGTGAGCTCATTTGTCTCTGGCTCTCTCATCACTCAATATTTCCCACACTGGCTGTTAGATAGTTAGATGAAAGTCTAATCACCTTAGATATGGTTGTTATTTCAGTGTAAACAAAAAAAAAGACAGAGAGGAGTGAGGGAGAACCTGTATTCCATTTCTGAATGTGCATTTGTTAAGCACCATTCAATTAAAGTGTGCCTGAACTAAAATAAGACAAAAGATTGTTGTGTCTGTATTTATTACCAAATCATTATCAGTAAAACAGTTAAAATGGGGGAAATGTAAAAAATTGCATTGCAGGTCAATTTAAGGTGTGCGCCTCCAAATTTTCTGCCTGTGCCCCTAAAATGTTTTACTTAGGGGCTGCAATAATCCTGGTAAAATAAGTTTCGTCTGGATCCCTGGGTCCCCTCGGCCGTAGCGCTCTCCCCGGCTATGCACCGCTGTCCGGTATGTGAAAATGTCATATAATACGGGAAATTAAGAGCAGTATAGCGGTCAGCACTATGGCAGGGTGTAGTTCACACCCTGCCATAGTGCTGGCCAACAGTTCGTTGAACAAATAGTGTCATTCATTCCGAGCACTCAGCTGTCTGCTGACTGACAACTGTTTACAACTGAGGAGGACACTGCTCTCCCGTTACCTGGTGGCCAATATTACTAATGTGTTGTTAGTATGGGATGCTGTTGAGAGGGAGGTGACAGACAAGGTAGTAGTCAGAGAATTCTTCATGTCAAAGAGCAGATAGAAAACATTTTAAACCACAACAGCTGGACAACCCCGCCCCACCCCAGGCAGCCCAGACCCCAGACCCCAGACAGCCTGCTGACCCACTGGATAGAAATAGCTGTTTATAAAAAGCCAGAGCAGTGTGTAGGAAGTCACAGCTATCTGCTCCTGATACAGCAGCAACACTCCATGGGGTCACCATGACTGAATATACAATGGTCATTTAAATGAGAAATATTCAGACGAAACACACACACACACACTGTGCCGTCTTTGGTATTGCTCTATACACTGACGGCCAGCTAAACTCTCTCCTAACATCAAGACAGTCGTTCCCACGTCCACAGGTTTAATGACATTGCAAGGAAAGTGTGAAACTGTCACATACAAAGACAGACTAATCAATTCTATGCTAGCTTTTAACATACAATATAGCCTAATGTAATTTCATCAATTCACATATTTCCTTTCTATCGTTACACCATATAATTCATGACTATTAAATTGATAGTGAGTGTGATTATGCTGTAAAAAGAAATTTTTTACATGTAAACAATATTACGTTCATTCATATAAAAAACCTGAGTGGAAATGCCATAATTAAAAAAAAAAAATCCTGAAATATAAGTTTTATGCTTGGCTGAGGTGGAAAAGTTGGTGTATCAGTAAAAGGAAGATGCAACAATGGAAACAGTCATAATTTATCATTTATAATTTATTGAGGGTCGGGGGGAGGGGGGGGTCATTAATAAAATAAACATGACAGTGTTATAAAAATGAATGAAGACATCCATTTTGGGTTGGTTATTACATAATGCACCATATTACATTTTCGTTAAAAAGAAGTGCAACTCCCACATTTTGTAACAACCGGCACATTATGTAATCATTTATTACAAAATGCGGGGACATTTTTACATATTTGGTTAAGGTTTTTTTATTACAAAATGAGGGAGATTATTACATAATGCGGGTGTTATTACATAATGACATAATGAAGTGAATATTTATTAGATTTTGACATTGTTATTACATAATGCATTGTAAGAAATGTCCCGGTTGTCTCTGATGTGTCCTGCAGCAGAATGGAGGAGGCTGCCCTGCTGAAGGAGAGGCTCCACGCTATCACCGTAATGCTTTACTCTACTCATACCTTCAATCATTATCTGCTACAGTAAACTAACCTCAACACGTGTTAGATCTGCACCACTCTGGTAACTGTCCCTTCCATGTGTTGGAGTCCTCGGTCCCTGCTCTGTAATCTCATGTGAGTGTTTGTCTTTAACGGAACAGGAGAAGCGTCGCATTCAGGAAGAGATTAGGCAGAGGAAACTGGAACTGGACCAAGAAAAACTCAATCTCCAGCATCTAAAGGTTCACTACGCTCATTTACATGTTAACATTGTCTCAATCTATAAATAGTCAGTAATAACACCAGATTACCCAATTGGGATTATCTCATATTAGCATGTATAATCATGCTGTCCATCTGTTGGTCCTTAAATGGTCCTATCATTAGGGATGTAACCATACACTCAACTCACAATTCACTACCATTCACGATTTTCAAGTTCTTGATACCATTTTTTCACGATTTTCTTTAACAGAATGAAATTACTCAAAAATAATCCTTTATTTATATAAACTGCAAGACAGCAGATGTGTCCTCTTGTCATAAATGCAACTGAAATAGTATTTTATCTTAAATAACAAAAATAAATAAAAAAAATCGGCTTTTTTTATTGCTAAGGCCATATGCTCAACTTTAAATGATTTATTTAAAATGTAATAACAATAACTCATAACAACAACTCTTTTCACCAGTCATTTCCTGTTAAACAACAAAATGAAAAGGAACACTAGATGGCAGAAGGGTGTTTTACATCAACACTGAACGCAACACAAGCTTACAAGCCAAAGTCATACACAACAACAGTCCTGTCTCTGTTATTATATTATAATAACAGATCAATAATAAATTATTATTACATTATTATATATGTTATTCTACCGACAGTCCATGCTGTCTCAAAGGTCAGCGAGACTCCTCTGTGTCTTTAGCTGCAAACTGTTGGACGATGCTGTTAGAATCCTTTCCAGTGAAATGCATTCACACTTTACACCGTTTAGCCGTTAGAATTTTAACCGTGTTAAAGTCAGCTAATGTTACTAGCTAACGGCAGGCTAATGTTACCTGCTGTGTTAGCTAGCGTCACACCCTGGGCTGTTTTTTTTTATCTCAACTGGTAGTAATCTTACACATTTAAATACATTTTGAAGCGATTGAGGATGCATTGTTCCATCCCTACGTATGATTGTTCTTCCCATGAGAGGCTCGGTGGTCCGCCAACAGTTTGATGCACTCTAACATCTGATAGCTGTAGCTAGGAACCTGAATTAATCCACATAACTGTGTTCTTTCTTCTGAAATCATCAGAAGAAAGTTCTGAGAGAGCAGTGGCTGCTCCAAGACTCAGCTTCCCACAATGCAGCAGGCTCTGACCATCAGCAGACCAGAGCACTGCAGCTCAACATCAACAGGTACACACACACCCACGCGCATTCACAAACACACACACACACACACACACACACACACACACACGCTTTTTACAGTGCTTAGGTGCAGATGACATCATACGCTCATTTGCATATTGGTGACATCATAGCTTAGTGATTGTTGGTTGCAGCGAGGGAGAGATAACTAAAACAATACACAAAGCAGCAGCTTGTCACTAAAATGAGAATAGCTGGTCCACCTTAAAGCCAGCCCACCTTAAGTTAGTGAGCCTGAGCTGAAGTTGTCGTTAGCTCCGCGGCTAATATCAGGTAGCAGCAGGACACAGGTACTTGTCTGTGGTCTTGGACAGTTGCCGCATTTATTCCACGACAGATAAACTGTACAAAGACTGCACTGCTACGCTAACAGCATTAGCATTATGCTAACTTCACACTCACCGACACACACACACACACACCTCCCTCTCTCTCCACCACACACTGGCTAACGTGAGCCGCTGTGTGCGCAACACACATGTTGTGTGTGTGTGTGCCGCTGTGTGTGTGTCAGTCAGTGCTGTAGTACTCAAGATGTTTTTTTACAGTCTCAGATTTGGCCATTGGTCTCACCAAATATTCTAGTTGGTCTGGACCGAGTCCAGCACTATCGGCAACATCCTCCTTCAGAACAAAACCGTTGATGAAGCACTTCTTCAGAGAACGGGTATTGGTTGAATTCAGAATCCATCTAGAACGGGCGTTGCCATTGGTCACCTGGTAAATGCCTGGCTGCTTCATATGAGGCGGCATCAATCATTTTCATTTTGACCACATTTTCCATCAGCAGTCCAGAATGTTCTTGTTCCACCAGAATAAAAAAGATCTAAAATGTGAAGCTGCACTTCAACTTTGTGTGACTTAAATCAGGGGTCTTCAACGTGTTTTAGGCCAAGGAACCCTTAGCAGTAGGGGCCCCCTACTGCACATATTATATACAATTGAGTTGCATGTTAAACTGGGCCGAATGGATGGAAATAAATAATTATTATTCATGCATCATGTTGTAAATAATCTGGCCTAATTTGATCCTACAGTGTTGTTACTCTGCACTTGCTTTTTGATTATTACAAATAATAATGCAACATGATCATCTTATAATAGAAGGTCTCTATCATCACATAAATGATCAACAGGTCAGTGACTGTCTCTCATTTGGACTCGGTCTTGTCTTAGACTGGATACAGGTGGTCTTGACTCCAGCTGTGGTGTGTGCGTGTGTGTGTGTGTCTCACACTGTTTCTCTCAGATGCTCTCCACATTGGTTTTATTTTCATACTTAGGTAGTGCGCCTAAGCTGTATAATGGCAGGGTAAACCCTGAACACACACACACCAAATATGACCTATGGAACCTGCGCTTTTTCCCATTAGGATAGAAATGGAGGTGGAGTCTCTGGAGGGACAGGAGTCGATGATTTCTGCCAAAGAAAGTTTCATCCTCAACAGACTAAAGGCTGTGGAGAAAGGTCCAGGGGACATTATCAAGGTACACACACACACACACACACACACACACACACACACAGAGCTGTAGTTTAGTGTGTCCATTCTGTTTTATTTACTGATTTGTGTCTTTCCCGTAGGAGGCCCAGGACAACTTTGTTCCAGGTAAGTGATGACATCATTTGGATGTTTTTACCAACACCAAAGATGGATCTGTGTTAACAGTTCGGTTTTCTGTCCCACAGAGCCATTTCATGTCCCAGAATCCCTCTGTCCACCAGCCAACCAACTCCCTGAACCAAACACACCAAGAAAGAGTGAGATCATTTTTACACATTCCTGTAAAGCCATTCAAAGCCCATTGTACATTGTACGTTTATGAGTTTGGACATACACAGGTTCATAAGTTCAGGGTTCACTCATAATCATAATGAAGTCTGATGGCAAACAACCTTAAAGGAGTAGTCCACTGAAAACCTGCATTTTGTAAGTATCAAACACAGGACAGCAGATGTAGTCACCTTGGATTTAGTTACAATGGCTTCCAGTTAGGACCAGGTTTACCTTTGTCACTTGTCGTTAGACAAATGTAAGCTAACCATGCTAACATTAAGCATAAGCTGTGTATTCTGGCAAACACAGGAGTGTTCAGAACATATGGAGCATACTGGACAGCCGAGAGAGGATTGTTCTGCAGATGTTTCTATGGACATGTCCATACTTTGTTCCTGAATATGGGCCAGCACTAGAATCTATGTAGACCGATCACCTGTTCACTGTAAGGAGGCAAGTGTACAGGGTTCCCACGGGGTCTTAAACGTCTTAATAAAAGTCTAAAATTCAATATTCTAAAGATAACACCTTAAAAGTCTTAAATTTCGTTACAAAGTATTACATTTCGTTTACAAAGGTTTTAAATTATTTCTTGTCCTTTCATAGGATGAAATAAATACCGTATGTGTGTGTGACTTTACAATTTACTCCGTGTGACTCGGATGTTATACGACAGTACAGGTACTGTTTACCTCAGTGTTTTTATTTACGCTCTTGACTGGGGAGTTTGCGCGGACGTGGGATGCGCGACACATGCGCGATGTATAACAATAACAACGGCGCAACATGGTGTTTTATCATAAATCCATGGACACGGTGAGCAAGCTCTGGCCTAAACAGCCAACCTCGGGCTAAATCAATCAGTTGTCAGGAAAGAAAAGCAAAACGTCTCGCACCGTGCTACTAACAAGCTCACGTTAGCTTATCGGTTAGAATGGGCAAGTGTCTGAAGGTCTGGCCACAGATGCGGACAAGTTGGCAGACGAGGCGGAGGGCAATGGAGCTAAGGTTAGCAGCTAAGGTTATCTTATCTAGCCAAGGCAGAACTAATTGTGACACCTCAAAATGCACGTTTTTATTTTTTATCATCTTATTTATTTTGTGTGTTTCATAGCATAAGAGCACTTCATGCAACAAAAACTTAATTATCTTATGTTAATAGAGTACAAACACCTTACAAAGCTATTGTGAATTAAATATGATTGTTGAGTATTATAATAAAATGTTTTATTCAATTCAGGTGACATTACATGTTAAATAATTGTTTTCTCAGGCCTTAAAACTGATTTTCCATTATATGGCCTTGAAGTTGGCATTAAATTTCATCCTAGGTGGTATTAAAAAGTCTTAAATTTAACTCATAGAATCCTGGGGGTACCCTGGTGTAGCTTAATGGGTGGTTCATTCATTTGTATTTAATTATCGTAGAATGCCTGCACTCTACTTTGGCTATCAGAAATCATTTGTTGAATATTTTAATGTTGATTTTAACCAGGATTTACCCAGAATTAGCTTAGTACACACTTAAAACGATTAATAAAACTTATAGATCATGTTGATTCAATTACATGATCTGAATTTTTGTTGCAAAAGTAAAGGTGGCGTAATATACTTCAAACATACATTTCTGTTACTGTAGCTCTTTAGAAATGAAGAATTAATTTAACTACTAAGAATACACACTCCTAAATAAACAAATGCATATATATATATGTGTGTGTGTGTGTGTGTGTGTGTGTGTGTGTGTGTGTGTGTGTGTGTGTGTGTGTATCTACGTGGACATCTATAAATATGAATGAAATAGTAATAAATGAAACTTAGATGATTAGACTGCAACTTAAATGGTTGGCCAAGACATACAACTGCAAGGCTGTAATGTTAGTTAGCTTTTGCCCTGTGAGGATTCTTTAAATAGCTTCTGTCTGTGCCATTCTTCCTAAAGAAGTTTAGTGATGCTGGACAAGGCTTCATTTAATAATCTACATTCCCACATACTCGTGATTTGAACATCACCGTGCTTGAATACCAGTTCTGTACATGCTACCTTCAGCCAAAGGTTGTTCACCAACTTTGAGTTGCATATCATGTTTACAAGGCATGGTTATTTATATCCCTGTTAGGCTTGGGTGGTATCTTTTTTTTTTTTATACCTTCATAGCTTCTTGACTCTATTCTTAGTGTACTGACTAACTACCAGTTGAGGGGGCCTCTGCCAACATGGCTGCCAGCGATCAGAATCCTGGATGAGATGTTTACTCTACACAGTATCCTGGTTTCCATTGCAGTACTGCAGCTTGCTAGTTGGCTTTCTCAAAACCAGGATTAGGGCTTACCCAGATTTAGATGGACAAACACAAAATGATCATACTGCAAACACCTGAATCTAATATTGCGTTCCATTTGCCTCGGAAGTCAGAGGTGAGAACTGAGACTGACGCCACCCCCGAGTTAAACGCATTCCAGTTACAAGTCAGAAAAAACGAGGTAGGGGGACTCTAGCCAGGTTAGCCATTGTGAGCAATACCAGTTGATGACAACGTGTTGTCCGGTATTTTGCGTAGCAACATGATCACGGATTAGTTGAAAATGTCAACTGGAATGGCCCTTGAAGTGGGATTTCCGACTGTCTATTTGTGGACATGTTGCTAAAATATTTGTATGCAGAAAATACAGCATAATAGGGCTGTGTATTGGCAAGAATCTGGCGATACGATCGTATCACGATACGTGGGTCACGATTCAATATACTGCAATATATTTCGATACTGTGCATATGGCGATATATTGGGATTTTTTTTAAGTATAATCTTAGATAAACTAATATTTAAAAAAAGATGTTCATAAAAGTCAAAGAAGTTTACTTTAGGTTAACAGAAACTCAAACTGCCAGTTTGGGATTGTGGTTCACAGGTTCTTAGTGAGCTAATTTTTATATGCTAAAGTAGGCCAAAGTTCAGCCAAAGCTACATTGTTAGCTTCTAGCAAAAAGTCAGGCACTGCTAGGCACTGTTAGGCAAGGACACTAGTAGTGCGTCTCAGCATAGCCATCTAGCGGTAGGGGGTTTAAACACAACATAAACGTGAACCACTGTCTTACATGAGTATTTTTTAACGTAAAAAAGAAAAAAAGAAAAAAATCGATATTGCCTTTTTGAAAATCAATACAGTATTGCAAAATAAAATCACGATACACTGTGTCAGCTTCACGGAATCGCAAAACATTCCGTGATGGGCCCACGGAAGAATTCCGTTAAATAAACACGGCCCCTTAAGTTAAGGAAAAGGTCGTGGGTGGGCTTATGGTTCTGTGACATGCGGGAAGAACAAGACGGAAAAGAAGAAAGCGACTTTAGGAAACTTGACATGCGGGACACGAACCCCAGTCTCCTGGGTGATAGTCCTGTGTTTGACCCATCCACCACCCCAACCAACCTAATTTCGGCCTTACATACTACTTGCTACTGTAGTCACTCTTAATGCTACGTCATCTTGTCACCGTAGTCACTCTTAATGCTACGTCATCTTGTCATTGACTTTACATTGGCATTGTTTTCCGTGGTGGCCACACGGATTTTTCACATATTCCGTGCCACCACCACGTAATGCGCTGTTAACAATCCGTGATAATTTCACGGAATTCTGTGCGACCAGGCAGATTTTTTCTTATACCCCTACAGCATAATGCATTGTTATCAATGGTATTGCTTACAGTGGCTTACCTGGCTAGAGTCCCCCCCACTCCTTTCAGGGGTGAAAAGGGGACTGAGTACCCAGGGCCCCAAAAGATGCTAGAATGAGGAGGGGGCCCATGGAGAATGCCTTTCTACAGGGCCCAGGATTTTGTGCTATGCCCCTGACCCCGTTAAATATAACGGTTTTCCGACTTGTTACTAGAACACAGTCAACTCGGCTGTGACATCATTCCCAGGAAAATGAAGTACACACTATCTCACTATCTGCTGATGATGGAGGTTGGTTATCTGGGAGAGGACTGAATGCTTTCTACTGTGTGTGAACTTCAGGGGAATACAGCTGTTACTATAGAGATATGAGGTTTGGCCAACATAACTGTGTTTGTCTTCCTTCTGTGTCCCAGCTCTATTTGCCATGGAGATCAGTGTGAGTAAAAACTTGCTGACTGGGACGAACACGGTGCTTTCTACTGCAACAGTTCCTCCGGAGGAGTTAGAGCAACACACCGGGCGCAAGGTCTACGACGATGGCAGGAAGTGTGTTTACGCCTTGAATTCACAAAAGGTATTCATTTATTATAACCTTTATGTATGTAACACTTTTCAAAACAACCTTCATAAAACAAACAAAACCCCAAACTTTAAAAATAGCAAAGATTATGCGACCATATTCTTTTTGCGACCATTTTTCTGCGACCAAGTATTTTTTTTTCAACTACTTGTGCAAATTCAACAACTCTTTTTTTTTTTCATTTCATGTTGAAAGACCGAGTAGAAGTTAAAAGTTACAGGGCACATAGTCTTTAAAGTTTATGAAAATGAGTTTTTAGTAGAGCTTTTAAGTGTAAAGTGCAGGTTAACCACCACAACCAATTAATGTGTAAATAAAGTGCAAAAAAATGTATATATTTAAACATGTCTGTCTTAAAATGCGTTAAAATAACATTTATTGGGGATTCTGCTAAGTTAGCATGTTTTTTAACGTAACTGGGTGATGACAGCATATGAGGGAGTAGCAACCCATAGCAACCCATACTCTGCTAGATTCCTACCGTCTACGGCTAGACTATGGAGAATGACTGGGAGAATGAGGAGGTGGGAAACCATCAAATTCTTGATGGACCACAGCCCCTACAATTTTTACAATGTCAGAAACGTGATTTTTGTGTGAGATAAAAGTTAGAGGTAGAGAAGTGATGTGACGTGTTTTTTAGGCTACAACATTTTTCGTCACATACAGCAAACATCTCCTCACTATCCGCTATCTGCCTGTCCCCTGAACAGACTGTAAAAAAACGCGGTCTCTGAAGACAGCCCAGGCTCCACAAACGCAAACAAAAAAACTGCGCCAACTTGCACCACGAACCATAACAAACAGTGTTCCAGCCAATAACTGACAAGAAGGAGCTGGTTGTGCCATCACTGCAGCAGCATTAGCCAGTAGGCTACTTCCACAATGCACGTTCATGACTCAACCAACTCCAATTTTGCTGCACCACTTTACCGTTAGATTCGCACAACAGCCACTAGCTGGTCTTTACACACAATTTATTTATCTGGACCACTGTAAAACAAAAAGAGAGAATATTAGAAACTTTATTCATCACAGGGGGGAATTTATGTATACAATAGTTTCTACAACCACAACACAACACACATACAAACATATCTCACATACATGAAAATAAAAATTACTCACAAAAATGTACAAAGTAAAGTCATACATTGACCATGACAAGGTGCTATGGTAGAGTGTGTGCAATGTTAGACAGACATCACAGTCTAGCTAGCCATCACTGGTGCTGAAAGTAGGGAGACATATCATCTCACTTTAGGTCAGAGTTACTTGGATGAGGTGGCGGCTCCTTCATCAGGCATCCAAGAGGTGTCACTTGTGATGAAAGAGGCCTCTTCATCGCTGTTTTCAGGACTGGCCAGGGGTGTAGATGTTCTAATGCTTGTGGTCTGAGTCCCCACACTGACCATCTTGTGCCTTACCTGCACAGCAGTGTCAGAGAAGCATAAGACAAACATAGCCACAATGACAATAATGGTACACAGTATGCTGCTATATTTTGGTTGACCTACCAAAGGATTTTCCATCGGGTTTCAAATCACACCGTGGCCCAGTGTGGCATAGGCCAGATGCAGGTGGGAGGGTTTCGGGATCGGGGTTGTCAAGCTTTTCTTCTTGGGGTGTTGCATTTTCCAAAATCTTGTATGAAAACCAGTGAAAACAGGGCAGAATCACAAGCATAGTGAGTAAGAAAGTAAGAAAACATTTATTTATATAGCACATTGTCTAACACAGTGGTCACTAAAAGAGCCTCATGTAGACAGACAAACAAAATCACGCAATAACAGGTAATGGTGGTGCTTTGCTTGACATGAATACAACATCATTGAGTCCTTCAACAGTCCCACCAGGCTGCTAGATCTGATGAGCTCTGTCAGGTTGTTTGATCTCAGCCAATACTCATGGCAAGGCATTCAATGTTTGGGAGCTATGCGAGAAGATAGCCTTATCACTACTCCTAACTTTCAGCACCAGTGATGGCTGGCTAAAGTGTGATGTCTGTCTGCCTCGGGTATGCTAACATTTACTTCTGGAAATTTTCATGAAGTATGCTTTTCTAATAATTCTAGTAGTATTAGTCGTAAGACGTTAGAAGGTGTGCACTCTAAGGAACAAAGGAAGGCGAAGCAAGGTGGCACTGGTATTTGTTATTGTCACACTCACTGAGCTAACGTTGCTAGCCATACATTGTAGAATATTTGAGACTTACCGTAGCCAGCTCAGCCAGCTCTCGCTTTTGGCGAGCACCCCCAATCTTGACTGGCTTCTTTGTCCGGACAGGACAGGCATAGGAGCAGGAATGGCAATGCCGTGAAGGAATAGCATCGGAAAGAAGTCTTACCCGGCGTTTAAAACCCATATTGAACAGACGCATGTCTCCAGGGTCATAGTCTTCTGCAGTGAAGTGCCCGCTGCATATGACGGCTGACTTTGTCACAGAGGCAGCAGTAAAATCTGCCCGCTTCATAGCCACAAACCTCACCCAGGCATGAATCAGCCGTTTGTCCTTGGGGAACTTGTGGACCCTCTCCCCTGTTTTTGATGTATTGGTACATCCCGCACAAACACAATAGTTTACCATTTTTGCTAGGTCTCCAATATATCTGCTAGTCTACTAGCCGACAGTTAAAGAAAGGCGGCTTATGACGTCACGCCCCGCCTAGTGGAAGGGAGGGGGAGTGCTTTAAACCACTGTTAAAAGTACCAACTTATTATTTTCAGCATTTTGGTATCAAAAACCATACAAAACAATGGTGGGCGGTTCTAATCTTTATGTTTAATAAGCACATTGCATTAACTTCGTGAAAAATATAACCTGCAAGTTACACTTTAAAGTTGAGTTTGAATAGTAAGGCTGCTTTGATCCCTGACAGCAAACACAATCTCCTTTATGTTTAGAGACTAGGGGACTAGAGATTAGGGGACTGCAAGCAGTGTTCTTTGTAAGAGCTGAGGTTGAGTATAGGTACACATGGGCACAAATGTGTTGTGATTTCTCAAGAGACCCAAACACAGACTCAGGAGTGATGAATGAAAAGAGATTTATTGTGAGGAAACAGCAGATTGGAGGTGGATGAGTGATGAGGCTGCATTCTGAAGTCAACTAAAGGCCAACTGAAAGAGGACAAAGTGGGGGTTATGTGAACTCTCTCTCCTGTTCCAGTCTGTCTGCAGCATGCTTAGAACATTCTCAAAGTCAGAGAATGCTAAAATGATTTGGTTTTGGTTCCATCTTATGTTTATCAGTCTATGTATTCTATTTCCATCTTATTTTCATTAGTTTTTGCTATTGTCATGTGTTTTATTTCCCATTAATTATGGTATTCTATCCTGTTTTTAGATTGATTCCCTGTTTTTATGCGCATTTTATGTCATGGTATTCACTTATTGTAAAGCACATTGTGCTAAAGTTGTTATTATTAACATTATAATCAAAAGTTGGATTGAGTAAGATAGATAGAGGATAATTCCTGCATTTCTGCACTAGGGTAAACAGAGGATTCCAGGTTATCAAATGTTTCATTAAATTGTGATGTGTTTAAAGGACGATTCCGGCGCAAAATGAACCTAGGGGTTAATAACATATGTGTACCGAGTCAAACGTACTCTGGGACATGTTTTCATGCTAATCGAATGCGTCTCTAGCTTTTAACAAGCTACCGCAAAACCGGTGGTTTCAAGGCTCAAAATACTTAAACGGTAGCATAATGAGGATCCCTACATGCAAACTGAAGCATTGAGAACTAAACATTGAGTTTATTAAAAAGATAGATTATAAAGACAGTAGCGTTCGTGTTTACATTCGGCCACCATCTTGGAAAACAGTCATGAGCCACCAATGCCGTGCAACCAGTAACCAGCAACATAGCTCAAACACAGCGCTCGTGATTCGACTGCTCATGACTGTTTTCTAAAATGGCGGGAATGTAAACACGAACGCTATTGTCTTTATAATCTATCTTTTTAATAAACTGTCTGTACACTTACAAAGTTCTCAATGCTTCAGTTTGCATGTAGGGACCCTCATTATGCTACCATTGAAGTGTGGTGCTATTTTGAGCCTTGTTAGTGGTAGAAAATAGTGATTTACCAAGTGCCCCAAAAGCTAGCGTTAGCGGGTAACCACCGGTTTTGCGGTAGCTTGTTAAAAGCTAGAGACGCATTCGATTAGCATGAAAACATATCCCAGATAACATTTGACTCGGTACACATATGTTATTAACCCCTAGGTTCATTTTGCGCCGGAATTGTCCTTTAATGTCTTGAACAGGATTGATTCAGATTGTTGACCCTCATTGTGTTCTCCCAATAATAACCCATAATCCTTTCTATTTGATCAGAGCTGTGAGTCGCAGCTGTCAGCCAGCGAGGTGGAACATTTGCTGAGAAGCGCCACAGTGCATCACCAAGCAAAGCAGCTGAACCCCGGCGGGAGGGCGGAGCATTGCTTTTACCACCACCAAGATGAGAGAGACACAGTGGGAAGGGTTGACCTCAGAAAGCAGCGAGCATATCTGGCTAACCGTCTCCTTGGAAACAACATGGCGGAGAAAGACGTGAGCTGCAGGGAGACGTGGCAGAGGAAACCAGGGCCAGAGCATCGCTGTGCTCAGCTGGAGAGCCATTACAGACAGCACCAAGAGAGGAATAACCAAAGCAATAACCTTGGCAACCACAAGGGGGCGGGGCAGCACTATGGCAACCAGAACGATGGTCACTCCAATTCCTACCCAGTGAGAAACGGTCACAGTATTGCTAGCCATCACACACGCAGCAGCAGCATCCCAAGCAACAGTGTGGCCATTGGAGGCCCTTCTCCCAGGTCACATGACCAGGAAGCAGTGTCAGCCTACCAACCGCAGCTCTGCTACACTCCAGCCAATCATATTCCTCTCAGCGATTACATCAGCGTGGACAAGGAAGAAGTGTACTGTTACCAGAGCCACAATGCTCTGTGCAGCGGCAGAGTGCCCTCCCCCCTCTATGCAGACGACCCCCCCTACACCATAATAAATGCCATGGAGACCACTGAGCCCATCACAGCCATCTTCATGGGCTTCCAGACAGCGCAGGACGACAGCGGGCCGGCTAAGGAGTGTGAGGACTCGCTGAAGGCAGAGCTGGTCATCATTGAGGACGCCGAAGACAGCGAGGACGACCACAGCATGAAGGAGAAGAAGCTCTACGTCCAGCCTGGGGACAAAAGTTATTCAACAGGAAGCTCAGCCAATGGAAACGTTGGACGGTTGGAGGGAGTTGGAGACAGATGGACGGAGAGACGGGTGGGACCAGGTATCAGAAAGCTCCAGAAAAAACACAAAGCCTGCTGTACAGTCTGCTAACAGCACTGACTGACACATGGCTGAGTGTCCAGTCTACTAACAGGACTGACTGATACATGGCTGAGTGTCCAGTCTACTAACAGGACTAACACTGACTGACTCCACAAATCATCACCACAGCATTCATTCCATACGTGCACCACTGTGATTATTTTTTGGACATTTTGTGAATAATCCGCTACTATGAAAAACACGAGTCAGACCTGACTCATGTTGTGTGTTAAGGGTTTTCGGGGTAAGCTATGCAGTAGATCCTTAAACAAGTAGCTACACATCAGAGCTATGGCAGCACCACGTCGTGACAACTACTGTGATTGGTTACTTTTGTTTTTGTATCTCTCTGGTCCAAATTAAAATAGTTAATAGTGAAGACAATGTTAATAAAGTTGCTCTTTTTCAGTAACAATTGAGTAATTAGACAAGGCAAAATAGAATGGGGGGGGTCCAATGCTGAACTAAACATTAAAGCCCGTTCGTAGGTATCTACCTTACAACAGGCTTTACCCATTCTGAGAGCTCTACTAATCAATATATTTGTATTTAATGAATGAAATGGCTACACGCAGTGAGAAAGGGGTCACTTACCATTCAATTATCAAGCGATTTTAGGCAAACTTTTGAAATGTGGCAAATAAAATATCCTGAAATATTGTAAAATAAATTTGCACCAATCAGCGACTATCAGTCCTGCAAACTCCACCCTGGAGGGTGCTGTATTTCCAGAAAGTACTACCCTCGGATCAGGGACTTTTGAGTGGGTAAAAAGGCCCCGGAACTTAACTTAGACCCTGTCCCTGCAGTCCAAACACAATGAGTTCCCCAAAAGGTTTCTAGTCCCTAAAGGAAAGTTCGAAGGGGCTTTAGAGATAAGCTAGTGAACATAGTGGAGCATTAAGCAGCTAAAGAGAATATCAGACTTACATCATCAGATGAACACAGCTATGACTCCAAATAAATGCTTGTTTTGCTCCATGTCTGCTGGATATGTTGAAAATATGCTATTGTTTCCTAATATATTAGCCTTAATAACTTTGTAATATGTCGCATCTGGCAGCTTGTCATGGACATGTTCTGCCAATACGTTTTTTGAAATACGACGCATACGAGGACTTCTGGTGATCGGCTTCGGTTTGGCCCTCTTATTACGCATATGATACATACATGGCGCTTAGCACAGAGACTGTGACTCAGTGTTTATGGCATCACCACTCTCCAATCTTTATTAACAAGCAAAAGCTCATAGGGCATAGGCCAATTTGTTTTTCACAATGGGAAAGGAGAGGTATCCATGTGCTGTGCGATGTGATGGTCTCAGATCATTTCCATAGAACCATCAGTTCCAGAGGGGCCTCTAAAGGTTTAGCCTCCACACTTTACTCAACATTGCTTGACACTTCTTATACTGATTGTATATACTGACTCTCTGTAGACAGGCAATGGATAGGTGACATCCCAAACTTAGAACCACTCTGATTGGGACTCTGTTGGGCTAACATTTGGCTGGCGTCCCGCAATCCCGACCATCAACAAATTCACCTTAACTATGTGCACAGAACTTACCTAACTCCAAGAAGAATGCACTTCATGAAAATTGTACCTAATCCCCTTTGTTCCTTATGTTCTCTGGGGGTCCATGGAGCCTTTATCCACATGTTCTGTGAGTGCCTGCCTGTAGCTCACTTTTGGATGATAGTAACCATTTTTTTATATGATATGTTTTCTATGATCGTACCTGTATCTGCACCCGTCTTAATTCTGAATGGCCTCTTTAAGTTGACAGTTCGAGAATATCAGAAGTGAATTGTTAAAGAAACTCATTGCAATGCGTTGGAAACAACCTGACAAACTTTCTATCACTCATTGAGTGATCATCACATTTCTAACATACCTCTTCTCTTCCCTGCAGCGATTTGGGTTTAGTACCGGTTTTATTTCTTGGATCAAATTATTGTACTCCTCTCCCCAGGTGTCAGTCTGGTCGAACACACAGCGCTCTAATCCTTTCCCCCTCTTTCGCATTGAAATCAGAAGGAGGATTCAAAGGAATAAGGAGACATGGAGAGGAACCTAGGGTCTTGTTATACGCTGATGACCTACTCCTGTATGTAAGTGATCCCCTATCAAGCCTTCCACCCATTCTCTCAATCCTGGACTCTTTCAGCGTATTCTCCGGGTATAAATTGAACATTTCCAAAAGTGAGTGTTTCCCAATAAACCAATTGGATACAGACATTCCAACTCATCTCATACCATTCAAGACCGTTGTGGTGGGCATAAAATACCTAGGAATAATGGTCACACGATCTATGCGCAGACTGAAAGAACGGAACTTCTCGGAACTGACGGCAGCAGTCAAACAAGATCTTCAAAAATGGAACCGTTTACCACTTTGGCGGGCAGAGTGCAAACAGTAAAAATGAATATCTTACTACGTAATAACCTTTACCTTTTTCAATGTTTACCAATCTACCTCCCTCGATTATTTTTCAATCTTATTAACAGTATCATATCCACATTCATTTGGGCAGGCAAACGGGCCAGAGCAAATAAATCCTTACTCCAGAGAAGCAGATCATTGGGTGGCCTGGGATTACCCAACCTCCTTGGCTACTATTGGGCGGCCAACGCACAAAAGATTTTGCTCTGGTTCACCTCACCTGAACATAGTTGGTGCCAGTTAGAGGCGAATTCATGCTCCACATCCCTCCAGCCGCTAGTATGTGGCACCCTCCCCCTTTCTCTTGCAAATTTCACATCCAACCCCATTGTAACTAATACATAAAAAAATTGGGCTCAAATCAGGAAACAGTTTGGATGGCTCTCCATTCCCCTAACTACACCTCTTTGTAAAAATCACTTATTTGTGCCAGCCAAGCTTTGTAGCTCTGGAAAAGAAAGTCCTGAGATGCATGGGAGACTTGTACATAGACGGACTGTTCGCCAGTTTCAACCAACTACGCTCAACCTTTGGACTAGGTAATACAGACTTTTTTTCGCTTCTTCCAACTTCGTGCCTTTGCACAAACCTACTCTCCTCAGTTCCCCCAAGCCCCACCCCTCAGCAGTATAGACTTAGTACTTCAGGCTAAATCTTTGCCTAAGGGCCATGTATCATTTCTCTATAATCTCGTATCACCAACAAATGATTCATCTGCAAATAAGAGCAGAGCCGACTGGGAAACCGAACTCCAGATAAGCATTTCGGATGCTCTATGGAAAAAAGCGTTGGAAGCTGTTAACTCCTCCTCTAGCTGTGCCAGACTCTCTGTTATCCAATTTAAAGTACTCTTTAGACTGCACTATAGCAAAGATAAACTCTTCAAACTTTATCCAGATAGGACTACTGAAGCTTGTGATAGATGCTCTCAGACGCCGTGCAATCTGACACACATGTTCTGGATATGCTCTAAATTGTCTAACTATTGGCAATCATTTTTTAAATCTATTTCTGAGATAGCTATTTTTGGGGTGCCTCCTGATGAACTTGTGACCACATCTTTGCAGAAAAATGTTATAGCTTTTGCGCGCAGAAAAATTCTCCTCTTATGGAAATCCTCCCAGCCACCTTCCTTTAAATCCTGGCTACATGATATGTTATTCCTACTAAAACTGGAGAAAATCAAATTCAGCCTCAGAGGCTGTCCTGAGAAGTTTTACTCACACTGGAAACCACTACTTGATTATGTTGATAAACTTCCCGCTACTGAAACGTCCCCCTGATTCTACGCCCACACCTTGCCTGGTCCATCGACCCCCTTAGATGTGACTTCCACGGGCAGCAGACAACCTATGTTACATACTCTTATTTATTTTTATTACTATTATTATTATTATTATTTATTTATTTATTTATTTTATGTTATGTATTTATTTGTTTATTTATTTATTATTTTTCCACAAGTACGGATCTGGTGGGATAGAAAAATGAATGGATGTATGTGGATGTATTGTTTACTGCAACTGTGAATCAATAAAAAATATTTAAAAAAAAATAAAAAATGGGGTTAAGGCAGACAACCTGGATCAATGGCATGAGAAATGAAAGGCTCTGGTGTAATCACTAGGCATGTATCCATCCAATTGTCAAGCGAACTTTTAAAATGTCACTAAAAATAAAGAAAATGCGAATAAGAAGCGTTTCCATCAACTGGTTAAGAGCGAATAAACTAGACTACTCAAAGCGTAGTTTCGTCACAAGTTGACGTTACGCATGGTTGTAGATAGCAAACTGGCTTGCTAAATCAAAGAGTTTGGATGCTAAGTTCTTTGGCTAAATTGAGAGGTAGCATTGTATAAGTATCCCGATCCTTCCCCCATCTGATGGATAGTCATGTGAGTTACATGTTTGCTACTTCACAACATATTCGATAAAGCTGTTTCCATCTCCCATTTTGCGCATTTAACTTTCTTTTCGAAAAAGGCAAAAAACACCTCAAGCGAGCTTAAAAACCTTTTTGCGAATTTGAGGAAGTTTTTTTGAATTTTGCCGTTTCCATCAACATTTTCTAATGCGATACTTCAAAATGCGCATGAAAATATGTTGATAGAAACACGGCTATTGTTCCATTAATCAGCAGGTCTTATATCGTGACCCTGGAGGTCCTTGGGGTGGGGTGGGAGGGTTTATTTTATTTTATTTTTATGTATTGTTACTATTGTGTTAATTGTATTGTTAGGTTTCCTCTGTCTGTTTTCTGTCTTTGTATTCCTACTAAAAAATAAAACTGTGATAATTCAAACGTAGTATCACAGTACTGTGTCTTACAATGTATCCTTGAAACATACTTTCCACAGTTTAAAGGTGGAATCATACTTTTCAAAGTCCAAAACAGCAAAAACAAAACAAGAGACAGGTCCATCAGTCACGGGACAGAGTTCTTATCAGAGTTATCCCTCAGTGAATATTGAATCTTCTGTAGCTTCACTGAGCCTCTGGAAAAAGGCCTTTTTCAGAATATTCAAACTGAATATGCTGTTTACATTTATCAAATTCAGAATTTTGTCATATTCCAAATAATAGTGGAATATTGGTGTGGATGTAAACGTACTCAATGTTTGAACTGTGTTTGTCTACAATTTCTACAGCATGTGTAATGACGCTAATAAACCTTTACAGACAGTTCCTTCTGTGTACTATGTGTGTGTGTGTGTGTGTGTGTGTGTGTGTGTGTGTGTGTGTGTGTGTGTCAGGTACAGAGGAGGAGTGAAGAGGAGGCCTTGTGACCTGACTGACCCTGGATCATCATGCTGCCTTCACATAGCTTCAGGTTTTGTCATAATTGCAACAAACCATACTCACAAACAAACAAACCATATTCTTCCTCCACTTCTTTCTTTTTTTTAAGATTATTTTTTTTAGGCATTTTCAGCCTTTATTTCAGCAGAAGACATGAAAGGGGAGAGAGAGCAAAGGGCCACAGGTCGGAGTCAAACCCGGGCCCCTGCATCGAGGAGTAAACTATATATGGGAGCCCGCTCTACCAACTGAGCTATCTGGGCGCCCGTCTTCCTTCATTTCAATTGTTGTTCTGTTTCATAGTCCACTCTGTTCTGTTTGTGTGACAGCTAATTAGGGCTGGGAATCACCAGAGGCCCCACCATACCATATTATCACCATCATGTCAAGATACACTATTTAAACATATTGCCATATTCTGCGATATATTGCAATTTATTACCTTTTTCCCAACTTGAAATGATGTCCCCAAACATCTGTTTTAGAGAGATACATTTCTCTGTTTGACAAAACAACTCAACTGCACCATCCAGTGGATTGAAAAGGCAATTGATTTGATCATACTTGCACCAAATATAAATTCTCCTGGGCAATTTATATGATGAAAGAGACATACTTGGCGTCTGTGTATCAATACAGTATGGCCATGCTATGCTGTATGGATCTACAGCTAATTACTCTTTGTCCTCTAGATGGAATGATGGAGCCTTCTGTATCACTGCTGGCTGCTGCAGGTTGTTTAAAAGTAAAGTTGTTTTGTGACTCCCATCATAGCAGTACACCTTCAGCAATAGTGATGTATTGTAGGGAAATGACATCTAGGACTGGCTAAATGTGTTGTCAGAATGATCCATGTGCAATGGTGGTGTGACATGTCCAACATGGGGATTAAAGTGTCCAGAGAATAAACTTTGACATGTTGTAATTTGGGAGTTTAGGTCAGATATCTTTGGTTAAGTCAGGAGTCTCCTCTGCATGTAGTATTTTATCATTAATATGTTATCACAGACTGAACTCGGAGTCTAATGGCACCATCACTGACCAGGTGATCAGCTTCCCACTGCATGTTCCCCGTATGGTTTGGATGGATTTACTTATAGCACTATGTGTTTGACTTTGTCATGGTGTACATTAGAGCTGTCAATCTTCCTCTATAATACCATTTGAATTTCATTTTTTTTTTATATATATATATTCAAATAATATTTTAATATTTAATGCTCAAATGTAGCTGTTTTTAATATGTACTACACTACTCAGGCATATGCATTGTTAATGCCACTATAAGCGTGTAGTAGTTGTTACACGTTCTCTCCCCTAGAGGGACTTCTAACATTGACTAACTTTGTTAACATTCATTTTCCACCACGAGCACGCAGCACACAAATCAACAGAGAACTCTGTAATGAAACATTATCAACATGTGTAGTGAAGCGGCTCTGTTGTAAGGGCTAACAGTGCTCGGTTAGCACAATGACATCATGTTAGAAAGTACAGCCGAAACAATTTGTCATAAACTAGCTAGGTAACAAATGATGCTAATGGCATTGATAACTAAGCCAAACGGTGCTGTCACTACTATTTTAGTGATTTATAAGCAACCTCTTTCTTGCAGATTGTCACGTTACTGAGAATACAGCTATTAGAAGGTAATATATGAAGTCGGAGCTAACTCTGACAGCTGTAGGGTAGCTAACGTTACTATAGGTTGCGACGCACTTAGGAAACCAAAACGGGCTAACTAATGTTAACGGTAGCACTTTGGTTTGGTGGATGTCAATTTGGAAGTCATGTTAAAACTATTTCCCTGTCCTTCCGATTTCCAGCCGCAGCCTGTCACTCCAGCGTTATTATGGTGCCCACGGAACTTCTAGGCAAGTCCCGCCCTACGAAGCAGCTTGATTGGTTGGGGTTAGGCATTGAATAAATCAATAAAAAAAATCAATAAAGACACAGGGATTTTACTACCTGCTTGGATATCTCACATGTAAATTCAGAGTTGTGTAGTGTAAGATGGGTCAGGTAAATCAATGGGACTTGTACAGCGCTGCACAGACAAAGAGAGCATCTGAAATTTGGCTAAGTCAGACTGCTGAAGCCTCATTAACTTCAGCTAAACTCACTCACAATGAGGATTACTTTGTTCCTTGCCCCTTGCAGTGTAAGCTTATTGCACTTCAATACTTTTTTAGCCAGAATGAAGAGGACAATAGCGACCAACAACACTTTCAACAAAAATAACAAATGAAGGATTGCACTAAGATAGATTTGAAGAAATTGAAACCTAGTCTGGCAGAAAATATAGATCCAGCTACATCGTCAGGTTGCACAGTGACACATGGAGTAAATCAGCTAACAACGGGGTTTGAGCCCTTGTAGTATTTGTCTACTGTAACACATCAAAGCTTGTAGCACATCCAAAATATAGTGATGCTAATCTCCCATTTCTGAGTTGACTTGAAAGCATCTTTATTGGACAGCAGACAGAAGATGAGTTTATTGAAGAAAGCAGAGAGTGAGCCTGTTCTGAAGCTACAGAAACCAAACTGATGTACAGTAAGGAGGATGGATTACTATAAAACACACATGCACACACAGAAGTCATCTCCTATAAAAGACTTCCAATTCAATTCATTCTGACACAATATATTATAAACCTTTTACAAATAGAAGCTTTAAGGATTCATAAGCATTGCTCAAAGTTATAAATATATGCAGCAAAAATACAGTACAAGAAATCTCTTTTTAGGACAGGACATAAAAATATGTAAAACTCTTTCCTAGACTAGAATATAATATTGGATTCTTAGTTATAGTATAGTTATAGTAAGCTATTTTGCTGAAAGAGCAGAGCCACAGACACAGAGTTTGGCCAGGTTTTAGCAATCATATCTGGACTGTACTATATGCATCATGCTTACACTTCTAAATCTAAACCATTTGGCTGAAAATATGTGGTAATGACAGCTCGTTTTAAAGATGAAGTGCAGAACCTTTGTCTCCCCCCCCCCCCCTCTGGCAGTGACAAAGGTTGATTTAGTCGTGCAACAGAAAACTCAGATTGGACAGATGGTCTAGCTAACTGTCTGGATTTACCCTGCAGAGATCTGAGGAGCAGTTAACCATAGTCCTCACAAATCCACCGGAATTTAAAATGCCAACACAAACAAAACGGAAGGAGCGGACATCCGGCTGAAAAGAGTGAAATCCGACAGAATTTCCGACAGCAACGGAGCAATACCGGAAGTGGAACGTCGTGGATATAGACCAAGTCTGGCTTAACGCCTCACATCGTTCCTCCCTTCTCACTATCTCTGCTATCGAGGCTTTGTGCCGCCCTGGCTGGTTGTGATTGGTTTAAAGAAATACAAAGCCAAAGTGTTTTCCTTAATTCCAGAATAGATAAGCGGTGTGGCCCAAAAAACAAAAAAGTCTAGCGGCAACCAATCAACCAATCAGAGTGTTATGGTATTGTTCACCAATGTATGTATTACGCACTATTAGAGACTTTCTAAGTTGTTGTAATTTAGAAAAAATAAAGAGTTTTTTGTCATTTTGACAAAGGTCAACTGGCAGAAAAAGCCTTATTCTGTCCATTTGTATATAAGCAGAGCGCCATCTACTGTACCGGAGGTAAAGTCACTCCCGTCATTATTTCCATTCGTCCTCGCTCATCTATACGGGGAGAACTGGCATAACCCAGTTATTCACTTAACCTGCTGTTCATGAAAACGCACTGACTATCAGCAGACCTCGCTCACACATGGCTGTGCACATGGGGAATAATTTGAACTACTCCGCTCTGCTGTTGTTGTTGAAGCTGTCTGTGAAAGTGTGCGGTGACCGATGACGACTGCCCCCCTTCCATTTCCAACAAATCATATACGGCCCCGGTTTTTAGCGACCCTGGTTGTGTGCAATTCACATTGAAATCGACCCTTGTCCAACCTTGGTCCAAGCCACCTCTCGACCTGGGTCGTGAAGCCAAGTCAATCGACGAGGGTTAACCCTTTCAAGCAAACAGCCAACTATAGTTCAACCCTGGTTGAGCCCTCGGGGTCAAAGGGGGTATAAGTGAGGAAGCAAGGTTATAGTGCGTTTGTTTGTACTCGGAACACGCTTTCTGTGTTATTTTCCCAGTTGGAACAAATTGACAAATGGAACGCCGCCGATGTCAGGGCTCGTCAACTCGGTCATAGTCAGAGGACCCGAGTTCAGAAAGCAAGATGGCTGTGTTTTTTTTTGTGTCCAATTTAATAAGTCGTATACACAATACTGTATTGTTATGCGAGAAATACCGCATAATGTGTTGTTCAATCAACTGGTGCTGCTGAAATTAGCTAGGTCGATGTTGTCGACAACAATCCCTAGCTAACGTTACAAATCGAGCAGAAATGTGAGCAGGTCATTGAAACGGAAAGCTCAGATTAAAAAAGTTTAGATGTCTTTTAGTTCACAGCACTTTGTGTACTGCCCATGTAACAGAGTTGTTGTGGAGTTAATAAACTACTCGTTCAGTGCGGGAATGTCTCCACAGACAGCGGACACCACAACTCCGGGATACTGAGACATGCGGAAAGCTTTCCCTGGCGGTGAGGCTTAATCAGCATCGTGTCAACTTGTTTAGCAAGGGCTTGAATTCAACATTCATTTATAACATTTCCACACTTTTAAGGTGTTCAGATTGAACGGGAATATTCCCCTTACATATTCACATACATATTTTTGATGCAAAGTCAGAGCCTGTATTCATCTTCCTTCAGAAGCCAATGGGCAAACAGAGCTTAACAAAACTAATATACCATTCGGTAACTAGCTGATAAAGGTTTTTACTGTTTTATCAGTTTTATTCAGGTTCAACTTGTACCGTCGTGGTTTGGTGTAGAACATCAACAGCTTTCATCAAAAATGTCCATGCCCTGGTGCGTACGCCATACATTCCATGGTAACGAAATGGTAAATAAAACTAGCATGACTTGCAATTTTGAGACTACAATATCCTCAAAAAAGGTTTTTCATGACCCGACAAAACTGCAACTTCTGTAATTATCTGGGTTACAACCAACCTCTTCCAAATAAAAGGCAAACCATCTGGTCTGTGCGACTGTGACCCCAATGGTATTTAGTTAGCAGCTAGCACTGTTTAGCCAACATGGCTGACATTGAAACGAACATCCAAACTCTTTTGATCAGTGGCTCATTATAACGTTTCACTAAGGCAGTGATTTTCAAAGTCTGGGTTGGCACCTTTAAACTAAAATACAAATTGAAAAGAACACATGCTACATGCTAAACCATTTTTGCATGTACCTTCTCAAATCTCTGCATTGCTAGAACATTTCTGAATAAACGCTGTACGCTGTTAATCACTTTAAAATACAGACTAAATTAATATCTGAAAATAAAATATGACTGCCCAGAAAAAGTTTGAAAGTCACTGCATCATATTCAGTCATAGTCATAAAAATCCACAAATATCAACAGTTGTACTAGTCCCATAATTCATAAACACCCACAAATCAAAGTGCTATAAATATTAAATATTGAGTGTAGTTTACATAAAATCTGGGTCACATGTCAAAAAGAGTAGTATTATTATGATTCCAATTTTTAACTCAGTTATTATTGGGACAGGCATCCTGGGAATACAGAGGTATCATATATAATAAACTGTGACATACTGTTTCAGACATCATGCAACGGGCTTTTTCATACATTAAAAGCATAATGGAAACCTAAACTAGATAAATGAAGAAATAGTCCTCTTCTCATGAATCAGTCAGTCAGTTGAGTGTGGTTGTTGCTTACTCCTTCTTCTGATTGGCTAAGAGGGAGGCCTCCCATCGCTGTGCCATGGCGTTCTGTCGTCTTGGCACAGAAGAGAGGGAAGAGGGGAACTGGAGGGAGGGGGAGATTTAGCTGAACCACTGGAGCCAAGATGGGTGGATAGGTGGATATGGTCGGATGGATTATAAGATGGAGGGGTGATGGACAAGGCAAAAGAGAAATAAACAGGATGGGACATTTGCAGGAATTGTTAGACTGATGACTGCAAGAGTGATGGGTTAATGAGTCGAACAATGAATACATTTGCTAAATTGTGAACTTATGGATTAAATAGTTAATCAGTCAACTGATTAACAAATGAGAAAGTTCACAATTAATAAATGTAACAAATGAATGAGTAAAGGAAGAAATCATTACCCAACATGGAAATTGCAAAAGAACAAATTATAAATAAATAATAAATGTTAATATGATTTTCATGCCATATACACATGAAGCAATCCAACACAGTGAAATATAACCAGCTACTGTGTAACACTATACATTCCAGAAGTCATTATATTGCATCTTTGTATCAAAATGTTGGAATGAATATCACTGTAAATCAAATGTGTCCTACCTGGTGTACTGTGTATGCCATTAATGCTGCACCCATCAATATTTCTGTATAATTCATGGATCAATACAGAGCATTTTAGTGTTGAACATCATGGAGCATTTAACAGCTAAAAAGCCAAATGTTGTGAGGAGTTGGTTGTGGATCATTAAAAGTAGGTATTTTTCTTATTCTAATTGGATTTCTACAAATGTGCATATATGCATGACAAAATACAGACTCTAATGCCTGCAACAAAGTTAACATTGTTACTAAAGTCTTTGAAACATGTTTCACCTAAAAAATACTGTTTTAGGCAAATTTGTTATGGTTTGAAATCTTGTCCATTAAATCTTGATCGATTAACAGATTGAGTACTCTTTGTCCTGTCACTTAAGTGGATATACATACAGATTTTCAGACTTCCTATTCAGCTCCAAACAGAGGCTGCAGCACGCAACTTTGTCTCCAGATAGATAGACAGATACTGTAGAGTTTGTGTGTGTGTGTGTGTGTGTGTGTGTGTGTGTGTGTGTGTGTGTGTGAGCCAACCTTGTGGTCACAAGACATACTGGATCGTTCCATTTTGCGGGTCCTGGAGGGGGACGAAGGGGAGGAGACACATCTGTCTGAAACCTCTGGCACTGGAATAAAAACAAAGGGAACAAAAAGACCATTAAATCACACTGGGGAAAAACAATTATCTCATTAAATTATAATTTAATACGATTATCATCCAGATTAGAAACCAGATTTGGTATGGTACAGCAACTTGAGTGCAAACTAGCAAACACAAGCTATCCAAGATGTTAACAATTGCAGGGAAGGTGATTGGCAACACACAGAAACTACTTTGCAGTATATTTGAAAGTGCTGTACACAAGAAAGCTAACAGAACTGCATATATCTCACACATTTAACATTTCAAAATGTGGATTAAGAATGGTAAAAACACACCATCATCTGCAAACCTTTGAATTATTACTGACACTATTTGGATTCCCCTACTATAAATTCATGGAGTTAAGGCAAGGGACACAAAATGGCTATCACTAATGGTGTGGAGGGCAGGAGTTATACATTGCTGGTTCAGTTTAAATCTATGAGCTCTCATTTGAGCAGAACTACTACACAACAGAAATGTTCCTGATACTTCCGTACCGTTGTAAGTGATGTTATCGCTGAGGCCTGGAGACACCAGCACAGTATCGTACCTCTCTCTCCCTCTCCTCCACATCTCCTCCCTCTGCCTCCTCCACTCCTCCTCCCTCTGCCTCCTCCACTCCTCCTCCCTCTGCCTCACCATGCGGATCTCCTGCTCCACCAGCGACTGGCTACTGAGGGAGCGCAGCTTGAAGAATGGATTGGACGAGAAAGTGCTTTCCTGCATTTCCATGGACACAGGGGCGGAGCTTAGGCAGAATTCAGAAGCGCTGCGAATGATGAGATTGGAGGTTTCCACGACGATGACATTGGCGGAAGGCACTGCATCCTTGATTGTGGACCAATCGGCGAGGCCCCGAGCAGAGGAGAGTAAGCGGTTCCTGGAGGCGGAGCTGGAGCAGTCGGGCTCCAAGATGATGACATTATTGGCTGTCATTTCATGATAGACAGATCGGGGAAGGGAAGAGGAGCAGGAAGGGGATGGGGAGATGGACAAGGTAGGAGTGCGGCAGGCTGGAGGTCTAGGTGGAGATCGTCCTGTCTGCGGGGTCAAGCCTCTGAACACAGATCAATAGGACAGGTTTCAGGTTAAAGGCACACTTTATCTGTTTCCCAGTTGAAGGAGACATATTTTCAAATCTTTTTACATTAACAGTGGATCTAATGTGTAATGTGAAAGGCTTTACTCAAAGTGATAAAGCAACAGAGAATTATCATGAACTCAACAGGCAGCTGTTTTCAGCAACAAAAGCTCTGATTTCCCCACAATACACTACCTGCTCTGCAGACAAACAGAAAAAGTTGATAACTAGCTGGTGACTACAGTGGGGCATTTAGCAGTTAAAGAGACAGACATTTCATTCAAAAAATAACTAAAAGGACAGTGAATATTGGACTTAACTTTTTGCGAACATGCCATAACAACTTTATAATTGTATACGTCAGTGTTGTGTGCTCGTTCTCCTGCCATCAACTGGCCAAAAAAAGTTGTAAAAAAATAGTTAACGCAGTTTTAGTTTTAGTATTTTCCCAAAGTTAAGCACTAATGACAGGTTAAGGAATACCATTTACAAACAATGCAGTATTTATCAAATCTGTATAATAAAAATGTCTTCACACATTCAATTAGCTGTGGACCACACAGTGTTTTTATTACAGACCTGATGAAAACGAGGGCTCTTGGAATTGTCTTTCACTCATGAACTAAAGTCAAACTGGTTTCATTTCAGAGCCTGTGTAGTTTTTATAGTAATTTTAAATAGTATCCCTACCTATACACCTGTACAGGTACAGTAAAAACAGTAATGTTAGTCATCCTGTAAACATTTCACTGCAAATATCCCATTTCCAATCCATGTCACAAAATCTTGTGTTTCCCAAAGGCACAAATGGCTTAGATGATCTTGGTCCAATTTAAAATCTGTGAGCTAAGATCATAGTCTTAAAATGCTTTAGGTAAACACCACCAATACTGCATTCTGCTGCTTTGTAGGCTTCTGCAACTTGCTGATATTCTGTTACCTGGGTATAGTTAGGCCCTGTGTAATCATCCCCCTCTCCCTGCGGTGGTGTTCCTCTCTCTCCAGAGTCAGTCGGATCTCTCTCTCTACCGCACTCTCTGGCTCGTCCAGCGGGCTGCGGTATGACAAATCATCCAGGCCCGAGTCCTCTGAACTGGGGGACATGGTGGAGGACAGGGGCGGCTCCCTGGGCACTGGTGGATGGATCTCCCTTTAAGAGGACAGGAGGAAACCAAGCTTAAGTTAACTACAACTTAAAGCCAACAGGACTTAAAACTCTGTTTCCATTGAAGATTAAATGGATGATTTTTTTTCTCTTCTGATCCACATGTACAGTAATAGCCATGTAAAATGTTTGCTCCCAGCGATTATCCACTGGGAGTGTCCCCCCTCATCCTGTCCTGACAAGGCGTGTCAAGGTTCCGCAGTTAACACGGTCATCCAAGCGCCATTCATTCAGTTGCACCGTGTCATCATGAGAAGGCGCTTCTTTGGCCTGTTTTGGCCATGTTATGTACAGGATGTTTCCCAGACTTTCTGTAGTTGCTGAAACTTCAACAATGTTTGCCGTCCCTCAGTTGTCAGTCGTTATTAATCACATTTTTTAACAGCATAAACCCTGGACGTGCCTGGAACACCTACCTAGCGAGGCCCAGGGGGCATCCTTACCAGAGGCTCTACTCTTAGTTCCTCAAGGATGACTGAGCTTCTCACCCTATCTCTAAGTGAGACCCCAGCCACTCTACTGAGAAAACCCGTTTCGGCCACTTGTACCCGGGATGTATGACCCAGCCTTCATGACCAAGTCTATCTCTGTCACGGCAGAGGCCGCAGCCCTTCAGGCCCAGTGGTACCCTGCAACTGACTCCGGAGTCTGCTTCTTCAGTCCGATGGCAGAATACTCTGACCTGTTGTTTGGTGCATATGCACAAACAGACATTCCTCAGTTTTCCTCCCCACAACCCACAGGCGTAGGGAGGCGACCTGAGTAAACTTCAACGTAGCGGCGCTCAGCCGGGGGCTTGTGAGTATACCCACACCTGCACGGTGCATACCACCCTGGGCAATTCCAGAGAATCCCAATCCCTATCCAGGAGTACGGTTCCAGCACCGAGACTGTGCGTAAAGGTAAGCCCCACAAATTGGCTCCACCTCCCGCATAAGTTCTGACTCCTTCCCCCACAGAGATATGATGATCCACGTCCCCAGAGCCAGCCTCTGCTGCCTGGGTCTAGTCCAATCGAGGCCCCTGACCTTCACTGCCACCCGTGTGGCAGCGCACAGAACCCCAGCGGTTCCTCCCACAGGTGGATGGGATGGAAATGCCACGTAGCTTCTTCGGGCTGTGCCCAGCCGGGCTCCATGGCAAACCCAGCCAGCAGGCACTCACTGACGAGCCCTCCATCTGGGCCTGGCTCCAGATGGGGGCCCCAGGCTTCCTCCGGGCATGGTGTGACCCTCCTCCAACCAGGGTCAACGCCTATAGTAGTTCAGTACACCCATGTAAATAATCGGAACTTCCTGTCTGTCACTCTCCTATCTTTAACTTTACTCCCCATGCACTACTTTCTATCAAGATCAAAAGAAACAGAACATTTGAGGTATTTATTTATTCATTCTCCCACCGTATCTCATGATATATTATACAAAGTTGGAATAAAAAAACTGTGACTATACAAAAATCCAAATTCTTCCTTTTTGACATAACATTTTGGCGTAAAACTGTTTCCCTATTCCTGCTTTAAAAAAAACCCAAATGTTTTAGTGCTAAAGACAAATAATCTATTGTTTAGAACAGGGGTCTTCAACATTCTTTAGGCCGAGGACCCCTAATGCCAGGATCAGACTACACAAATTCAGCCAGATTTTGACCCGACAAACACGTCGCAGTCAATTGTTCAAAGTCGTGCCCGATAATGAGGGTCGAGACCGACAAATGTGTCTATTTACCTCTTGTAGTGTGACATAGTCAAACATATAGCCTAGTGTGACATGTTCTACGACGTGTTCCTTGACATTGACCAATAGGAGGAGAGAGCGCTCTCTCTAAACATGGTGAAAAGAAAGAGACGCTACTGCTGCTGTCTGGTGGAGGAAAGATACACACAGTGCCCATATAGGCTTTGTTTTCACGGCAGGTATCGCCCTGCTTCCCAGCGATGCACGCTAGCGGGCTAGCGACTAGCAGTTATGTGTTTCTCTTCCCTTTGACCACTGACAAGCAAAGAAAACAGGCTCCACCCTCCTAAAACCGCGATGGCTGCACCAGATTGGACGAAGGATTCACGTGGGGCTCCTGGATTTCAAGTGAGAAACAAGCTATTTAGTTGCCGAATCTGTATTTTATCTCAGATCGACAACGGTCACTTTAAAAGATTTTCGTGAGTATTCGAGAGGCTGCTGCTCCATAAAATTGGAGACCTGACCAGGAACACCAGGCTCCAGACAACACAGCATTCAGGTTCACCAACCTCTCCACCACGATAAGGTGATGGTTCCCGGCGATGTTTCCTTTTTCAGAGCCCATAAGATATTTATTGCTGTAGGGGTGTAAAGACCATTTAAATATATATATATATATGGGCTGTGTTTGCGGCGGAGGACAAGTCTCGCCCCTTACGGTAGAGATCCATTTGACCGTGCGGCGCTTCTGTCGCGCCACGCCCCACTCTATTCCTATGGGTGACGTCAAGTGACTTCAACGAGCACGTGTTAGCATTCTGGGAAGGCGGCGCTGCATTCGAAAAAATGCTGTGCGTCCAAAAGCTGGCCGATGCCCATCTTTATGCAAATGAATCCGTTGAACGCGACGCGACTATCCAGTAGAAGTAGACAAAAATCTTTTAAACTATGTATGTATGGCCTATTTCAATAATGTTTTCAGAAACACGTTTCAGTGATCTATTTTCGTAAAATACTAGATCGTATTCTCAACGAGCTGCCATGACACTGTTGAAATTCTCGAGAAGCCAAACCCACGTCTGGCGTTCGTCCAATCAGCTACCGGTCAAGGGCGTGGAGCATCAACCATGGATGTATGACGTCGCGACACCACGCTTCAGTCGTGTCGGACAAATGGATCTGTACCGTTAGACTGCAGAGAAGCTGCTGTCTTTTCAGCGCTTGTGATTAACTTAAGAAAAAAAAACTCCCCCTAGATCTGGCAATGCTGACTAAACAACAAACAAAAAAAGTATTTTTCCAAAACTGAGTTTTATCCAACCCTAATCCATATTGAAATAAACACTGGTAGTCAGTCAAGGCTGGGCCACACGACAGGGGCGTGACAAACCAGGAAAGGACATGTTATGAGTAATAATTTACGAAGGTCTCCGTTTATGCCCGTCCAGATTACTGTACAAAGCAACCCCAGAGATTTAAAACCCAAACGGGGTTAGCAGTGTTTCAAAATGAGTATGCCACTTTTTGAAACATGCTAACATTTGCGTTAAGCTGATTGTACATCTTGAACGACAACACTACCAGAAAAAATTATGTCTGCAAAAGCTCAATCAAAAAGAGAAAAAATAACTGTAAACTGTTAACGGTTGGGCATATCGATACCAAGATGAGTATTGGTATCGGATCGATACTGTCGTGATCAGATCGATACTTTTGTTGCAGTTTCTCTCCCGAGTTCATGCGAGCACAGCGTCTCTCCAAGTCTGTGCGCAGTGTGCAAACAGCACACCTCTCTCTCTCTCTCTCTCTCTCTCTCTCTCTCTCTCCCCCCTCCCCCTCCCTGCTCTGCCGGAGGCGGAGAGCGGAGAGTCAGAACAGTTATATTCATATTTATACATTGTGGCTTTTGTTTACTTATTTTGCACAACTGGCTTTATTTTTCACAGATATCTGTGTGTAATGGAAGGTATTTTTGGTTGTGTTGTTGACTTTGTTATATTTATATTTTGTTTTATTATTTTATTATTTTTATACTGTTACAGTTTTATATTGTTCTAGTTAGTAAATAAAAACATTTAGATTTGCCTAAAATCTTTGTCCTGTGTTTTATCATAATCATAATCAACTAACAAGGTCTGTGGCAAAATCACAATTATTCAATGATCGTGACGTTACAAGTAAAAAGTATCGGTATCGGTATCGGCTGTATTTACTTGGTATTAGATCGATACCAAAATTCCCAGTATCGCCCACCTCTATTACTGGTAACTCCAGTATGTCCTACCTGTGCTTGAGTCGGGGGCTGCGAGTGGGGGGGTACAGTGAAGTGTGGGTGCCCTGGAAGCTCCCCTGAGCTCTGAGCCCTGGTTTGGGGGTTGGCTGACCTTTGACCTCCTCCTCCATCTTCCGCCACTGCTGGCGGGCCAACAGAAAGTCCACATGCTCAGTGGAGACATTTTCACTGTAGCTCTCTTGTGGGACACATAAATCTACAGGAACCTGTCAGGAAAGATGAGATTCAGGATCAGATAACTAAAGATGTTTTCAGACAGTTGAAGGAACCCATTTTAATAGACATATAGTATTCAGTCCCTCCAGAAAAACGTGATTATGCGATTGCATAATTCAATGCATAATCAGTTAAAGTCTGCATACTCATGTGGGGGCCGCATTCTTTCAAATACTCCGCACTTTCACCGCATATATTGTCGATTTCCGCGCAAAATATGCGGGGCTTGCATGATTTCATAATCCCCGCATTTTCGTTGCAAAAAAGTCACATATATCTTAGCAGAAAGTTGAAAAATGTTGTGTTTACTTCACACAAGAGCAGCCATTTCCCCCTGTTGTCATGGGAACGTTATGAAGTGACGTAATTACGCGATGTGAACATCATCGAAAAGCTGCAAACCCCGCGATGAAGCCATGATGAAACCGCAGTTTTTGCAAGTTCCCGCAATTTCATCGCATAAAATTGCATAAATATCCCGCATATTCCATCGCATTTTTTAAGAAAACGTGCCGCATAATCAAGGATTTTTGCCCGCAACAATCACAAAAAAACTGGAAGGACTGATTATTACTATTAAACAGTTATGTTACATGGTGTAGTCTATGGAGGACCTCCAGGGACGTGGAAATGGAAATAGAGCATTTTTTTATTTTATATTAAATTGTACATTAAAACAGGAATTTATAAATTGGTTTTCAAATTCATTAATCAATCCATTATTAAATAGAGGAAATGGTTAAACTTTAAAACAGTAAATACATATATCATTTAAAAATAAAACACAACCCGAAAACATAATGCTTGTGGCCGCGGCAACATAAAAACATTTATCGTCGTGTGTGTGCGTCTGTGATGATAACTGCATCGGTGACGTGACTACTGCGGTGATGACATCATCACCATATTTTTTTATTTTTTTGCTGGTGAAAGTTACAGGAGTGCATATGTCGTGTGATATGAACACAATAATCATTGTTTAGTTATCATCAAGAGATTATATGGAGAGAAAAAAAAGTTGCTCGTCACTTCAGCTTTGCACGATATAAGATTTGATATGGGGGATTTCTTTTGTGTGTCCGATTATTATTAATTATTCCTAGGCTTGAGTACTAGCGATATCTACAGGTAACGTTTAATATAAGTAGGGAAGGACATTTCTCCGTCTCAGCTGACACATGGCACTTTAGCCTAGCAGCTAGCAGAGCTTTCTTTCCTGTTTATAGCTTAATCCCAAAAAACAATCATGGTTGTATTTAGGCCTGCTTGAACATTTTTGTAGCCCAAAACAGAGCAGCTTATATCGACTGCCGAGGACTCCTCTGCTTTATCTTTACTCAGCTGCTAGACCGCTGTGCTGCTCAGCGTCTTCCCTCTGCAATTTTTTTTTACTTTATTGACAATAGTGCTTTCTGAACTGTCTTTATAATAGATCAACAGAGAGGAGACAAAAAACAAAAACAGAGAGCGTGACCGTAAATAACAGCAAAATGCAGTAATGACTCACATTGAGCTGTGTATTGCGAGGTCTAAGCCAATGTTTTTTTTCGGGGTAACACCCTTTACCGGCAGTTAGGGTTGTGCCGATGGACGATATCATCGTCCGTCGTGATGGCTGGCCGACATCACGATGGAGAGCCACCATCGTGAAGCCGCACCCCCCGCCCTGTCAGACACACACTAATCCTAGTCGCGGGGCACTGGACGGGAAATTGACAAGTGCGTCGCTCTTTTAAACTAGCAAAGACACTTGCGTCGGGCTTTGCGCTGTGCTGCGCAGGGTGCAAGAAGATAGGGCCCCTAGGATAGTGGAAGCTACTTTTTCCCCCTTACGTGCAACCTATTTGTGAAAAAGACCATTGCTTTGAGCAGACTGGATCGGCTGCAGTGATACATTCTCTCTCTCTCTCCCTGTCAGTTGTAGCTCGCTCTACCTGCTGTGTCCACACGCAGCAGTCTCGAGCGAGAGAGAAAAAAAGCGTTAACATGGAACGCTATCACACTTTCCTTTCTCCCCTCATTGGACTAAGTTTGTCGACACTACTGTGTGCGTGCATCAATAAGTACGTCTGATGTCCTGTAGGTACGGGACAATGATATGCAGGATTTATGAATGTACGTTAGCAACAGTAGGCTAATTCACAAGGGTGCTATTTTATGTGTGAGCTAATATTGCGCAATATCTGTTCATGTGCGCTGCAAGAGTTGTTTCTGTTTATTGAATGCGTTATTCAGTGCAAACATAACCGAGAATGTAGTTTAATCTCAGTAATGATTGTATATTAGGTTATTACTGTCGCTCTGTTGAAGGCAAACGTCCCACTGTACTGTCGTTTCGCAGATCACTGACATCTGATTGACTTTACTGACGAAAGTAGGTCAAGTTGTAAAAAACTGCCTTTACCAGCAGGGCAGCATAGCCATGTAATACTGTCTATTTACAGAGGGCATTTAAATGTATGTCTGATCATTTCTATGTTAACTGTTAAGCCCATAGTAGTAGAAAAAAATACCTTGACATTCAATACCCAATTTCAGTACCTAAGGAGTAAATCTCATCAGCATCAATGAGCCAATAAGCATGCAGCATGCGTCTACCAAGATCTAATAATGTCTGTGATTGGCTGTCTAACGTTATAAGTTGTAGAGGCATGTAGGAAAAACTCTACGTTACACAGAGACGGGGCTCACGTAGTAGGAGTTGAAAAATAAATAAAAATATTTTTTATAGTAATGTGTAATGTAATTTCTTTTTGTTAAAATGGATTTTATAAGACTGGTATCGGAAAAAGTATTGTTTAGGAACCGGTATCAAAGTCACGGTATATGGTCACGGTTTCAACAAGTATAGAACAAATGTTGAAACCAAAGTTTGGGCTTGATGTTCTTACCTTCCTGTCAGGGTCTGTGGAGCTGTGCTCTTCATCCTCATCATCCCTGCCTCCCCACTTCTCCTCCTCCTCCTCCTCCTCCTCCTCTACTTCCTCCTCTCTCTGCTCCTCTCTTCCAGTCTCTGCTTCTGCCTCCTCCTCTTCTTCCCCTCTCTCCTCTTCCTCTCTCTCTCCATCACAGATGCTATCGTGAATCCCTCTGCCTGCTTCTTCCTGGTTGGTGACATCACAGGGCGGTGAGCCAGCCCATTGGTCCTCCCCTGCATCACTGTCCGAGTACACGACAGCCAGCTCGGCTTGGAGACAGTCACTGAGGTCATCTGTGTCACCGAGGTGCTGGGCCCAGGCCTGCTCTGAGGGATCTGATTGGACGACCAGGAGCGCTGACACGGCATTGTCTTCCATCTCTCCCACTGTCTCTTCTATCCATTCTTCCTCTTCTTTTGTATCTACTCTTCTTCCATCTTCCCTCTCTGTTTCTCTACTCCCTTCTTCCTTGCTTTCTATTTCTCTTCTTCCTCCATCTTCTCCCTGCTCCTCTCCTCTCTCTGTGTCTCCTCTTCCTCCATCTTCTCCCTCCTCCTCCTCTCCTCTCTCTGTGCCTCCTCTTCCTCCATCTTCTCCCTGCTCCTCTCCTCTCTCTGTGTCTCCTCTTCCTCCATCTTCTCCCTCCTCCTCCTCTCCTCTCTCTGTGTCTCCTCTTCCTCCATCTTCTCCCTCCTCCTCCTCTCCTCTCTCTGTGTCTCCTCTTCCTCCATCTTCTCCCTCCTCCTCTCCTCTCTCTGTGTCTCGTCCTCCTTCACTCTCACCTCCTACATCTTCTCCCTGCTTCTCTCCTATCTCAAAAACAAGATAGTCCAACTCATCTTCCTCTCTTTTCCCATTTTGCTTCTCTGCAACCCCTTCTTCCTCCTGCTCATCCCGGATTGGCTGCTGCACCCCGTGGCCCTCTGGGTAATGGAGCTCCTCTACTTCCTGGCTGCGCCAGCTGACCACATTTTCTCTCTCCATGTGGGTTAGCGGAGGCGATGAGCTGATCTCCATGGTTACTGGATCTGTTGGCTGTATAGCAGTGGGAGAGTCGTTGACAGGGTTATTGTTGCTGGTGCCACTGTTGTCGTGGTTACCGTCTGTTAACTCAGCTGTTGTCCTCCCTAGCCCAGCTGTTGCTCTCTGTGGACACAAAAACAGTCAGTGGTTATTCATACATAACCACATACATAAAGTATTTTTTATTATTGGATAGGACGGCTGAAGATAGGAAAAGTGGGACATGGCATGCAGCGAAGGGCCAGGGGCAGAATCAAACCCTGGCCGCTGCGCTAAGGACTGAGCCTACACAGGGCACGCTTACCCAGGTGTGCTACCAGGGCACCCCAATATGTCAGGTCTTAATGGAAATATTAGGAATTTGGCAGGATTTTTTTAAATACACAGTAAAATACAGTTTGGGATGTACTGTGTTGCTGAAATGTCTGTGAGAAGGGTTAAAGGTGCAATATGTTATATTTGAATACATTGTGTAGTCGTAAACTATTGGTATTTTATTTGATATTATGTCCTTTTGTTTGTTCCTCTGCTTCTTTCTCAGTGATCAGTCTTTGGCTCTCTCCATCACCTTTGCGGTTGCGCTCCCAGCTTTTTCCTTTGCGCTTTCGCAGTCTTTGTTTGCAATCCTAGCACAAACCTTACAGGGGTGCATCCCCATTGGCTAATGAGTTTTTGGAGTACGTTTGAGTGACAGCTCAGTGCAGCTAACATTAGAGACTTTGGAGGACACACAAACCACTCTACACAGCGGATTCCTACAAGATTAATAAAGGCTATGTTTAGACGGAAACGATCTGAAGAGAAAACGCAAAAGTGGAGATGCGTTCTCACTTTTTATTCCGCGTTTATACGAGAGTTTTGGGGGGCAAAATCTGCGTGCATATGGTGACGCAAAAGTGTGTGAAATTCGATGTAGTATGCACGCCAGGCGGCTAGGTGGCACTGCCACACAGCCGCAACTAAACTCGGCTTTTTTTTGGGTTTTAAGCTGTCTCAATCTTTCAAATACATCTCCAATATTTACTCAGGTTTTATTTTGCCTCTGGTCATGCAACTGTTTAGAAATATGCCAAGGATTTTTAGGTGGGGTAGACTCTATCTCCGTTGATCCCGTTCATTTGTTTGCTGCTTCCATGGCTGTACTACAGCTGTAGCGCGCTGGGTTTGCGTTTTTACAGGTATATCTGGCAGCCTGGCCTGGCTGTCAAAATGGGCGGTTGATACCAACACAGAGGCCAAAACACAAACAGACATTCCGTCACAGAACGGAAATTTTAAAGGAGAAAATACTGGTTTTAGCATTGTTGTCAGAAAGATAGTATTTCAACTTAGCCTGTTTCCTTAATATCTCATGACATATACGTTACTTTATTCATATGCTGAAACCTGCCTCCTCCACGATTGCATATATTTGGCTATAAACGGCTCAAAGCTGCATGGAGAGGCTGTTTAGGAGTTGCTCTGTCCCACCCGACCCTCTCCTCCTCATGCTGTCAACAGACACACTGGCTTCATAAATGCACCATCAAACTGCTAGCATAAGCCACACATGTTGCACAGTGCTAGCACACAGTCTGCGCTTTATCCTCCTCTTTATTTCATCATTGTCAGGTAACAGTAAATCCGTAATGCTCTCATACAAGAGATAGAGACTGAGAGCTGCACACGGCACCTCATCCATACAGACTGAGGTTTCACTGCGGCACTACCCGCCCCCACCCCATAACTTTATTTGAAGTTTTTTTTTCCTGAACAAGACTTTTTGACTGAAATCTGTGAGGCTAAAATAAACTGAACAATACACACATGCCCCGGACCGTGACTAGTCGAACAGTTCAAGTAAAAAATCTTAACCACGTCATCAGTCAATGAAGAACAGATTTCATTATGATATATTGACAGACATTCTGTTAATATATCCTAATTAAGCAGAACCCTCTCAACCTTTACTTGACTTTGTTTCTCAAACGGTGGCCTAATGTAGCCTAAAGTTACAGCGGGAAGGGTGGAGGAGAAAGAGCGTACAGGTAAAGGGAAGCTGTAGACATAGTAGACACTGATGAAACATACAGACATTAAGACATAAGACAAGTACAGGACAATGATTTATATTGGTCTGGGAGGTTGAATTTGGCTAGTGTTGTGCCATGACATGTAAGGTGAGTTTTTTTTTTATAACGAGGATGACTACTGATAATGAGAGATTCATGGTATGGAGGATAGTATTCTGCCAGACCGAACACAAAGAAAGAGGAAGGTGAGGGACATCTGGTGTATCTTCCGGCGGCACCGGAGAAATCCCCTAAATGAATCGTCGTCGATATACACTACGAGGATAGTAATGAAAACAGAGGATGTGGCTGATGTTTAACTTGTGGGGTTGTAAATTGACCACGTAAGGCCTCTGGAGGGCCATGCATGTTAATCTCTAATGTGACACGGCCGGACATGCATCGGCCTCCGTTGTAAAAACAGCGGAGATGAGACAGTGAAACAGTTTAGAGAAGAGGAATCAACCTAATATGACGTTATAAGTCACATTTCTAAATAATAAAGGCATAGGTTCCCTACTTATTAATAATATAAATTAATCAGATTTTACTGATGCAAAAATGTTAGAAACGATGCATAACGAGTCCATCCCAAATTGTATCCGGTGTACACTTTTATCGGAGCACTCCGGTTTTATTTTAGTAAACTAAAACTAAAATAAGCAGTGAATTTTTTTAGTAAAATGAAAATAAATAAAAACTTGAAACTATGTTTTTAAAATATGAATACAAATAAAATTAAAATAAACGTACATCATTTCAGTTTTAGCTTTTTAGCTTTAATATATCACTACTGAAAAAAAGGAGACAGCATGAATTTCTGTCAGCTTTCGTGACGTTGATCCACAGAAACTGGACATACTTTATATGAGATGGCGCTGAGATCACGCTGTGCTGTAAATGCTTCACGTTGGACGCGAAAGTAGTATAAAGATTAAACATCATGTGTATTACACATATAGACTCAACCAAACACAGTAAAGCAGAGCAGTGTATATGCCCTGTAAAGGTTTGGGCTAAACTCAAGCCTTCATATTGTTACCATGGTGAGTGGGTTAGCAGATTATTATGGTCTCATGTTCCAGGCATGTGCTGGTGACAGACAAGAGGTGTTGCTATGGTAACGCTAAGTATAGCTTCAGAGGCAGGCAAGGTGCTGAAGTCAGTTCTCTTTCAGTTAAGTCACAATGTGTGGAGAAAAATCAAAAGAATTATACGCTGAATTATGTTGGCCTACATGCCCTCTTGAGCTGCATGATCGTTAAACTGATGTGATGAGAAGGTAGATGTATAGAAGTTCCAGATCAGATAGCTCAGGGTGATAGGGTGATTAATGGCAGCAACAACCAGTTTACTGGGATCAGACCTTGGCGCTGGGTCTAACGTTAGCTGCTGCCGTTTTTCTTCAGGTAGCAGCAGGCTAGCTGCTAGTTAGCTACTATGCTTGCGTTTCCGCTGGCCACCAGCCCACTGTGAACCGGGCTCAAACGCTCGGGGTTACACTGGCTAAAATCGACTTGCTACTATACAGCCGTGAACTAAAAAGTCCATCTCCGGAGCTGGTATCCACTCTCTTCACGGCAAACTTGTCTCAAAGCGGTGGGGAGAGACGCAGGGAGGCAGGGAGAAGGCTTGTTACTTTGGTCTGAGGCAGTGAAAAAGCCACACCCCTTCATTTGAATATAACAAGTGAAAATAAGAGAGGGAAATAAATAAATGTGACATTATGAAATAAAAGTCCAGTGAAATAAATGAAATGTGACATTACAAATAAACGTACCCTCAAATAAATAAATGTGGACTTATGAAGAAAGTCCCCTAAAATAAATAAATGTGACAATATGAAATAAAAGTATTTCAGAATGCATGAAAGGCATATGTATTTATCTATGTATTTGTTTAATATTGAATAAAAAGGCATTCCATAAACGTTAGGCTAAAGCTTAACTCATGGCTATCACTACACAGCATTTTCCAATGTATGGTCTCTGGCGGGAAAAATGGATGAGCTGTGGCTGCAGATCACCACTAATAAAAGGATTATGGATTATGGCCTACTGCTTCAAACAGGATTGGTGAGCACACATTGTGAGCGAAAGACATTCACAATTTCACCAGAGGATTTATAAAGAAGATTTAATGACAGGGCATAGATGCTTCTTCTGTCGTTCAATCAATGTATTCTAAATATAGCCACATCTTCAGTTCTTCAGAGAAGTCACAACATATGGGGAAGGATTGGAGAGTTATTAGTTACACTGCTCTCATCTCTAATCCAAGCTTCCAATCACTGTCTGCCTGGATTTGAACCATGAGCTTTCGGATCATTGGCAGATGTATCTAGCCTCTGTCAACCTACACAACTTTTCGTAGAACTTCCGAAAAATATATGAAGGCCAGTTTCTACACAGAAAACTTAATTTTAACTTAACTTGCAGCCTCAAACCTCTGTTTGTCTCACATCAACAGCTGAAGACAGCCCAGCATCATCAGCACCGTTTAATCAGACACCTGTGTGTGTGTGTGTGTGTGTGTGTGTGTGTGTGTGTGTGTGTGTGTGTGTGTGTGTGCAGCTTTAGACATCTGTCAAAGATGAGGGATAAGTGAAGGTATGTTGCCTCATCATCAGTAAGCCACAATTCACCAATTTAATCACTGGTGGTGTTCTTTAAAAGATGTGTTCCATTATGTTCTGTTCTACTTTATTCATTATCATCCAGTGTTGTTACATAATGGTAATCTTCTGTTCTGCTACATTATTATATTCTGTCAGAAGAGTGCTGAGTCAAGTGTGTTATATAAGACATCATCCTAAAATCGGGCAGAGCATCAAAATCGTGACAGATAAGGGCACATACAGAAGCCAAGGAAAGCAGGCTCTGATGGTTGCTCAAGCTAAGCCAAAGCCTCGAACATACAGCTCGCGCATATGCTACATACAGTAGTGAGCGCCAAAAACCTCCCCAAATCTCCAGCGCACTGAGAAGGACATAATCACCGGGGGAAATTATTTATTGTTCATAATAAAGACGTTGTTGGCGTGTGTCGTTGGTTTGTTAATTTACCTACCAACAGCTTCCAGCACAGCAACCAAAACGAGATCATCTCCAGGCGGCCGCGTCGCGCGCATTCCTCTCCGCCTCTCCCCAACGACAGCGCGAGCAGCCAGGCGGCCACCCGCTGGCGCGAGGACGGACGCATACAGCTGCCGGCTGCTGCGCGAGCGCGCGAGTGTGTGTGTGTGTGTGTGTGTGTGTGTGTGTGTGTGTGTGTGTGTGTGTTTGTGGTGGAGAGAGGTAGAGTGAGAAGAGAGAGGAAGTATGTATCGACCTGGGCTGTTATGTCCACGGTGAATTAGAGCAGAAGAGATACATCTTTATTGGCAAACTATTGTGTGTGTGTGTGTGTGTGTGTGTGTGTGTGTGTGTGTGTGTGTGTGTGTGTGTGTGTGTGTGTGTCTCTCTCTCTCTCTCTCTCTCTCTCTCTCTCTCTCTCTCTCTCTCTCGCATGCTGCATCCGGCCGTTCCCGCCCTCCGGACTCCATCACTGTAAAAGATCGCCATCTTAACATGTAGGCTAGGCTAGACCTATAGGGATGTAACGTTCACTAACGGTTTGACTGGATGCTATATAATATTTTAAACACACACGTAAGTAGTGCTCGACAATATTTCATCCTGTATTATAACAACCACATTTAAAGGGGAGTTAGGCTGTATAACAATGGGACTTGAATTTAGATGCCAACTGACAAATATAATAGAAAAGAAACCCAATACCATGCAGACCAATATCTATCCCAGTATGGATGCTTTCACTGATGTGTTTTTATGGTCTTTATAGCCCAGGGTGTGCAGTTTTTCGGACAGCAAGTCAATATGGCAGCCTGGCACATGCTCATTATCATTATCATCATCATCATGTCTGATGTCTGCCACTTCCAGCGCGACTTAAAGTACAGACTGTGCCGTTTTTTAATTGCAATAAGCGGATAAAAAGTATGCTGAAATAACAACACCATGATGCTGATTTGTAAAAAGTCAAACTTGACAGGTCTGTCCACAAGACAACAAGCAAACTTTTACTTAAACTTTTAAAGTGCTTGTTTTTTGGATGGAGTTCTGATCGATCAGGGCTCTGCTAACATTGGAGCTGTTCCATAAACACAGCAACATAGCCTACATATCATTTTCAGAACTTAAAAAAACTAACCCTCCCAAAAAAAAATTTTTTTGTCCAGATACGGTAATGTGTTCCTCCATTTCTGCTCCATTACAACGTCAGGACATCAGGAGAACCTAAACACTGATTGGCTTTTGCCACACATCTACACGCAAATTTCTGGCTCAAGTTCAAATATTTCAACTCAAGCGAATTTGCGTCTTTGCATTGACTTTGTATGGAATAGCTCCACCAAATTGGCGTGAAATGTCTTTGGTGGGAACACGCCATAAGGCTTGTTTCTGACTGGTTAATGATCCCAGACGGAAGGGTTAAGGTTAGGGTTGGAAGAAAATAATGCATACAAATGCAGATGAGCTTCATCAGAGCCTCTAAACAAAGTTCCTGCATACCATCCCACACTATCCGTTGTTTGTACTCACCTAATATTTTTATTTGTTTACATAATTATTTCATTTCATTTTGTTACTTTGGACCAAAGGTATTCAAAGTGCGAGGCGTGCCTCCCCAGGTTTGGCCCGAAGGAAGAGATGTGAGACAAAAATGCTGCGTGAGATGACGTGCATGCTGGGCTTCTAAAAACAACAGGAAGTTAGTTAATGTAGTTTTTTTTAAATTGAGGTTTATTTTCATTTTCAAATATAAACAACCGAGTTCATGAGTTTCTTCTAAGATTAAGAATTTGTCATCTCGACTTTTCACCAAATAATAGTAAAGTATCGATAATAGTATCGATAAAGACTCTGATTGTTAAGCAGTCAAAAAAATGGTATCAATATCAATAAAAATGAACGATCCCCATCCCTAATTTCCATAATGGTGTAATTATAGCATTCCGTTCCTTTTTTTTCAAAAACAAGGTAATGTAGGAAAGGTCCAGTCCAGTAGATGTTGTTGCATACAGGTAGAGTTACATTTAGCATTAAGTTAATGTTAACGTTAGCTAATGACAAACAACAAACAGGCCAGCTAATGGCTCAAGAAGTTGTAAGAGTACTCAGGGTAAACATGCTTCTGCGGACATAAGATGTGGCTTCCTTGGGAATGTTAAACACAGACTGGCTGCCATTGTGAGTGATCCTGAATCACGCTGGGAACAGCAGGCCATTTTTCAGTTTCTTGACCTCGTCAAATGCTGATCTCTTCGGCCACGGCAGCCGGGAAAAACAGAAAAGTGGACCGGCTTGCCTTGTGCATTGCATAATGTCTTCCTTGGCCCCGAAATAGTGCACCCATATAATGAAGGGTTGGGCCTTTCTCCAGGTCGGGGGCTGCGGCTGAAGGAAATGATGCGCTCTGCTGCGGTAAGACATCTTTCAGCAGGTCGGCGATAAAATCGGTTGGGCGAGTTCCCTCTATGCTCTCACTCAGGCCAATGATCCTCAAGTTATTTCTGCGCGACCTTCCCTCCAAATCCTCACACTTCTCAGTTAGGGAGGCCACCTGCTTGGTGAGGTTTTGTATTTTCCAGCCCCGGCCTCGGCCCTCACTGCTGCTAGGTCGCTATGAATCTCAGTCCGTACCAATGCCATTTCGGACCTCAAACATGTTGCTAGAGTGTCTTTTTTTTTAGCATCCACAGAAGCGCAGATGTCATTTTTTTAGAGTCGCCAGCTCAGATGTTATTTCAGCTCGAAGTGTAGCAATTGCGCTGAGGACAGCATTGTCGGAGGTTGTTAAGGTTAGCTTGGTCGGCGCTAGCTCCCTCAGCACGAGGGTTGTTAGACATATTCATACTCCAAAAGGGACTTAAGAAAAGTACCGCCGGAACACTTGTTTGTCCATCGCTAGCAAAAATGGGCCGTAGAAAAAATTATTTTTCAAATTATTAAGCAGTTGACAGGGAGCTCCAAAATCTTTTGCCTTACCTACACATCGCACCACCGGAAGTCCTTCTAGTTAATGTAGTTTTAACCAGCAGTTGAAGCTGCAGCAGTGGCAGTAAGATACTTTAAAGCTCTTAGCTCCTGATTGCCAATGCCCAAAGTAACATAAAATAACATACTGCCTGCCTCATTCCTCAGTAATACCATTTTCCACCCATTGCTATTTACAGAAATGCAACAAATTACATTCTTGCCCTTGTTGCAGCCACAAGAGAAACGATGGATGAAATGAAATGACCCTGATGGAGTTTGATTCCTGACCTTAAACACTGACAGATTATGTCATTGGTGTGTGTGTGTGTGTGTGTGTGTGTGTGTGTGTGTGTGTGTGTGTGTCTGTGTCTGTGAGATTGAGACAAAAGACCAGTGCCAGCCACTCTGGATAAAGACTACAGATTTAGAGAGAGGGATACAGGCAGACAGACACACACAAAGAAAGACAGACACAGACAGACAGACACACACACACACACACACACACACACAAACACACACACAAACACACACAGACGGACACACACATGCACACACACGCACGCACACAGTCAGACAGACAGGAAGAGAGATGAGTGGTTCACTAGTGGAAGCTTACCCCAGATATGACCTTCAGATAGGAAATGATCATTGAACTGCCACTAAACCAGGCTGTTGATGTAATGACTGGCATAAATCTGCTTCTAAGCCTCTATAATAAATGATGACCTTGTAGTATATTGGACAGCTCTGGAACTTTTTTTATAGATCACTAATGATTCAACTTTAGTTTTTCATATGACTACTTGCTGCAGTTTATAGTGTTCCTGTCTGAATGGTTTTTGTTTTTATTTAGTAAGAGGTGACACAAGACACAACGTTTCATTGTTACTATAACAGTAGTTAACTAAAAGATAGAGAAGTAAACCGAGATTAACCATATGATAAAAGTAATAATCGATTGACTGATGTAGTCTGTAGCGGTTGATCTTGCCAGGGTGCCAGTCAAAGTGAAAATCTGACAAATATATATTTTTAATTAAAAGGTCAAACCTACAAGGACCCATATATTTCTTACATAGGCCCTAACAACCAGGACCATTTTACAGAGATAATTGGCCTTTCCCAATTCCCAAATGTGTACCTCCTCGACTTTTCGATCCTCGACCCTTCGGCTTGTGACCCGGAAATCTTTCTCAGCGCGCCATGTTGAAAGACGTCCCAATTCCTAAAATGCATATCAAGGAGCAAGGATCCAGGAGGCTCCCTCTGCGGAAGTCTTTTTACCCGTGACATGCAAACAAAGAGGTGTGATAGAGAGAGAGAGAGAGAGAGAGAGAAAGGAAAAGAGGAGGAGAGAGAGAGAGAGAGATAATATTTATATCCGCGGCCTGTGGTTAATCTATGGATCAGGCCAGTCAGATTATAATACAAATTAACTTTGTGATTATTAGCAGGTGGGTAAAATAATAATTAATTAACGAGGACAATATTATTAACATTCTCTAAAATGTGAACATGTCGGACAGACAGCTTCATCTGTAAGTGCGTCTCCAGACAGACGCTCGAGAAACAGCAGCTTAACTTCAATGTGATTATTTCAGAAGCTAAAGGTAGTTTCCTCCTTTCCTGTTTCCTTTATAAAACGGTCATGTAAAATTACAGTACGGTACAGGCAGCACGGTTGCTAGAACTTTACTGTATTCTTCACATATAATACAGTACTGTAATCTAGTGTACTGTAGTTTACTGTAATTATGATACTGTAACTACAGATTACTGCAGTTTACTGTAATTTATGTATTACTGTAACTACAGATTACTGCAGTTTACTGTAATTTATGTATTACTGTAACTATACATTACTGTAGTTTACTGTAATTTGTGTATTATTGTAACTACAGATTACTGCAGTTTACTGTAATTTATGTATTACTGTAGCTATAGATTAGGCTACTGTAGTTTACTGTAATTATTATTATTTAATCAATACTTCTTATAACAACATTTATTCTTAACATTTATCAACAATTATTAAAATGGATAACAATATTGATAAATAATTAAACAAGTAAAAAGGGAAATACAAATGAACAGATCTGATAAATTTGAATAAAATGCATTTATTGAGCATTCTTGTGTGTGTGTGTGTGTGTGTGTGTGTGTGTGTGTGTGTGTGTGTGTGTGTGTGTGTGTGTGTGTATGTGTGTGTGTGTGTTCGGAGCATTCAGTTCAAGGTCTTCCATTCAAAATCTAGCAACAGGCGGATGAAATTGTTCACATAGGGGTTGATGGGGGGGTGCCTTCTTCTGTACAACCCTCCTCTTCTTCTTCTTCTTCTTGCTGACACCCTGTCGGGCTGTGCATTTCTTCCCCTCCTCCGGGTAAATTCTGTCGAGAAATCTGTAATTGAAGAATAACATTATATAATAAAATACTGAAAATATAGAAAATAACTTGCCTCTAGACTACTTCCAGGGTGCATGCAGCATCTTCCTGGTACTCAATGTTAAGTACATAGTATGCCGCAAAAAGTGCTGTGAAGGCAGTGACAAAACCACGATCACCGAGGTTGACGGCAACTTGTCCTTCAATGGACACCATCCATCTGCCTAACGCCATCAGTGAGCGTCCTGAAAAAGTAATTGAGATATTTTTATTTCAATTTTGACCAGGTGACGCTCCAGGGCTATTTTGCTTCCTCTGGTGCTGTAAATCAGTAAAATGTGAAGGAGAAGATTGATTTATTGAAATATTTACAAAACCGAGGAGAAAACATCATGCCCTCCATAGAAAGCCTTTGACCTGTAATGTTAGTCAACTGGAGCCTATTGTCCTTTAGAAATTGACTGATATTTGTCAGGAATGCTACCTGAGCTGACTGACTACCCATAACATTAGCACTAGATTATAATACTGAGAAGTGTGTTTTTATCAGTATAAAAGACACTTGTTGTGAAGGGGTGCCCATACTTTTGACCATGCAGTAATAATTTCCCACAGCATTTTTGTTGTATTTTGTGTTGGATTTGGGGAAACCAATTGTTGTTTTAGTTGTGTTGAGCTATTTAAATTGTCCTTGTTTGTTGGTTTTATCAAAAAAACCTTCCAAAAGTGTGTATATTTTGCTTAAAAAAACAACATTTCCAGAGGGGTGCCAATACAAATGTCCATGAATGTAAATGACGGACTTGATCTGTTCCATGGATAACACTACCTAAATGTTCACACCACAGTTCTCTCTGTGTGTGAATGAAGAGGAATAACACAAACTTACAAAGCATAATGAGTCTGGGGGTATTTGGAATTGACTCTTGCGCCTCAATGTCTGCTGTGGTTGCCGAGACCTGTATCAAAAAACAAAAGTAAGATGCAAAGAATTAGCAGAGATAGAGCCAGACATCTTAGAAAAGAAACAAGAGGGTGGGTCACGAGAAAAAAAGAGGCTTTTTAATATTTGGCCTCTCGGTAAGGATTTGCGCTTCCTACGCGCATTAATTATCAACACTAAACATCATTTTTTACTATCAAAGACACGCGAGATATATATATATATATATATATATATATATATATATATATATATATATATATATATATATATATTAGGCATAGGTAAAAACACAATTGCATTCAGTCCATTTTTCATTTACGCAAAGAAATTAAAAAAGCCAGCTGGAGGAACGTTAACTTGCAAGTAGCCTAACTATCAACAGAGAAATGCTTCAGTTTAACTGTATGCGTAATTAATTCACTCTAGCTGTGATAAGCACTTTATGCGTTTATTTAACAGCTTAATGATCTGTCAGCAGTCAGACAACTAGGCTAATTCGTGATGAACTAGAGCGCGATAAAGCCCACTGCAAACACGTTAAATGACATTGAAATCATGGGGCAGCCTCTAGCTCACCCAGTCAGAGCGTTGGTCCCATGTAGGCCAAGTCCTTTGCAGCGGCGCGGGTTCGAATACGACCTGCTGCCCTTTGCTGCGTGTCATCCCCCATCTCTCTCCCCCTTTCCTGTCTATCCACTGTCACTATATAACAAAGGGAAAAGCCCCAAAAAATAATCAATAACTTAAGAATGTTCTCAAGCTAGCTTTGGTTAGCTACATAAGAGCAAGCTAATTGTGTTAGCGAACTGACTACACTCGACTTTTTACTAAGCATTTATAACGGCAACATTGAGATTCTTTAGAGGCACTATATTTTTTCTACTATCTCTTTCCCTGAAAGAGGGTAAAAGAAAGGGAGTATTATACTAGTTCTACACTGCAAATAGCCTATGCGGTTCTGGCTTAGCTGCTAGCTTCTAGCTGACTTTACCGATAAGAAGGTTCACTGCTAGGTAGTGCTAGCGCTACTGGATAATGGTCTGTTTGCTGGCTATATTCGCCTTCTCACATACTGAAATGCTACTGGTGTAAACTTGAGCGTACCATTGCACAATATCCTGTTAAGCCTTGATGTATGGAATTAAACTCACCTACTAGAACTCCTCAACGTCTCTGGTTTCTCCACGATCGATGTAATGGTTAGTCTTCCAGCTACTATCTCCGAGGAGGAGGCATGTCATGATGTCAGGTGGCTGAACTTACAGTAACTTACAGTAGAGTGGCAGTAAATTACAGCAAGGTAGCAGCAGAGTTACAGTAAGCAAGAAATTTACTGTAGGGTACTGTACAAGATTCCCGCTTCATGAATATTACCCAGAATGCAATATTAGCTCCAGTACCGTGCTGTAATGGTATAATACAATATTATTCTGTAGGATTTTGCTGTGCTGTAAAGGTACAGCTATTTTTGCTGCTTAAATATCCCACGATATCAGCTGCAGGGACAATTACTGCGTTTACAAGCAGCATCTCTAATTATTAAAGTAAATCGTTACGGAAAACACTCATACATTAATGCTATACAATACATAATTAAAAAAAACAACAGCCTACAGGGACTGTAGAGGGACAGTTACATTTCCATGTGCGTCTCTAAATCAAAATTGTTCTTTCAGGTGGGTGGAGGGAGTAAACCTCTATTATATGGGCGCCTGCTCTACCAGGTGAGCTACCCAGGCGCCCCCGCACGTCATATTTAGTTGAGGTCGCTTTAAAACGACGCCTAAGAGGCAAAGATGTCTCATGTTTGTTAAATGCCTGTTGCCTCGACTCCTCTCTCCTCGAGTCTCTTCCTCAACTCCTCGGCTTGAATCTCCTGTGGGCGGGACTGAGACGCGAGGAGAGTACAGGAGAGGATGTACAATTTGGGACTTGGGAAAGGCCTAATAAAAACACACACACTGAGGCACTTGCAGTTCAATACAGTGTATTATACAACCCCATGCCCAAAACAAACCCCCACAGTTTAAATGTCAATAAATGAGTCTATTCTCTCAACACATAAAAATACACAGTCTCAAGGGCATTGCTGGACAACAAAAACTAAACCAGGTGACGCCTCTTGTGTTGAACAGACAATATTTTCCCTTCTCTACAACGGAGTTGCCTCCTGTTTACTGCCTGTGAGCGTAGCGTTTTCCTAGTGGAGCCAAGGGGGGGAAGAGTGAGGATTGAGTAATCCACTTCTGTAAAACGGGTGAATTTTTACTTGTTTCCAAGGGTTGGCAAGCTATGAGACACTCTCAGGACCAGAGCTGTATAGTAACGAAGTTGAACTACTTCACTACTCTACTTAAGTACTAAAAGGCTGTATCTGTACTCTACTGGAGTATTATTTTTTTCTCCTACTTCCACTTTTACTTCAGTACATATTTTCGATGAATGAAATACTTTTACTCTGATACATTTTTTATGTGCTGCATCGTTACTCGTTACTGTTGTGAATTCCTCACGCTACGGAGACTGTGTAGGTTACAGTGTGTGGAGTTACGGCTACGTTAGTTACGTACGCTAATTACGTAAATCCCCGAGATCGCATCGTGTTTCTTTTCATTACGGTTGCCCGTTCAGAAGTCAGAGACGATGTAAGTTTGTACTCTTTCTATTTAGCTATTGTTGCAGCAGATTAAGCTATTCCTGAGTTGTTTAGGTCTGGAATGAGTACTGAATGTTAACCGTTTTACCCTGTGATGTGAAGCTGTTAGTTTATCTGTATTTTGCTAGCTTGTTAACTTTCCTGTTCATCACGTTACTAGCTAGCATGTGATATGTTTTTTTGGGCTTTAATTGTTACTGTGCTGGAGAGGATGTTCATTTTACTTGCACAGTGTGATCAATTTACATTTTATTTCAGTATTTGTTAATATTTGTTATTTTTAATATTATATAATATATTTCATATTTGTTAATTCTTTTGGCTATAGCCTTGGCTAAACATTTGACATAATATAAACTATATGATATTCAAACTTTTGACTGCTTTCTTTAATAACTAAATAACACAATACTTGTACCTTTAATTTCAGTACTTGAGTAGTACATTTTAAAATAAACTACTTGCAATACTTAAGTACAAAACATGTTGAATACTTCAGTACTTCCACTTAAGTGTGGTGCTTAAAGAGCACTTCAACTTCTACTCAAGTCACTTTTTTGATAGAGCACTTGTACTTTTACTCAAGTATGGGTCTCTTGTACTTTATACACGTCTGCTCAGGACATATTTATCCAGGTGGTCTCGTATGTTTGTGTCACGTAGGGTGGGTGGTAAAAGCTGATCTCTACACTCTCCCCCACTTTGAAAAAGCTGCACACAGGCACTCTTTCATTTTCCTCTTCTTTTTCCTCTTTTCCATTAAAGGAACATTTGCTTTCCTGCTTGCGGTAACTGTCCGTTTTCCTAGTTGATTTCAGGTATCATGTTTTTTATGTTCGGTTTATACTCTCAGTCATGTTAGTTTGTGGGAGATAGACTGAGGTCATTTTTAGTTCACGGCACCATGAGTCACAGGTGGCTTTGAAGATGGAGAAGATGAACTGGCTGCTTGGTCCGACAAAAGGTAATTCATCACCATCTTGTGAGTATTTTCTCTTCTAGAGTATTTTTGATATGGTCTCTGCTTTGGTTTTTGGTTGGGGATATAACTACACCCAATGGGTGTAGTACTCCACAAAAACTAAAGCCCAGTTCAGGCCAAAGATTTTGCAACTACTTGAAACGAGCAGGTCTGTAACGTTCTAAAACCTACCAGTTCACATCAATGCGACGAGACGAGGCGGTGTATCATCTCACTTTGTACTTCCGTCCTAACTTCCGACTTCAAGGCTTTTTTTGTAGCTGGATATATCCAGTTGCGTCTAAATATGAATGTGGATGACGTTAGTGAGATGCTTGCTACAGTTGCATTTCTAGTGATGAATCTAGGTACTCCCTCTTTTCAGTCACTCTCTAGCTCGCTCGACCACATTACCGTGCTCGCGGGCGCTCGTTGAACTTGTCTAAAACCCTGCCATTTTGAACAGCTGACAATTTGTAACAAATAAAACGGCTCATATTATTTCTATAGTTTGTAGCTGACTTCACAAGCTGACTTCGCTATTGGCTGTTAAAGGTGGAGTCCCTTACGTTCTAAAACCAGAAACTAGCGACTTGACCAGCTGAGTCGCAAGCCACCAACAGCCGGCTTGAGTCAAGCCAAGACAGGCCAGTTCAGACCGCTCCAACCATTCCCTGCAACGTTTTAAAGCCCCTCAGTGAAGACTAAATCTGCAAAGGAGTCTTCTGATGAAGATGATGACTCAGAAGAAGAGGTCCCACCTTCAAGGAGGGCTACTCCAGCTAAACCAGTTGTTTGAGCTAGAACACTTGTATGCCCAAATTACACATCTGGTTGATTTGTCATTCAGCAAAACCATCAGCTTGAAAGGTGGCTGCAGTTACCCCAATCTTTAAATCCGGGGGAAAAACAGACAAGGCCAATCAGCACCCTCTCTGTTATATCAAAGGTCACTGAGAAGAGGGTAGCAAAGCTACTGTACTAACAGAACATTTAAATAAAGGGTACACCTATCTGCATCCCATGCTATTTGGGTTCCGTGCCCATCATTCCACAGAATCAGCCATTTGTGTCCTTAGAAAAAGTTAAATGTTTACTGGAATTGGCATTTCTGTGGCTGCCAGCCAAGATGACATTTTACTGCCGTTAGCGGGTACGTAGCTACATGCGACAATATTAACACCACCGCAGTAGCTTGAATAAAAAAAAATTAAAAAAACACTCCAGTCCTGCCTACCTGGAGCAGATTACCCTCTTCCACCCCCCACCCTCTGCGTTCTCAAGGAAAACAAAACAAACAAAAAGAAACCACTCCTTGCCTAATCACTCTCCTCTAATTCTTGTGGGGTTTAGGTCATTAAGTCTGATATTTGTGCTGCTGCGCTTTCCCATATGCTGATAGTTGATGATTTGGCTTTGTTAATCCTTGCTGTAGAGAGCTCAAGCATAACTATGTCTAGAAAATACGGCAACCACTGTTTTACACAAAGCGAGTGAAGGGGGGAGCCAGCGTTGAGCTATCATTTTCTTGGTTGCAGTTGAGCCGGCTAGCCAAATTTTCCTCTGTCTCCCAAGCAGGTGTAATTTAGTAACAAAACAATCAGGTCAGTAGGAATTCGACATCCTATAACATCAGATATTATTGATGTTGTTTTATTCCAGAACTCATGCACCTGTTCACATTCCCAGACCATATGCCAGATTGTTCCAGTTTGTTAAGGTTGACAGGACGTACAATAGAGAGTGGGAATGACTTTAGATATGTATCTCTTCTGGGGAGTCCAATATGTCCTATGGCATATGTTAAAGTGGATCTGCTGGTGATTTGGGTTCTTGGAACAGTGGAAAATGTTGTCCCAAACTGTCTCCCAATTAATTGCGTTCCCCTTAGGGCTCAGCTCTCGTTCCCATTTCTTCTCCTCCGAGTTCTCCTATGGATACTTGCATCAGTTTAGCATAAATCTTGGACATTTACCTCATTTTTTGAAATTGTGGCCACATTTAACATGGCAATCTGTCCCTATAACATTGTAGATGTGACAAAAATCACGAAAAAGCATAATATGTCCACTTTAAAAAGAGAGCTGGTGGTGGCATTGGCACCAGGGCCACCACTAGAGGGGGACTGTGAGGTGCCACATAGACGCACCACATTTGGACAAACTGCTACAAATTGCTTAAGGAAACCAGAACTGCGATCACTTTTAAAGTGATGGTTCGGCCTCGAGCCAAACAATCCCCCATAAGCTTTTTTCCCTTGTTATGTACGTTGGTCGAGTTAGTGTTATCAGCTGGTTAGCTTAGTGCAGGCGCTAATGGATCTACGTTTGTATCTCGTAAATTACCCCCCTAATAATGCCCGGAATGATACCAAACTTTTACAGTAGTACAAATAGTAGGAGTAGCCATCAGGCAAGTGTTATTTAAATATACTTCTGGTGTAGTTACAAACTTCCTAATTCCTCGTTTTGTAAGTACAGAAACTAGTTGTACTACTGTAGACATTTGGTATCATTACCTCATTATTAGTGGGGTAATTTACGAGATACAAACGTGGATCCATTAGCGCCTGCACTAAGTTAACCAGCTGATAACGCTAACTCAACCAACGTTATAACAAGGGAAAAAAGCTTATGGGGGGTTGTTTGGCTCGAGGTCAAGGTGCAAAGCAGCCTAGGGTGAAATTACACCGAACCATTACTTGGTTACAACCATTACTTGGTTACAACACTTTAATTTGACACAATTGCATAATGTTTTGTCGTCTTCTATGTATGTATTATATACTTGCATCAATATATTATGTCATATGTTACATGTAATGTCCCAAAGGCAGAAATGTCACTGTCAAAATGGCTTCATTGTAATTGTATTGCATGCGTTGGAACAGTGGACAGTGTAAATCATTACATGCTTTTCTCTTGACTAGTAGATGAAACACAAGGTCACAGACACACACACACACACACACACACACACACAGTGTTCCCTCTATTCCACACTCACAGATCACTCAATCGAGCCATGGGGCAACTGAATGTGTTAGCTCAGCACCCATATAACCATAACCATACTACCTTCATATGTTAAGCTAAAGGTCAATGGTTTGGGCTATACTTAGCCTACTGCAGGGCTATTGAGGCCACACCCATTGCACAGATCATTTCTAGAATCCAACATTCTACAGCAGATTGAAGCTGATTGGCAAACTGTTTATATTTATGTTTGTATAAGATGGAGTTTGTATGAATCACCCAACATTTCGAGTTAATTCCCATTAATTCCCATAATTTCCCATTAATTCCCATAATTTCCATTAATTCCCATGAAAGTTTCCATGGAAAATGTCATGACCATCACTACTAACCATGACAACTAACTACAACTGCCATTTTGTTGTGTACCAATCAAATGACAAAGGCAAAGGCAAACAATTCAATGGCCTTTCTATCCTTAGTATTGTATATTATGTATATTACTGAACATGTTGTAATCAACATTATCTCCTCTCATTGACCTTCAGTCTCTTAGTGTAGAAGATACCTAATGATTTATTGCACATTTGTGCACCTATTCTTCTCTTTGTCTACTTCCACCTCAGTTAGTAATTTCCTACATTTCCCAGAACGCCTTTTGAAATCCACTAAAGACAAAACATTCTCCTGAGTGATCACATCAGTCAGTGTTTTCAGAGATGCTCAAATGTAGAGATGGTGTATTGAGGCTATAATCTCTATTGATTATCTCCACCGCCAATCGCACATTACAAATCAGTCCTGTAGCACACCTGCGCTGCATCTCATCGCCCTTATGTGATAGCTCGTGGACTCCTCGGTCCTCGGCTGAACCGGATGTTGTTTTGTCCGACCTGAAGGTCGTCTCAAAGCATAATTTCTGCCCCGAGGAGCAAGCATCAAGGAGGGATCACCGAGGAGCTACAGCCGAGGGTACACAAAAGCAGCCTTCTGCAGCTAAAGGAGTTGCTAACTCTGCCGAAACAGCTGACATATTCACGTAACGCTTCAGGGGAAAGGGCTTCTCATCCCTCTAAAACACATTTCCTCGGTTCCTCTCTCCTCTTCATGACTTGGAGGGGGGGCAAGTGGAGGAGTCGAGGAGGCAATTTAAGGGACATGAGAAGTACCTATGGACACACCACCGGTCTCTGAATGTAACTCTTCTTCACTGCCACAGACCTGCTCCATATCACTCGATAGCCCCACCCATAGGCGTTTGAAGCCGACTCCTCCCAGTGCTGTTTCACCTAGTTCTGAGTGTGCATCCCTCATTGAAATATTAATAATTTAGTAAAGATTCAAGCGAATGTATCGACCTTAGCCTCCAGCGCAAACACACTCTTCAATGTGAGATCTCTGTCCAGTAAGACTTTCATTTCAAATGATTTTATTCGTCTGCAAACTTAGATTTTGTTTTTGTTTTTAACTGAATCTTGGTTGCAAAACAAGTCAGCAGTCGTGGTGGTGTCTGTAGGAAAAGCTTCAAATGTTATAAAGTACCCTGTGATGAATTCTCCTCCTTTAAAGTTCTCACTTTTAAACTAGGCGGTCTCCATCCTATCATATTTGCTGTCATTTCTCACCCTTTAAAACCACCTGGCAGTTTTTCAAGAGAACTCCCAGAATTGTCACTTTTGTTTTAAATTATGACAGAGTTGTTCTCTCTGGTGATTATAATATCCATGTTGATGAACTTTAACTTTACGCAGTATGTGTGTGGACAAACACATAGCCGTGGCCATACATTGGACTTGTATTTACCCAGTGAAGATATATCTTCTGTATCGTTTTTAACTGTGAATCACCTGTCATCAAGACTGTCTTCCCCTGCTCCTCCCTTACTCGCACCCTTAATGAGTTTGGTAGTCAAAGTGCACACAAATGATCTGGTCAATCATTTCAATTCAATCTGCTTGTCTTCATTAAATAGTATTGCACTCAAGGTTAGGTCTAAATCCTGAAAAAGAAAGCAGCCTTGGATAAATGACAATATTCGCAGCTGTGTGCAGATAGAACAAATCCAGTCACCAAGTACATTATAATATCATGAAGGAGAAATTATTAGTATGGATAAGGGTGCGAGGACACAATATTTTTCAGAATTTATTTCTGCCTACAAACATAACCCTCAATTTATATTTAAGACAAGATAATTGTCCATCAGCTGGTAAATCCAGCCCCTCCTTTGTTCCTCAGTTGAAAGTGATGCTGAGTGTGAAAGGTTTTTATCTTATTTTACTGACAAAGTGGAGTCAAACAGAGCTTCTATTATCCCCAATCTCACTAACTCCGATGTCCTTCACCCGCAACAACACAGCTATTACCATGTTTTAATTTTTAGAGACAGTATCACATATGACAGTGTCTTCCAGCCCTCTTGATGTGATACCGACACTGGAGAGTGTCTCTAAGAGTTTCAATCTGTTTTTCGAAAGTATCACAGCACTGAGACTGTTCTGCTTAAGGTCCTAACAACCTCTTCATTGCTGCTGCTGATGGCATGTGCGCTGGGACCTTATGCATCCTGTTAGACAGGCGGACGCACTGGGTGGGGAAATTTGGTACAGTCTTTTCATCTTAGCTGTCAAATAGGAGGTTCTTTGTCTCTGTGAATAACTATGTCTCTTTATTTTCCTCTGTTAGGTATGGTGTGCCCCAGGGGTCAGTTTTGGGACCATTTTTTTGTCTTTATACATGCTACCCCTTGGGGACATGATTCATAGACATGGTGCCTTTTTTTATTTCTATGCTGATGATACGCAGATGTACCTGCCCATTAGACCCACAGACCCTGGAATGTTGAGCTCAGCTCACTTAATGACTACCGTTGTGATGTTAAAAGTGTAAAAAAAAATGTTTAGCAGATATCCTTGTCGTTGGGTCCCAGCAAATGGTGAAACAAACCTGTTGTAAGGAATCCTGGCCTCTGGTTTGACAGTAACTCGACAGTAAAGTTTTGAGCCGCATACCACACAACTGGTTCAATCATGTTTTATCATCTTAGAAAGATAAAAAATGCAATCCATGTTTACTTTTCCACTGAGTCTTTTTTCATGCTTTTATCTTATCACGCCTGGGTTATTGCAGCAGCTTTTTTCCTTGTTTGAACCAGATATCTGTGAATGGACTCCAGACTGTACAGAACTCAGCTGCCAGGCTATTTATCAGAACCAAAAGACGCCATCACTCCTGTCTTGGCCTCTTTACACTGGCTTGGTAAGTTTTAGAATAGATATTAAGATTTAAAGATTTTTTTTTTTTGGGCTTTTCCGCCTTTAATTTTGACAGGACAGCTAGGTGAGAAAGGGAAGAGAGAGGGGGAAGACATGCAGGAAATTGTCACAGGTTCGAACCCCGGACCTCTGCGTCGAGGCATAAACCTCTCAGTATATGTGCCCTGCTCTACCCACTGAGCCACAAGATATTAAGATTTTACCAATCACCTTAAGGCTCTTCATGGCCTCGACCCCTCGTATATCTCCGACCTCCTGGTATCGTTCGCACAAGTTGAAAACTAAAGGACACAGACCTTTTCAGTCAAGGCCCCGAGGCTCTGGAACAATCTGGCCGAGGATATCAGGTCAGCTGAGTCTGTGGTCTCCTTTAAGTCCCTTCTTAAAACATACTTTTATCGGAGAACCTTTCCAGATTTTATTTGAGCTTGAACTCCTTGAACTGTCTTTTATTTTTTTTTAATTTTTATATTTTCTTACCGACACTGTACAGGTTTTAATACACCAAATCATTTTTATTTGGTATTTTATTTTATAATTTTAAAAACCTGATGTTTTTATGATTGTTTTTGTGAAGCACTGTGTAACTTAGAGTTTGAAAAGTGCTCTATAAATAGACTATTATTATATTATTATTATAAATAATTATTATTATTTGAGAAAGGGATGTGCTTGATTTGTGACATTCATACAAGAGTGAGTTAGTTAGATGGAACATGTACAGACAAAACAATGCCATGTATTATGTTAACTATGAGTCTTTAAAGACAAACTTGAGCTGCATGCCACTATTCTACACATCAGACTGTGGTGTTATTTTTATCCCGACAGGTTGCATCCATACAGGTATCATAACTCTAACGCTAAGCTTCATAACAGAACACCTTGTATGAATCTCTTTTCAATTGTTTCAAGCACACAGAAAACCATAATAATCTCCTGTAGCAGTTGTTAATTCATAGTCTTGTCAACGTGTTTCATCGGCCTCAGAAACTTTTTCAAGCCAAGCCCAGCACTGAAAACATAAGGAGAGTTGTCTTACCTGCTGTTCCAGCTGTTACAATGTTAACTGGTTGCACTGGTATGTAAACCAAAATTATTTTCTGTTTCCATTCCTATACCACAGTTGTTCTGTGGTCCCTTAGATTATTCCTGTCTTACCCCTTTATATCCCCCACTCTCTATCTCTCTCTCTCTCTCTCTCTCTCTCTCTCTCTCTCTCTCTCTCTTTCTTTCGCTCTCTCTCTCTCTCTCTCTGTGTCTCACACGCACACATCTCAGTGCCAGCGGGGTGCATATTGAGTGTGTGTGGGCAGCAGCCAATCAGAAAGCAGCAGCTTAGCGACATTTGCGACACACACATGTTCAGCCTCACACTGACACACTTATTATAGAACGGATACAGACATACACAATATTCTCTCTCTCTCTCTCTCTCTCTCTCTCTCTCTCTCTCTCTCGCTCTCTCTCTCTCTCTCTCTCTCACACACACACACACACACACACACACACACACACAAGTGAAGCACATCTGTCATCTGCGACCGTCCTATCCAACCTTTCAAAGGATTAGTGTTTTTTTTGACGTAAAAACTGAACTTCATTACCTCCCACACATTGTGATCCTTACTGCATCATTGTGATTTTGTGTGGGATGACGTTGCAGCGTATCAGTCCTTGTGTTCCATATAAGGAATTAAAAAGCTGCGATTTTTGATGTCATGCGGATTTACTTGCAGTATGAGCCTAGGTTAGGAATGTTATGTAATGCACTGATGTATAATGGAATGTCATGCCAACACAGTATTTTTATTCAAAACAGCTACAGATAACAAGACGACACTGGACAACATAAGCAGGGGGATTAGGGTTGGGTACCGTTCACATTTTTATCGGTACTGGTACTGATACCGGTACCTGAAATTTGGTTCCGGTACCCAACGGTACCTTTTTTCTGTACTTTCCCTCTGTAATTAGAAAAAAAATATTTCAGTTGTAAAAATAATTCCAAATCTATTTATCCTATTTACTTAGAACATTGTTATTTATTTAGAATATTTTACACTCACACTCACTTCACTCACACTCAGAAATTAAACAAAAATAAAAATAAAACACCTCCCTCTCTCCTCCCAAACCCGTCCCTACATCCTATTAAATTGAATAATTATTCATTTCTTAAATAAAGGTGCTATAGAAATAAAGTTGCCTTGCCTTACAACCTCAGCCTCTCAGTCAGTCAGTCACCAGGACATAGATACCACCGTTGTGCCTGCTTGTCTCAGAGGAAGTGTAACGTCAACAGCCCGGCAACCGCTTTCGGCTCGCCATTAATATCATATCACAGTGAATGGTGTCTGCGTGAAGTTTTGAAAAACTGTAACCACACCTGAAACCACTTTTGGCATTGCCGTGACTCACTGTGACTTCAACAAAACTGTAGAGCCGAAGTAGTTTGCTCAAGTTTACGTGTGTGTGTGTGTGTGTGTGTGTGTGTGTGTGATTCAGAGTTCCACTCTCTGTCAATATGCAGAGAGGACAGATTACGTGCTCTCAGGTACCGAATTTCGTACAGTTTGATTTAAAGTGAATCAGTCCTCGGTGGTACCGACATAATTCGGTCGGTACCCAAAAAAGTACTGAGTTCGGTACCCAACCCTAATGGGGATACTAGTGGTCATATAGGGGCATACAGCGTGTTGTTCCTGGTATTGAGGAGTAAGCACTATGTCCTGCACCTGACATTATCTACGGAGCTGCAAACTGACGTTAGCAGTGCACAACGCTGAAATCACTGCTTTGGGAAGGATTTGATTGGCTGTATCGAAATAAGGTCTCTAGCTACCGAAACCATTTTCCATTGAATTAATAGAAAACTAGGGGGCGCCATGAGCAAACCAAAAAATATAAAATTGTAATGATTCTGGTAATAACTGAGATTTAGGCGCAGAGAAACACAGGACACAAGATTACAGTTTTGTTTTTTTATTGCTAAACAACAGTGGTCACAACTGAAGCCACGTGCAAAACCACAGTCTGCATTACCAACAGTCACCTGAGCTAAACAGTTCACATCACCTGCAAAACTCATTCCAAACAACACAACTGTGTGTGTGTGTGTGTGTGTGTGTGGATTTTATAGTGTGTAACTGACTCTGAGACTGTGATTTTAACTGCTGGTGAAAAACTTACCCAAAGACAACGGTGTTCAGCTTTCATGGAAATATGAATAAAAGCAATATTTCCCTTTTTCTAATGTTGGGGTCATTCTAGGAAAAGTCATTGAATTTCAAGTTGATAAAAGATCATCTCTGCTGTTAAACACATTGGCGAGTTAAGTTGAAGGTTTGAACAGTTAATTGTTTCTGCATACTCACCTTTTCTTTGTTTCTTTGTTCGGTCCACCCTGCAGTAATGTTTGGAGAGGAGCTGCCCTGCCTTTCTGGTGTATTTATGGTAATGATGATGTAATCACCGACATCATGAGACAGAGCCCCCTTTCCGCCCGCTCCTCTCTCCTCTTTCACTGAAAGTAAAACTATCTTTAAACACAATTATGCATTCACTTAACATCATAAGATGGAATGTACGTGGTTTCCGCACACAAGCTAAAATAATGGAAGTCATCAATCATCTCATATAATTTCTTGTGTAACAGTCCTTGCGTTACCCTTAGTTAACACTTCGTTACTAGATATGATCAATATGTCATTATTAACAGGTTATGTACCACAGTAAGTTAAAGTAGCTGTGATAAAACCTCTTCTTAAAAAACCCACTCTCGATCCAGAGGTTCTAGCCAACTATAGACCTATATCTAATCTCCCCTTCTCTCCAAGGTCCTTGAGAAGGTACAAACCCCAATACCAATGAAGTTGGGACGTTGTGTAAAACGTAATTTTTTTTTTGATGAATCACATGATTTATTTCATGAAAAACGTCCTTCCTGGGTAACGGGTATGGATTTAAAAATGATTTCAATGTCTACCTTTTTAGCATATAAATGTTTAGCCATATCCATAGTTACAGCTAACCAAACATGCACTGCTCAAAAAAACTACATTTTTTACACAATTAATATAATATATTTGGGTATTTATAATTAAATGGGCTCATCATTTGATTTTGGTCACGGAATATTCCATGCCAAAATCCGAAACATTATTAAAGATGTCTTAAAATGCTTTACAGTAAAGGTAATCAGGTTTGTATTGTATACTCAACTCAGGAAACCATGATTGTGTAATATACCATGAAAATCTGAGTTAAATTACTTCTGACCAGTGTTGAGCAAGTTACTTTTAAAAAGTAATTAGTTACAGTTACTAGTTACTTCTTCCAAAAAGTAACAACATTAGTTACTCAGTTACAAATTATGAAAGTAACTAGTTACTTCAGAAAGTAACTATTGTGTTACTTTCAAGTACATTTTTAAATGCTCAAATGTGACCCCACCTCCACCTACCCCTCTTTAATGGAACTTAAAATACATGTGCATGTTCAATTATTTATGATAAATCTGAATATTATAATGAAATGGACACTTAATACAATACATTATTAACAGAAACAATGTACACAAATCTAAACTATTTTAATGTTGCTGTGGGACAAAGTGAGACTAGCCTCCAATCAAATGCCATGTACTGTATGTAGCTATTATGTTTATATAGTGGATCGATACAAATAACACCTCAACAGGCCACAACTGGGCAAAATTAAATTATGCCAAAAATAAATAACAAATATATACACTCTTTGTAGTGCAAATAACGTAAGTGGCCTGATGTTTATACTTGTGCGCTGGTGTGTGCGTCAAGCCGGCATGTGTGTGTGTGTGTGTGTGTGTGTGTGTGTGTGTGTGTGTGTGTGTGTGTGGGGGGAGTAGGTGATAGAGCGAGGGAGAAGTGAGAGAGTGATGGTGCTTATCTTCAGAGCGAGTACCGACTCTAGAGTCATATAGTGAGAGAAACAAAGTGTCTCCCCTGTTCTTTCTGACCACGGTGGAAAATCTGTAGCAGGGAAAGTTAACCCTCTCCTTGATTTCATAACGCCATACCTGACTCTCTCTCGTTGACTGACTCGCTTGTGTTGTTTGTTGTGTGTCTGACTATGCGTGCTTTCGAACACCCGCCCAACTCTGTCCTGGGTAACCGAAGATCTTCGTTATCCAGGAAGGACAAAAACCATGTCAAACATGGCACACTCAACTAAAATATATCTTAGCCTTTAAAACATTAATGCCATATTTCACATAAAATAGGCATTTTTTAAATATCAAAACATTAAATATGTTTTATTAGGGTTATCCAGAAAGACACATGATTTTTGGACATAGTGCACCAGTGACCAAAAAAGCAAAATATCAACTTTTTTAAGAGAGAATTACTAAACTCTCTAGATGTTTTGGGGTCCTCCAAAATCTTCTTTATGATGTAATATCCTGTTACATGACTAGGCAAATGCATTGTGGGTAATGTATGCATTTGAATGTCTGTTACCCAGCAGGGACATTGGGGAAATCCAAAAGTATTTCTTGTGTAAAATAGTAAATAAGCTCAGTATTGGTATTATATTTGTAGGTATAATTGCAAACATCCACACAATTATGCCCAAGTAGAAAAATAATGCTTTTATTAATTCTTTTGACATTTTTGTCACATTTCTATACTTAGATTTTAAGTCGGGACGTTTCCCAGAATGGACAGTTAGCTCAATGGCTCTTAAAATTTTCATTTCTTACAATAAATACTCATACAAGTGAGTAAAGAGGGGAGAGTAAAGCAATATAATGCACTGTTTTTACATTTTAAAATGTATATTTATTTTTAACATATATGCTTTGGACACCAGAATTGACATGTCACGTCTTTGACCCAAATACAAATAACAGAATACAATGATTTGCAAATCCTTTTGCGGTGCATTCACGGTGTCCTGGATCACTGACTACCTGACAGGCAGACCACAGTTTGGATCGTGTTCTGTCTGATGTGGTGGTGAGTGGTACAGGGGCTCCACAAATCAGAATTAGAATTTGTTCAATCTCCATAGTCAACGTCCGGAGGGGAAACAACTCCCCCTGTTGATTTGATGGAGGTGGACGATGAGGACCTCAAGGAGCAGTTAAGAAAGGCAAGTTTGAAATGACTAAAAGCAATATTTCACATTTTCGAGAAAATATACAGTTGTACCAGGTACAACAACGCATCCAATTACTTGTATTTTTAAATGTCCGTTTCATTTGTTTATCAATTTGCACCTACATTTATCTTGACTGGCACATATTGAATACCTTATACATTTCATGGTACTTGAAGAAATAGACAGAATATGGAATTGTGAATGTTATATATCTAGACAAAAACTAAGCATTGGTTCATTGCAGATCCAACAAGCAGCAACTGTGGAGGAAACCAGGGAAGCTGAGAGAGAGGCAGCCTCAAACTTGTCACTGCTAGGGTCACTAGCAGTGATTCGTTCCGTAAGTGACAGGGACGAGATCCTCTCGTCAGCCTTAAAATATTATTGAGAGGGGCGGGTAGATGCACCTCTAAGACAGAAGGTGTGTTGATTGTGTTTGCGGAAAAGGACCTAAGCTGTTTATTTCAATGTTTTTTTTGTAATTCAGTGTGTGAGAATGTACCAGGAAAAACAAAGTTAAGCAGGTAATTGGATCATTTAACGTATGTGTCCCCTACCCCTGACAAACCGTAACTGAAAGGTAGAACATGATAAGCATATTCTATCAGTAATGGAGCAAAAGGAGTTACACACTGCATGTAAAATGTGTTTCCCTTAATACCTGCGTAATCAGTTACGTAAGTGCATGCAAATGCGCTGAATGTTCATGTACATTAGGTAGTAATGTAACAAGTTACTAATCTCAATCTATGCAATCTCTTTACAAGGTTGCAGGAGGGCATGGAAACGCTGGGAGTGCTTAATGCTCTAAAAAGCAAACCAGCACTCCGGAGGCTTCTCTCTGGAGACCCACCTGCTCCACTAACTGCCCAGCAAGTCACCAATCTATTTAAGGTCAATTACTCAGTGGCAGAGAGCTCAAGGCGGTTGGAGGAGGAGAAGGCAGTCAGCTACTGGAGGGACTGGCTGATTGACATAGAAGGTATGCACACTGTGTTAACTCAAAACACAAATTGTCAGGAAATTATGGTCTCAAATAAAAACAACAGTATTATTAAGGCTAACATTTCTCAGGTACGATTGTGGTCCACTTTACGAAGGACCCAAATGACTGCCAGTATATCAACATTGCCGACTATGCAAACCTTTGACATTTGTATTTAAGTAAGCATTTTCCTCAACCAAGTCAAAAACATGCATAGAGCTAATTGTGTACAAGAACGCAGACTACTTAGATGACTGAAAGCAAGCAAGCAAGGTTAAAACGAGTACTTTAAAGATGTTATAAAGGGAATTTCAAAAATAGACATCTTTTACATTGCAGGTGGAGACGCTTTGCTGGTTGTGGAGGATGGACTAGAGCCAGCAAGAGTGACACTCGAGGATGTCCTCATGTTTGCTACTGGGGCTGCAAAAATACCGCCACTGGGTTTTGGGGTTGAGCCTACACTGGTCTTTCTTCATGACCCAATTCAACAAATGAGGCGGGTTTTCCCTGAGGCAAATACATGCAGCCTCATCTTCAGGCTGCCATTGCTCGCCTGTCTTCTCAGACAAAATGATTTCTGGCATTGTACAGTCACCACATTTTGGGACTGCCTGATGGGTAGGAGTCAGGCCTGTAAATAGTTGTTGGTTGATATTGTGTTTCGCCATTGTTTGACTGCATTGTCCAATCTGGCCCAAATATTTTTTTGAACTACTAAAATTGATATTGTTATTATTATATAAAGTTGATATTAATATTAGGAATATTACATATAAGTATTATTTAAATTAATTAGGGGGTGTTATGGAGCCCCCATGCCAAACCAAAATCGAAAAATGTACTATTTGGAACATGGCAGCAAACTTTTTAGAGTTTTTGTACATCAAATACAATAATTTCAATGTGTAAGATTAGGCCAACTTGTTTTATTAAGATCACTTCCTTTTTTAGAGGCAATTGTATTCTCACAAAAGTGATTAAAACCACAAATTGTAGATCATAGATGTGAAACAATCTAAATTGATATCTATTGTTGTAGACTAGGTCCTCAAAAAAGAAAGTATGCTAGTAATTTTTAGCCACTTGTAATGTTAACCTAAAGCTACTGTCAATTCCCCTCAAACAAACAATACAAACAAATGAACTATTAGGGGAATTCTACTACAACAAAGTATAGGCCAAAGTACAATAGAATAAATAAAAATACACTGATTTGGCTTGTCTTAATAGCTTTTAATGTGGTAATCTCTTAATACATCTATGGGGTAACTACCAACTGAACGTGGCGCCAGCCCACACAGTGAGATTGTGCATTTAACTTAAATGGGAGAAAACAATTGAATCGGGGTATTTGCAAATATACTAAATAAATAAGCTTCTATTTAGGATTTCATCAGAATCAGCTTAATTAGCCAATAAGGGCCTATAGTGTAAACAAAAAGGAATTTATGTCCGGCTTTGTGTTGCTCTCAACACATAAACAGACATAACGTTTAAGGCTAAAAACAAAGATGAACAAGGTATCATGAACATTTGATTACTATACAGATATAATAAAGTGTATACATGCATACACATGGACCTACTTGTGAGTCTAAAATAAAGATATATTATTATACGTACATAAAGTTACATGTAAACAGTAAGACAATAAGTGTAAATGATCCAGTAGATGGCGCCATTGTTCAACGATTGCTTGTTACATTTAATTGTTACAACACTGCAGGTCACACTGTGATGGTGTACTTCAATTTAATTTATTGTTATATCATTTTTAAAATCTTATATTAAGTACTTTTAGAGCAACTTTTACAATGGAGAAATGGTCAGGAACATGCAGTGTTGAAAGAATTGAAAGACATTTTAACATATAACATTGATTGACTTTAATTCACTTAATAAAGTTGTGGAGGTTTGGCGGCGTACTTATCAACGACGATGTACACTGGCGACGGTGTAGTCTATCCACACATTAGAGTCACACGACGGTCTCCTTCCGTAGGTTATCTGTGGCACTATCCACTCGCCATAGCTTACAACCTTTTATTTTAATTTCAGTCCACTTAGTCTCCAGTACCCTTGTCTCTGCCTATCTTGCCCTTCCATGCCTGACATATTTGTTTTCCCTCCCCCATCACCAAACATTCTTAAACTGTTAATTAACTTTTAGAATATTAAAGATAAAATCTTGAACTGCATCTTAAGATTTTAGAACTGCAATTAACATTCTAGAACTACAAGTTAACATTCTAGAACTGTAATTAACATTCTAGAACTACAACTTGACATTCTAGAACTGTAATTAACATTCCAGAACAGCATGTTACAATTCTAGAAGTTCAACCTAACATTGTAGAACTACAACTCATTATTTTAGAACGTTTAAGTTACACTCTTGAACTACATCTCAACTTTCTATAACTTCAGTCTATCATTCTAGAACTACACTCAAAATTCTAGAACTTCAACCTAACATTCTAGAACTTCAACTTGAGCTGATAAGTAAAGGCAAAGGTAAAATCACTGCTGTGATGATTACAACCTTTCCGTATGATGTCAGTCCTCTAAGTCTACAGTAGGGTGGCTGTGGCTCAGAGGTGGAGCGGATCAACTCTCAAACAACAAGATTTGAAGTTTGATCTTGAACCATGTTTAAGAACTCAAACTTAACTGCTGGGGAATGTCCTTCCTCCCTATGACACAATGAGCTGCTCTTTCATCTCTCTTTTCATTTGTTCCTTTTATGTGCATCCTTCTCCCAGAAATGCTTGTTACTAACCTAGCTCTGGGGAGTTTACTCCAGGAGTCCTTATGTTTCTTCTTCACCCAGAATATCGCCTTGGATTAGGGTGGCACCAAGACCTGGGTCTTGGGTGCAGCTGTTGCTAGGGACCTGCTACACCCTGCTACGCTCTGCGATTCCCTGCAGTGTCCGGCTGCGTCCTGCTGCGTCCTACCTCGTCCACCCATGCTGTGCTGTGCCACATTACACCCCGTAACGCCCTGCTGTGCCCTACTTGTGTGGTGTGGTACAATGTATTGTACGTTATCAACAAGGTTAGTAAGATCATACAGGGCCCCAAAGTGAGCATTGAGACCATGCAGAGGGAAATCTCTGCAGTCATAGACTTCCTCCAAGATTTCAGGAAGCACGGATTCAATGCCGCCAAAATAGATGCCAGGGAAATTGCAGAGAAGATTGAGGTGGAGATGATCTGGCTGGATCGGCAGAAAAAAAGCAAAAAGGCACACACACACACACACACACACACACACACACACACACACACACACACACACACTATCATGTACATAGGTTTGTTTGTAGAATGTTTGAAATGTTCAATCTCAAATGTAATGTCAATTCACTTACAATATCCTGTATCTTGTACATGAGTGAGTTTGTAGAATATTTGAAATATCAATCTCAAGTGCAATGCCAATTGCAACCTTAATATTGATTTGATCTTAAAAAAAGACTAAACAGTGCTGGTTTTCCTGACATTTTGGCAAATACAGGTGTTATCGGAGACCGCGCACCAGGCTACTGAACGAGACCGTAACCATGCCTAATGCATGAGTCTATGTAATGAAACGGGTGTCTAGGTTCTCGGCAAGTTTGAGTTATCAACAGATCCCAGAAGCCTTTAAGTCTTGTGCATTTTAGAATTGTGTTCATGGAAATTCATAGGCTACATTACCAAGGGGAAAGTATTATATCACATACAAATACACGTTATGTTATCTTGGTAGTTATGTTAAGATAAATGTTAGAAGTGAATGTTGCTACACGGTAGTTGTCACGAGGAGACCGCGCACCAAGCTACATGTAACAGTGGCCAGTGCGTGAGTCTAGTGTCGGTTAGTATGAGTGTATAAATAGTATGTTGAGACCGAATGTAACCGTGCAACCGATCGAGTCTAATGTAATCAAGCGGTGTCTTGGTTCCTGGCGGGGGAAGTAAATGCGCGATCATATTTTATCGTGCTTTTTCACAACTACCAGGTCAAGGAGCCTGTTTTCGGGAAGAAAAGGGAGGACCTGCATTTCCGTGGTCGCAAGACTTCATTATACCCTGACTTCAGCGCCGACCTGTCCCGAAAGCGTGCAGCCTTTACGAGGTAAAAGCCAAACTTTACAAGAACATTCACTTTGGGCTTCTTTATCCTTCTCGCCTTTTTTTTTAAGATGAACTTTTTATTATTTTTATATTTTTTGGAACATACAGAACAGACAAATACAACTGAACAAGAACAACAACCCTCTGCCACCCCCACCCTCTGCGGTCTCAAGGAAAACAAAAACAAACAAACAAAAACAGAAATCACTAGTCACTCTCCTCTAATTCTTGTGATGCTGAGGTCATTAAGACTGATACTTGTGCGCTGCGTTTTTCCATAGGTCTATTGTCAATGATTTGGCTTTGTTAGTCTTTGCTATAGAGAGCTCCAGCATAACTATGTCCAGAAAATACGCCAACCACTGTTTTATACAAAGTGTGTGTGTGTGTGTGTGTGGGGGGGGGAGCCAGCACTGAGCTCTCATTTTCTTGGTCGCAGTTGATCCGGCTAGCCAAATTTTCTTCTGTCTCCCAAGTAGGTGTAATTTAGAGTCATCATTAAGTAACAAAACAATCACGTCAGTAGGAATTCGACATCGTATCACATCAGATATTATTGATGTTATTTTATTCCAAAACTCCAAAAAGCAGGAAAGTTCCAGTTTGTTCAGGTTGACAGAACGTGCAATAGGGAGAAGGAATGGCGTATCTCTTCTGAGGCATCCAATATGTCCTATGGCATATGTTGTGGCTCTGCTGGTGATTTGTTGTCCCAAACTGTCTTCCCAATTAATTACGTTCCCCTCCGGGCTCAGCTCTCGCTCACATTTCTTTACTATTGGGAGTTCTCCTACGGATACTTGCATCATTTTAGCATAAATCCTGGATACTTATCCTCTCACAGGAGACTCAACAAGCTATTTAATGATTGGGTGCATCTCAAGACTGTTCCACCATGGTACATTTTAGGGCCGATCTTAAGAGAAGATAAAGGAAGAAGGATGTCCTAGGGACCTCAAAGTTAGCTGTTAGGTCTTCAAAACTTAACATACCTTCATCATTTAATAGCTGGTCTAGAGTATAAATACCTCTGTCACTCCACTGGTTATAAACAAAAGGTTTGTTACCAGACATTAAGTGTATGTTGTGCCAAATTGGGGTGTTCAAATGCCACTTATTGGTGTAGCATAGTTGCTCCTCCACCTGTTTAAAGTTGGTCAATTTGTTGGTGATAATAGGGCTATAGGCTAGCATACACTTCTTTGGACTTCTTTGGACTCACACCTGTGAAGGCAAGGTCTTGCAGTCTTAGACTTTCAGTGAGGTTTTGCTCTATTTCTCTCCATGGGACTGTAGATGAGGGGTCCATCCACACTCTGAGGGCCCGTAGCTGAAAGGCTCTGTGGTACACTTTAAGGTTAGGGAGGGCCAGGCCTCCCATGTTTGCGGTACGTTGCAGGGTAGAGTATTTTAGCCTGGGTTGTTTATTATTCCAAATATACTGCCGAATTACGGTATCAAGTTTCTTCCAGAAATTTATTGGTGGGGGTAAGGGGATCATTGTACTTAAGAAATTCACATGAGGAACTATGTTCATTTTAACCACAGCAATCCTGGACCATACTGATGCTGGCAGCGCAGACCAATTGGCCAGATCCCTTTGAACACTACTTAGTATAGATTCATAGTTGTCCTGGACAACTCGCTGTAGCGATGCGTGAATGGTGATGCCCAAATATGTAATTTTGCTTTGGGTTGGTATTGTATCACTAATAGCTGATGTCACCTGTCTGTTGTTCAACAGAAGTAGATTAGATTTATTCAATTTGATTTTTTAGCCGGAGACTGAGCCAAATTTGTTAAAGATCTTAAGAATTTTGGGAACAGAGTCCTCAAGGTCAGATATGTACAGCAAAATATCATCTGCAAATAACGATATTGAGTTGTTATTGGATTTAATCTGGACATTACGTATTTTATTGGGCTAACGGTTCAAGAGAGATCGCAAATAGCATGGGAGATAGCAGGCATCCCTGTCTCGAGCTCCGCGCAATGGGGAATGGCGGCGAATGCAGGCCATTGGTTGAGACTATGGCCGTGGGATTCGCATATAAAGTACGTACCATGTCAATAAATTTGGCTCCCAAACCAAGCCTTTCCATTACTTAAGTAGTTCCACTCTAGGTGGTCAAAAGCCTTTTCCGTGTCCAGTGATAGAACTGCTGCCGTTGTTGGAAGGTTTTTGGCTTCTTCTATTACATGGAGTAATCTGCGTATATTGTCTGCAGCTTGACGCTTTGGTATAAACCCTGATTGGTCGGGGTGGACTAGCTTCTCAATTAAGCGTTCTAGGCGTAGTGCCAAGACTTTGGAATAAAGCTTAATATCAGTTCCAATGAGGCTGATGGGCCTGTAGTTCAAACACTCCGTAGGATCTTTGCCCTTTTTGTGTATGACCGAAATTATTGCAGTGTTGGTTTGTTGATGAAAGGTGCCCCTCTCTATGGCAGAGGTTAAAGTTGGTAAAGTGATAGGTCCTAGTGTGTCAAAGTACTGTAGTAAAAGTTCTGATGGAATTCCATCCAACCCCCGTGTTTTCCCTTTCTTAGCTGTTTTTAATGCTGATTTGAGTTCCTCTAACGTAATGGGTTGACCAGTTCTTCTACTAAGCTCTGGGTCGAGAAGAGGCAGGTTTAGCTCTTTCAGGAACTTTTGGCACTGTGTCGGATCCGGATTGCAGGAGGATTCATACATTTTTAAATAAAAGGATTGGAAAGTGGCGATGATATCTTTAGGATTCGTTGAGATACCTCGGTCCGTGCGTATGCTGTTGATAGTAGCTCTGGATTCGCTTTGTTTTAATTTCAGAGCTAGCAATTTGGCGCAAAGGAAGATGTGAAATCTCTTATAGAGCTCAACAGTCCCACCCACAGCGGGTTCCGGAAGTAAAAATACAATGCAATTTCTCCATTGACAAATTGGAGTATAAGCCATAAAATCGTAACCGTTGATGGTAGACTTAAAACCAGCATGCCAACATGACTCAGCGATTGTATATGCTCATTTAGACACCACAAATCATGGGGCACTACCCTTGTTTTGAGATAAATGTCTTTTATTCGCGATGTCTTGGATAAGTACTTCATTACCCACAATCCTGAACAATCCCACAATCCCACAGTGATGCCTCTGATTGGTGGAACTCATGCTGGTGAGGAGGGGGGGTGTCAGTACCCGATCTGTGCTGCCTGCACGATCCGTCACGAGGATTTACGACACTGCACGAATCACGATCTGTTCCACGCTTTTGACGTTAGCCTCTGCCGGGGAGCTTACATTAGTTTAGCTAACAGCTTGATTCAGTCTAAAATAACGTTAACTCAAACTTAACACTGGGTAAAGCCGTCTACAGCTGACGTAACAACCGTTTCAGGTTTTATTTTGAGGGTCTTTTAAAGTTGTTACATGCTGTCTCAGCTAGCGGTTAGCCAAATTAGCTGTTAGCTAAACTAACGTTAGCTTCCTTTGTTCAGTGGTGCGCGGTGGTTTATGGGATGAGTAGTTCCTTCGCTCTGAGATGACGATATGTACACAGTCTTGTACCTTTGACTTTTTGGGGATTTTCTGTTCCTTATTTTACTCGAAATGATACGTTGTATGCTTACGGGGCAGGACTGTAAAGCCTATAAAGCCTTTAGTGGCATGCCAGACGTACGCCGGGTCTGAAACTGAGTCAGTATTGATTGATATAAACTCCGCCAGTTTGGCTCTAAACTCTGTATCAAAATCTGTGTTTTGGAGAAGGGAATTATTAAATTGATACCTTCTAGATCTTTCTCCCAACATATCACAACGGAATGTGGTTATCAGTGCATTGTGATCAGCAGGATTGCTGGTTCTATTGTTATCGTGTGGAAAATTGCCTTAAGTTCACTGGAGCACAAAAAATAATCAATGGGTGAGGTGACGTGTGGAAAAAAATGTGTAATCCTTGCTAGTAGGATTGTGCATCCTCCATATATCTGTAAGATGGTGGGATTCCACAACTGCATTGAACATGTCCGATGTGTTTTTGGGCTTTCGTGTGGCTGACCCCTGATCTATCCTGATTTAAATCTAGTACCGCATTCATGTCTCCCCCTATAATTAATGAATATTCATTGAGAGAGAGCAATTCATTGGTTAGGTGCGTGAAAAAGCTTTCATCATATGTAGCAGGTGCGTAAACTGAAACAAAGGCTATTTTCCTACTCCTTATCGTAGTACATACAGTGCGGAGAACAAGTATTTGATACACTGCCGATTTTGCAGGTTTTCCCACTTACAAAGCATGTAGAAGTCTGTAATTTGTATTCTCTTCAACTGTGAGTGACGGAATCTAAATCAAAAATCCAGAAAATCACATTGTATGATTTTTAAGTAAATAATTTGCATTTTATTGCATGACATAAGTATTTGATACATCAGAAAAGCATTTGGTACAGAAACCTTTGTTTGCAATTACAGAGCTCATACGTTTCCTGTAGTTCTTGACCAGGTTTGCACACACTGCAGCAGGGATTTTGGCCCACTCCTCCATACAGACCTTCTCCAGATCCTTCAGGTTTCAGGGCTGTCGCTGGGCAATACGGACTTTCAGCTCCCTCCAAAGATTATCTATTGGGTTCAAGTCTGAAGACTGGCTAGGCCACTCCAGGACCTTGAGATGCTTCTTACGGAGCCACTCCTTAGTTGCCCTGGCTGTGTGTTTCGGGTCGTTGTCATGCTGGAAGACCCAGCCACAACCCATCTTCAATGCTCTTACTGAGGGAAGGAGGTTGTTGGCCAAGATCTTGTGATACATGGCCCCATCCATCCTCCCCTCAATACTGTGGTTTTGTACTCATCCTTCTTCCTCCAAACACGGCTAGTGGAGTTTAGACCAAAAAGCTCTATTTATGTCTCATCAGACCACATGACCTTCTCCCATTCCTCCTCTGGATCATCTAGCTGGTCATTGGCAAACTTCAGACGGGCCTGGACATGCGCTGGCTTGAGCAGGGGGACCTTGCGTGCGCTGCAGGATTTTAATCCATGACGGCGTAGTGTGTTACTAATGGTTTTCTTTGAGACTGTGGTCCCAGCTCTCTTCAGGTCATTGACCAGGTCCTGCCGTGTAGTTCTGGGCTAAGCCCTCACCTTCCTCATGATCATTGATGCCCCACGAGGTGAGATCTTGCATGGAGCCCCAGACCGAGGGAGATTGACCGTCATCTTGAACTTCTTCCATTTTCTAATAATTGCGCCAACAGTTGTTGCCTTCTCACCAAGCTGCTTGCCTATTGTCCTGTAGCCCATCCCAGCCTTGTGCAGGTCTACAATTTTATCCCTGATGTCCTTACACAGCTCTCTGAGCTTGGCCATTGTGGAGAGGTTGGAGTCTGTTTGATTGAGTGTGTGGAGAGGTGTCTTTTATACAGGTAACGAGTTCAAACAGGTGCAGTTAATACAGGTAATGAGTGGAGAACAGGAGGGCTTCTTAAAGAAAAAATAACAGGTCTGTGAGAGCCGGAATTCTTACTGGTTGGTAGGTGATCAAATACTTATGTCATGCAATAAAATGCAAATTAATTATTTAAAAATCATACAATGTGATTTTCAGGATTTTTGTTTTAGATTCCCTCTCTCACAGTTGAAGTTTACCCATGATATAAATTACAGCCCTCTACATGCTTTGTAAGTGGGATAACCTGCAAAATTGGCAGTGTATCAAATACTTGTTCTTCCCACTGTATATATGATATCCTGCCTGAAGAGTCCTTACTACTTTTGTCTACGGTGAGTGTGCAACTCTGTGACAGCAACACAATGGAGCCTTGGTTTTGGTGTCGTCACTAGATGAAGCAGCAACTTTGAAATATTTATTTTGTAGACGATTTACATCTCTTTTACGTAAATGTGATTCTTGAATAAGTGCCACGTCTATGTTCTTCCTTCTTAAATAGTCCAGGAATTTAGCTCGTTTGATCATTCCGTTTAGCCCCCTGATGTTAACAGAAAGGATCGAAAGTTCAGCCATCTTCAGAATTTACACGTATATTGTTACGTTACAGTTGAGGAAGTATGGATGCCATGACAAACAGTGCATTGACCTGTGATGAGATAAAAATCAACATGTATATTATATGACCCTTTATATTATGAAATGGCATAGCAGTTAGGCATTTCTTGTTGCTAATAATAAATGGTATAGTTTTGCTTACTTTTACATCTTCCCCAGGAACAAACTAGGTTGGCTGGCAGATATCTAGGTACTGCCCGATTAGCAGAAGAAGGTCATACAGCTGCAGGCCTTCTCTCAGTTGATCCAACATAGGCTGCAACCTCAGCACTGCATGGAGTACAATGGCACTACAACAGTAGAAAGGAAAGCAACTGTTACAAAACCTTACTTGTAATGCATCTTACTGTACAAACAGACATATGTCCTAGCATACCGAACAATGGACTCCTTGTTTTGCACGGAGATAGCTCCAGTATATCCGCAATTTAAGATTTCATCAGATAGGCCTTCAATTGAATGTTCAGTTGACATTTCAACCTGAAAATAAAAAATACGAAGAAAATTTCTTTCAGAGAGTATTGTGGGCTCCTCTGTTGCTCTGGCCCCTCAAAGAAACGGCTCTCAATTCCTGCCATCAGTTCTATAGACACAAGTACAAACAGCATTTACTGTGTTGGTCTAGGGTCTCCTATGTCAATCCTGAACATGAGGACAAAATGTGCAAAGGAAAACTCACTTTACATGTTTGGCATTGTGCTTTTGGCATACTTCGGAATTCAATGGCATCTGGAGGTAGTGGAGTTAGGTCAAACTCATGTTACAATGGCACAATATACAGGGTGCTCTTTCCTGCCCCCTGTAACACTGCGAAGTAGGGTTCCGGTGTATCCATCAGAGTCAGGAGGAATCATTACCAGTCTCCTTTTACCCTGACCACCTGTAAATGCAACATTGTTTGGATTATTTCAACTGAGTTTGTTTGGGCTAGTTATTTGAATGACAATGTATGACAATGGATATATTACTACTTTTCTCCAGCTGTAGCCTTGTAGAGTAGCCAGCCTCCTGTCACTCCCTGCATCTTAGAGTACTCATTTTGAAGTAGTCTGAAGAACTAAGAGAACATAACTGAAGTGATGTGTCGATGCTTGAAGAATAGCCTACCACTAGAATAAAAGGGAAGATGTTTTAAATATAAGAATTTAGGTGCAAATTTTAAATAATACATTGTCTGTAATACCTCCTCGTGACTCATATCCCTGGACATGGTGAGATGTCTTTTTCCAAGCCCTGCCTGGGCAAGCTCAGACTCTTCAGATGAGTTTGGGGTTGTCTCTGAATTAATGTTTAACAGGTACACACAGAAACTAAAAGGCTTCCAGGGTTTTTGTATATGGTGTGCTACAGGTCTTTGGAATCTGTATCTTTTCGCTTTCCAAGGGTAACTTTTTCTTGAGAAAAATCCAGGGAAAAGATCTGCATGATTGAAAAATTAATTTAAAATAATGTTAATTCAAAATATTAAATAGATAAATTAGTTTAAAACGAACTTGAACAAACTTCCGGGTATGGCGACGAAGCTAGCAGTAGGATAATCAGTGAGCTCCCAGAAAGGTCCAACATTTCCCCCATTTTAGAAGACTTTAGGCAAACATTCAATCAAGAATTGTATGTGGAAATATAATATAACAAAAGCTAAGACTACAGTAAGTCAAAATAGCAAGAAAAAAACGAAAATGGCGACAGGAGAGGCTGATAAAGCTGTCGGTACGGGTGCACAGCACGCGGACATGGATGCCCTTCAAGCTAGCATAAGTGCCATCCACGCCGAAATAAAGGCAGGACACACGGACATGAAGAAGGAACTAAACGCCTTGTGCGAAACAATTAAACGAGACATGAAAGAAGAGATCGGGTCTTTTAAAGAAGAAGTGAACCAAAAGCTGAGTGAGATTGGGGTGGACCTGAAAAACACAGAGGCCAGGATGGAAGAAGTGGAGAAAAGAGTGGCGGAGGTCGAAGAGTGGAATGCTAGCACTAAGGATGTGCTTCTGCAAACTTTGCAAGATTTAGAACGTGTTCAGAATAAGTTCAAAGATTTAGAAGCATGTTCGCGTTGAAACCATCTCCGCATTTTTGGAATCCCCCGAGGGGAAGGAGGGGGACAACGCATGTGAATTTCTGGAGAATTTTATCAAATCCGAACTATCGCACTCGGACATTGATCTAAAAATACAACGCTGCCACCGATCACTCGGACCGAGACCCCCCCCGCCACAAGCTCCCCCGAGAACCATGATCGCAGCCTTCCTCGCCTACAGAACTAAAGAACTGGTACTGTAAGAGGTACATCTCAATGGGAAAAGAGTTTACTTCGACCATGACTACCCTGCTGAAATTACAAAGAAAAGAAAAGAATACGCCCTGCTGAGGAAGGTACTAAAACAAAAGGGACTCTGGTTCCAGACTCCAGCACCCACAAAACTCTGAGTCTTCTATGAAGAAGGACCCACAATATACAACAATGCAAAGGAGGCGACGGAGGATCTGCTGAAGAGGGGGGTTCTGACGACCGAAACCGATGAAAAAACGTCACCTGCTGACACACAACGGGCAGACACAGCCGTGACACCCCATAAGAATATGGGGGACAGAGATCATGTGATTGACAAATCGCATGACTGCTCAAGGCTAAAGCTCCTCGCCCCATCTCCACATTTTCATTAAATATTTCGCCAATCGTTTCATTTGTTACCACGGTAACTTAATGGAATGCCTGCAGGAGCAAAAAAGCAGACCCCGCTGCCGTTTAACCGAGCAAAGAATTCTGCCAACTCTGCTAACATGGCGACGGCTAGCGGGGATTCTGATGCTAACGCGGACCTACCCATGGAGCAGGCTATGACCAGGGTCCTGGGAAAGCAACAAAGCGGGCTTTGCATCGCAATGAAGGAAGCATTAGCAGAAATTGACACCTCGCTACAACACATCAGGACAGAGCTTGAGAGGCAGGGAACTACAGTAAGAGACCTAATACAGCGACTAGACGAATCTACGGCAAGGGTGCAATGACAGGCACACTGATTCTCAGGTGTCTGAGATACCAGGACTGTCAGGCAATTATCCAGGGGGTGAGACAAGCACAACAGGAAGGCCCAATTCGTGATTCCAATGCAACGCTGCACTTTAAGCCTGACAACGCTTTCACTGTTCAACGGCGCCAGGAATTTATAGGACTGCAGCGTAAGCTGCATGCTAAAGGCATCTCAAACGTTCTTATTTATCCGGCAACTCTGAGAGTAAACTACAGAGGGAGAACGCTCACATTCACTGCACCCGAGGAAGCGGACAGGCTCTGTCGGGATTTGGATGAAGGAGGGGGTACGTGACGCCGCGCTGGGCGCTTCGCAACCGGACCGGGAGCTGTCATCGGGCCCAGAGGACGGCGTTAGGACCTCTTGTCCTGTGGATTAGCGTATCTGGAACACTGTGCAAGTTTAACCTAGGACATTGCATGTAAGTTTGGCAACCTGACTTTAAAGGAACGTTTGATGAGGCTGAAAACATGACGGACACACTGGGGAATTCCACCGAATGCAGAACGTCTGCGGATCGGCTCCGCTGCGTCTCGGCTCCGTGCTCCTTTGTCCGTCAATACCCACCAGGTCCGGATTTGTTGCGTAACGGCTGCGGCCATGACAGCTGAAGTCACGAGGACCTACGAGATCTTGCGAATTCAGGTAGAATAGAACCACAAAACCAACAACAGTTTGTTTCCATCCAGAGGAGTAGAGGGGAAACAACTCTGTGCTGTGTTTTCAAAGTGTAGTGCAGGGAAATATGATCTGCCGTGAGCACGGTGGATTTTATTTTGAAAGTTACCCAGATGTTTTATTTAGCTTATGTGCTCGACTTCCTGCCCTGTGCTGAATTGCTGCGGAGCTCTCCAGTGTCCGGCAAAAATAGAAGCTCTGCGTATCTGCTCCGTAGGGCTGCAGATCGCCGGAGCTGTGCCGGAGTCGGAACACAGCCGTTCTGCAGTCAGTGGAAATACACACATTGACTTTAATGGAAACCTAATGACTCCACAGCCGTTCCAGAGCAGATCCGCAGACATTCCGCAACCGGTAGAAATTGGGGGACAGACTGCTCAATTTACACAGCCTACTCACTGATCTCAAAATTCACTGTTTTTACCAGGCTGTGGATGAGTCCGGTGTGCCAGGCATGGACAGAGTGGACAGCTTGGCAGAATATCTAGTGGAGCTGCGCAACCAGCCCTCACTAGCCCCCACCAACCAGCAGGTCAGGAACTTTTATTGTCTTGTTTTTTCTCCTCTGTTCTCTGTCACACATGTCCACACTTGAATTTTTTTGTTTTATGTGCTGTTCTCTCTATGTTGTCTTTCTTAGGTGAGCGATATTGTTGTTCTGTGGCAGAACCTGCTAGACTACGACAAGCAGTAGGTTGTCTTTGCTGCCAGACACCAGACCAGGCTGGACACAGGGAGGTTCAGGTCTCCAAAGAAGAGGCAGGAGTTCACCATTCAGCTGGTGGACGTGAGCCATACCACCCTGGTGCAGTGGCACAATAAGAGGGTGAAGAGGCAGGACAGCGCGGTGGTGATGCAGGGGCTGGACCTGTCAAGCCGCTTGTCTGTGGCGGCTGACCCTCTCCCCTGTGCAAATATGCACCCCCTATCTGTACCCCCCCAACCCGGCCCGGCTCACCAGTACCACCTGCCCAGCAGCACCGTGGGCCAAGCGCAGGTTAAGAGGAAGGCCATACCCGCATTCGCGACACCTGTGGCTGAGACCACGCTCTCAGTGGCAGCTCTTCCCTGCTTCGCCTCCACCTCCCACGTCAGTGCGGGAAAGTTTAGCTAACCCTCATTTAGCTTCCACAGTTAGCAAGAATGTTTAAGGTCACTCATCCTCCGCAACACCATTATCATTCACCGCAACAATTGAAGGCCTGTTGCGGTGGAGAGACACAATATTTCGGTAATGAGAAACAGACTTATGAAGGAGGGACATACACTATAACTTTTGCTCATTCAATATAACTTGATATTTGCCTTAAACACTTCTTGAACAGATTGCGTAAACAAAATAGCTATTACAACCCCCCCAGCAGGGGTCACTAATTTTTCATTTTTATGTAGTGCTTCCACAAAAAGCAGTATGAATGCAGTATAGGCCACCTACTATACATGTAATATTATTTAATATTAAATAGTTTTACTGTGAAACAATGTATTTCTATGTCTTTTTACAAAATGTTACATTCAAGATGGCTATTGTGTATTTTGTTACAGGCAAGCATCAGTTGAAAAGAAAAGGGTATCAGCGAAAGACAGGCTGGCAAAGCATAGAGAGAAAATATACAGCAATCCAGTGTTACTTGAGGAGTACAGAAGAAAGGAGAGAGAGAGGTCAGGGGACAGGGTGATAATAGGGAAAAAATATTACTTGGAATTCATTGATCTGACCAACACTTGCACACACACACACACACACACACACACACACACACACACACACACACACGCAAACGTGAAGGCTGACCTAATTGTACATTATATATTGTATACACACGCACTCTTTCACACAGACATGCATGCCCATGTGTGTGCGTACATACATACACACAAACACACGCACACACACACTGATGCTGACATGCAAACTTGAAGGCTGACATAATTGTACAGTATATATTGTACATACACACACACTCTTTCACACACATCACACACACAGACATGCATGCATGTGTGTACATGCACACACACACACACACACACACACACACCATTCCTAAATGAACAATTGTGTGCAATTATGATCATAGTCCAAAGTTTGTATATATCAGTGCTTACTTATTTCTCCTTTCATTAATTTTTCCTTTTCCAGGTATCGGAAACGTAAGGAAAATGGTCAAATTAAGACTACTCAGGACCTCACAAGTAGACAGCATGAGAGAAAAAAATAAAATAAAATGGAGGAAAAATTCAGCAAAATATTACAGAAAAAAAAAGCAAGAGCAAGCACTTCTAGATCTAACCCCAGCATCTTCATTAAGTGAGGCAGAAAATTCCTTTGCAAATGAAGAAAATAACAGACAGGAACTGGACATAAATAATGAAAATCTGAACAGAACACCAGCAGAAGAAAGTTTAGACACGGCCATTCATTAGAAAAAGAGAGCGGGCATCAAAGACTATGGCCAAATTAAGAGCAAAGCTAAGGTATGCTGAAGAGAAACTTGGGGCAAAGACAACACAACTGCTGACACTAAACAGAAAAATTAGAAGGCTGGCGGCTAATAGACCAAAAAGTGCAATGCCAAGGCTACCAGCAAATATTTCACAGAGGATCAGGATCAGAGAGGCTAAAAAGGGACTGCCGATCAATAGCAAGCGGCAACAACTTGGCAAGGTTGTCACCATGTTCCTACATCGGGATGATGTCTCAACTGTCATAAATGGCAAGGCTGGAGAGATTCGTCGCAAGGGACAAATTTATAGAAAAAGAGCACTCACAGACACCTTGGCAAAACTCCATCGACGCTTCCTTGCTGAACATCCTGAGCAAACCGTGTCCAAAGCTCAGTTCTTTAGATTGAGGCCATTTTGGATTATTAGGCCTAAAGTTAAGGACACAGAGACGTGTGCATGTAAAATGCACGAGAACATTGACTTTAAAATAAAAAGAATGCAACAACTGGGAATCATTGAAACATCAAGCCCAGAGGACCTTGTGCAGTCCAGTGTGTGTGACACTGGCAACATGTCCTGCATGTATGCCAGATGTCAAAAATGCATTGAAAAGACCTTTCCCACATCCTTAGATCATCTCACTCAGGGGAACACTGTCATCTGGCAAGAGTGGATCACAAGGTCTGTCACTGTAACAAAGACCCTCAAGGATGGATCTACAGAGGAAAGGCAGACGAAGAAAACAGTCCTCGAAAAGCGTACCTCATCCATTGAGCGTTTGCTGGCCCTAACAACAGAACACCTCCCAGATTTTGCCATTCACATGTTTAATGTCAAGCACCAATATTTGACATTGAAAGCAATGAAAGATACCCTGACAGATGATGCTGTTGCTGTGCATGTGGATTACAGCGAAAATTACAGCTGCAAATATGCCAAAGAAATCAAACACACTCATTTTGGAACTGGGAATGATCAGGTAACCCTCCATACCGGGGTACTCTATCTCAGTAGGGGCAGAGTGGAAGCCTTTGCATCCCTCTCAGTCTGCCTACAGCACGATGCAGTGGCAACCTGGGCTCATCTTGACCCAGTGCTGAGATACATACGAGGAAAGTATCCTGAAGCCCACAACCTACATTTCATTTCAGATGGCCCAACTTCCCAGTATAGAAACAAAACATCTTTCTATCTAGCCTCCACTGTGCCCTTTATGCATGGATTTCAATGGGTGACCTGAAACTATAGTGAGGCATCACATGGCAAAGGTGCACCAGATGGAGTAGGTGGGGCCTTGAAGAATCTTGCGGACAGAATTGTTTCTTATGGGACCAGTATTCCTGATGCAGAGTCTCTGTATGAGCAGCTGAAGAACAATTCATCAGTGACTCTGTACAAAGTATCAGAGGAGAACATAAAGGCCAGCTGTGAATTGGTTCCCCCCAACCTGAAAACAGTTCCTGGGACACTGAAAATACACCAAGTGAGTCAACATTTCTATTAATTATATGAGTAAATATGAAGAGATGTAATTAAATAAGTAAATGTAGTTACAGAAGTTAAATAAATAACTTAAATTCCCCATGTAATTAACATGGAAAGCAGACCACACCAGTATCTGAAATAATCTCAAAAAAGAATGTCTGTAACTTAGTCAATGTGTGATACTCCAATTCATCTTTGTCTTTTTGAATTCCACCCTAACAGCTGACATCAACAAAACTGGGAGTCATAAACACACGGGAGGTGTCATGCTTTTGTGGAAAAAATTGCCAGTGCTTTTCTGCAAATTGCCACATGTTCTCTGAGGGAAGAGATGAGAACCCTGACAGAACCGAAGCCACCATAGAGGTTGGACAGTGGGTCCTGGTTGAATACGATGGTGACTTGTTCCCTGGTACAGTCACACAGGTGAATTTTATTTCAAGATTTCTGTTAATATGTGAATATTTTTCCAGTTCCATTATAGTACAAAAAAATGTGTAGAGACTATAAAAATGTTTCTTAAAACAGATTGCTGAAGGGCAGTATGAAGTCGACACCATGACTTGTGCAGGGGAGAACCGCTTCTATGTGCTGAGCATCAGATTTCCAGGAGAAAGGGTCTGGTACTATCGTCAGGACATACGGGACATAATCCCAGAACCACTTCCTGTCACCTCCTCTGCTAGACATTTCTGCATTTTACCTGACATATGGGCAAAACACAAAAAACGCTCATGAATGAGTTACAGTTGGGGGAAAACGTGATTGCTACAAGGCAGTCGTTCAAGTTGTTTGACCAACTTATTAATTGAGTTGCTGCTATTCAAGTTCTTCACATGAAATTATTCTCAGAAAAAGGTTGTGTGGTTGTATGTCAGGACCAAAGTTTTTTTTAGCTAAACTAAAATCATTTTACGAAAGCACATGATGCTGTTACATTTAAATGTTTCTCAGGACCACATGATGGTATGTTACATTGAAAAAGTTCTCATGATTGTATGTTATACTAGAATGATAATATGTATACTAATGGTTGTATATTTGTTAGTGCTACAATGTAGGCTACATGACATGATTCTTTATGAGCATAAGATTGTAACTTGTATACACAACACTTGTTAACACAAGGCATGGTACTGTAATATTACGATAAATGAGAAAATGAAACACTGTTTATGAAATAAATATTCTTTTAAAAATTCCATGTGTTTTAAATATGTAAAATAGGGTTAGGCATCAAACCCCTTTGTCAACAGTGAATGTATTGAGCCAAATCTCAGTTCTGAAACATTGATCCTCATTACCGAAATTACATTTTCATTACCGCAACATGTATCTTTTTTACAAATTAAGTAATAATTAAATAATCATATTTTGTTTTAAAATGTATATACATATTATACAACACTACTTATTTAACATCTGCTACATAACAAATGTGTATGTTATCTTTTAGTAAAACAATTAAATAAAAGAAATTGTAAATCATCACGTATGTTTCGGTAATGAGAGAAAATGATGAAATTACAAAAAATAATAAATATGAAAAAGTAATCTCCCCAGAGTTTTATATAGCTTTGAGCATGAGTAATACGAGTCTACTTTAACATTAGCCAAAAATACACATTTTTAACCATATATTTAATGTAATGTCATGTTGCGGTAATGATAATTTTTATGGACTTCATCTAAAAATGTAAATAATTATAGAGAAAACATTTTTTTAAATCTTTTGAAAATAATGGTTATAGTAAGTCGAGACCTTAATATTATATGTGCAAAAAGAAAATTGGCTTCAAGGGCATTTTAAAAATTCTGATGCTGGACACCTTCTAAACCTGGATTTCGTGAGAATCACCCGGATGTGTTTCTGAGGGATACGATCTGGAATACAAGACGGTTATCAGGGACTTTGTCAGCTGGTGTGAGCTCAACCAGCTTCAGCTTAACACCAGCAAGACGAAGAAGATGATCGTCAACTTTAGGAGGAAAACATCCCACTTCACACCGGTGAGCATCCAGGGATCGGACATTGAGGTAGTGGAGAGCTACAAATTCCTGGGTGTTCACCTAAACAATAATCTGAACTGGACTGATAACACCCATGCACTTTACAAAAAGGGCCAGAGTCGCCTCCATCTGCTGAGGAGACTCAGCTCCTGGAGTGTGCAGGGCTCTCCTCAGGACATTTTACAACTCTGTGGTGGCCTCTGCCATCTTTAATGCTGTGGTCTGCTGGAGAGGGGGCAGCTCGGACAGGAGCAGACTCAACAGACTGATCAGGAGAGCGAGCTCTGTCCTGGACTGTCCTCTGGACTCCATAGAGGAGGTGGGGGAGAGACGGATGTTGGCTAAGCTGACATCCATCATGGACAACACCTCTCACCCCCTACATGACACTGTGGGGTCCCTGAGCAGCTCCTTCAGCAGCAGACTGATACACCCACGGAGTAAGAAGGAGAGGTACTGCAGGTCGTTCATCCCGGCCACTGTCAGACTCTACAACACCTGCACCACCAGATAATGTTGTAGTTTTCTGTTCCTATTTCAATTACCCACCACTCACCATGGCTCTATGTATATCTTTATTGTTATTATCTGTATTTATATTTTTCCTTTCCGAGTACTTACTTTTTCAATATTATTTATATTATGGTCCTCCGGTGAGAGGATTAGTGTCCAGGATTAATGCTAAACTGATGCAAGTATCTGTAGGAGAACTCCCAATAGTAAAGAAATGGGAGCGAGAGCTGAGCCCGGAGGGGAACGTAATTAATTGGGAGACAGTTTGGGACAACATTTCCCATTGTTCCAAGAACAAATCACCAGCAGATCCACTTTAAGAAATACCATAGGACATATTGGACTCCTCAGAAGAGATACGTCTCTAAAGCCATTCCTACTCCCTATTGCACGTTTTGCCAACCTGAACAAACTGGAACTTTTGCACATGGTCTGGGAGTGTGAACAGGTGCGTGAATTTTGGAATAAAACATCAATAATATCTGATGTTATAGGATGTCGAATTCCTTGTTTTGTTGAATTGTTTTGTTACTTAATGATGACTCTAAATTACACCTACTTGGGAGACAGAAGAAAATTTGGCTAGTTGGATCAACCGCGACCAAGAAAATGATAGCTCAGTGCTGGCTCCTTCCCCCCCCCCCACTCGCTTTGTATAAAACAGTGGTTGGCGTATTTTCTGGACATAGTTATGCTTAAGCTCTCTACAGCAAGGATTAACAAAGCCAAATCATCAACTATAGACTTATGGAAAAACGCAGCAGCACAAGTATCAGTCCTAATGACCTCAGCATCACAAGAATTACAGGAAAGCGACTAGGCAAGGTGTGATTCCTGTTTTTGTTTTTTTTTGTTTTTTGTTCATTTGTTTTTCTTTCCTCGAGACCGCCGGGGGTGGGTGGTGGGAGAGGGTTGTTGTTCTTGTTCAATTGTGTTTATCTGTTCTGTATGTTCAAATATATTAAAAAAACAATGAAAATTTGATCTTAAAAATTATATATAAAAGTGAAAAATGAAAATTGAGAATTGAATCTGAATTGTATTCAAACTGAAAGAAAAATTGGTACAATTATTTTTAATTGAATACATGGTTTTATTTTTTAAGTTTTAGACCAAAACTTACTCAATTTCAAGCTTTAGTTTTTCAACTATATATATATTTTTTCTAATTAACAAAACATTTGGCCCTGATTTAGCTCCATAAAAAGCCCCCATATATGGTAAATGTAACACTCCTGTCAATGTCAAACTATGGTTTGGTTTTTTTATTCTTTAGTTTCATAGTTTTGGGGCTTTTGTTTTGTAGACTTGTGTGTTGTAAAAGTATATTCTTGTATTTTTAGTCAAACTTTTTAGTCAAGCAATTCAAAGAGCACTCAGAAGGTTGCAATCCCACACGGAAGATACAAGAGAATGCCCGACAGCGAGCAAACCACCTGCTGATCTTCCTGAACCATCTGTTCCACATATAAACCTGCTGTTCCTGAAAGACTACGGACGAATCCAGAAGTAAGTACAAAATTGTAAGGATTATGCATGTCTAAAAGAGTAGAAGACATGACCTAATTATAGAAGATATTTTTGTATTTCAAGATTTACAGCCCACCTGGCAGACCAAAATCTAAAACCGACAAAAGTTAAGAGCTACTTCACAGATGTCGTTGCATTCTTAAAATATATATTTCAAGTATTGCTACAGAAACTGTTAAAATAGGCCAAAAAAGCCTAAAAAGATAAATTAATGGGGAATCCTGAGCTTAAACACATCACCATTGCTGGTTCTTGAGCACATCACTGGGTTAAAATGGATGTGCTCCTTACATTACAGGGACTTGTATGTAGAAATGGGATCAGGCTCAGGCTGGGCTCTGTAAAGAGACTTGAGACAATCCCACTTGTTAAATGCATTATATAGATAAAATGTCAGGTTGTGGTCGTCTAGTGGTTAGGGAGCTAGGCTTCCAACTGGAAAACTTGAAAGTCCTGAGTTCAAACCCAGGGGCTGCCACCATTGTGCCCCTGAGTAAGGCCCTTCACCCCAAGTTGCTCCATTGAGACTGACCCTGTAGTTAGTTCACTGTAATTTGCTCTGGATAATAGCATATGACAAATTTAATGCAAAAAGCTAATTGGATATAAAATTGTTTTTATGTATAGGTTGGATGATATGGTTGTTTTCCAATTTCCAGAGAACAATACTGTGGTGATTTGTAGCTCTTGCATAGTCAGTAGGTTGTCCTTGTCAGTGTTAGTGTGTGGTCTGTCATGGTGTGTGTGTGTGTGTGTGTGTGTGTGTGTGTGTGTGTGTGTGTGTGTGTGTTAGGGGTGGAACAGTACACTGAAGTCACGGTTCGGTTCATACCTCGGTTCAGACATCACGGTTCGGTTCGGTACAATAGAGGGAAAGGCAAAACAAAAATGCAGAAGGCAATTTTTTTTTTTATAGTGAATTGTGCAGGCTGTACCACCTAGTGTCATACAGTATATCCCCTGAGCTAGCTGCAGCAGCCTGAAGTGTATAAAGTAAGATGTAAACAGTAAGATGTAAACAGTAAGTACCCCACATCATCTCCAGACTCCATCTGTAACTTGTAAACAAAATAATACAATCAGCTATAAAACTGTAAATACAGCATCTCTTATTTATTAAAGTGCAAATTACATATAATAATAATAATAATAACAGCAAATTTTACTTAGGCGAGACCTTTCCCCACAAGATAAAAGGAAGTATTCTTGCTATTAAGTGCAACAGGCATACCTTTGCCAACTGTATTTATACCACAGTTAAATTTAAAAAAAATGTGGTCCATCATCTCCTATAAAATATAAAAGAAAACAACAATCTGTGCTTTAGAAGCAGTGTATCTGGTGTATCACAATGTACCTCTTAAAGGTAGCTTCATTGAATTTTTTTTCAGAAACACGTTTGTCCACACTTTCACTAGTGAGGGTAGACCTTGTGGCAGTGACTATGTCACCTGCCGTTGAAAAAACCCTCTCACTTGGGATGGAGGTGGCAGGTACTGCCAGGTAGCATTTGGCCAACTTGGCTAGATTTGGAAATATTGTTTCATTGGACTCCTCCTTCACCTTCTGCTTCAAATCAGAATGGCTCCTCTGACCAGTTGCAAAGAGGGAGCTAAAGACTTCTGCCATGGCTGACTTCTTTGGAGGAGGTGGGGAGGATGATGTCTTAGACTCTGGCATCTCTGGTAAGGAAGTAGCTTGTGAAGTTGATGGCCTGTCCTGTAGTGTCTCTGTGGTCTCAGTCTGCGGTATTATACAGCAACGACAACAGTAAATGATAGGGTTTTATCAGTGAACCCTGTAACAATATGTTCAGTTAAGACATGACAGAAGTGAGGAAAAATCAATCAAATAAAAAACAACCTTAACATTAAATACATACCTGCTCTGTTCTGCTCAGAACTTCTGTGATGAGATCTTCAAAGACTTTCTGGTGACAGGCAGGATCCAAGTGAGGGAGCAATTTGAACCTGGGGTCCAATGCAGTGCATTTATTTAAGAAATCCTGGAGATCTGGGTCAATGTATCGGATTTGTATGTTGTCTCTGATGGCATGCTTCATTTCCCTGACGATGGGAGCATTGTCGTCATTTTGTTCCATAGGCTTCATTATCAAACAGACGGTGTTGTTTCAGTGCTCAACATTGTAGTGATGGTCTTCAAAGGTTTCATAATCTTAACCACCTCCTGATCTGACAGATGTGAGGCGTCCTTGTTCTTTACTGACTTGTCTGTTAAAGCAGAGTAAATGGCAACTTGCTGTTCCAGATAGCGCTCTACCATTTCATAGCTGGAGTTCCAGCGTGTCAACACATCATGTATGAGGCAGTGTTTTGGCAAGCCGAGGGTCACCTGTTTACACTCCAAAACATACGCAGCCGTGCTACGATGGAAAAAAGTAACAGTCTTTCTGATTTTTCCTAATAATCGAGATACCTGGTTGACTGCCAGGGCTTTTTGTGCGGCTAGATTTAGGGTATGGGTAAAGCATGCTACCCAGCCCTGCTTCTCTGACGGCATTAACAATGTTTTTTGCATTGCACTATGTCACTGAAATAGTTGATCCAGGCCTCTCTAGTTTCCACTCTGCCACGACCTCCTGTAGCATCTCACCTAGGTGAGTGCTTGTATGCTGCTCGTACAGGGGCCGCGTCTGTAGAACTGACGATTTCATTTCCCACTCAAAGTCAATAAAATGAGCAGTCACCGTGAGATAGCTTTTTGTAGCACGCAAAGTCCAACCATCAGTCGTTAGTGAAACGGAGGGTGCAGCTTACAGTTCGTGCTCCATCAACGTCCGTGTTTGGTTGTATATGGAAGGGACTACAGTTTGCCTCATACGTGGACGGGATGACATGTAACGAGGTTCGAGTACATGCAGCAAATACTTGAAGCCAGGTTCCTCTACGAGCGCATTGAAGATGACATGTAAATTCCGATAGCGTCAGTGATTTTTTTGGCCCTATTTGTATTCGTATCTAAAGGCTGGTTAAGCACTGTAGGGAGGAAAAGTTGGACAGTTTTTTTTGTCTCGTTCCAGTGATTGACACGTTAGCATGTTAGATGTATTTCCATTCACATACCCGACAGCTGCTGAACAACGCCGACACACAGTCCTCGTCTTATCCACCACTCCCTCGCCTGTACTACTGTAACTGACTGGGAAACCCAAGTTTTCCCAAACTTGCGATCTTAAAGAGGCCGGCGGGTCCTCTAACTGTTGTGTGTCACCTTACACGTCCTTAGTGCTGCTAATGCTAGCTCTGACTAACTCTCTGGACCGTCGATCTAACAAAAAGCCGCATACACATGTGGAGCTCGAGGCGGGGCTACAGATTAGAATAAGATAAGAAACTGCGTAGCTAACAGTAGTTCCGCATTACATTAGTTCCGCATTACATTAATTAATTTGCACGCAAGTTTTATTTATTTTTATACCGTGTATTCTCTGTGTAAATTCATGTACCAAACCAAGACGCCTGTACCGTTTCGGTTCAATACGAATACATGTACCGTTCCACCCCTAGTGTGTATCGTCCCTGTGTGGTCCTTAGCTAAAGGACTTCACCAAAGCAAGTGATTGCATAAAGTGGTCTTCCTCTGCTTTTACAGAGACCCTTGAGAAAAATCCTGCCAACAAAAAAAGCAAAGGGTGTTCTTGGGGCTGCTGAGCGGGTATATTCTGGCGGTAACCGGGCACAGAAAAGGCGTGGTGCTAAACATGACACGAAAAGAGGTCAAAGCAGCGGATAAAACAAAGAGTGGTGATCGCATCATACGGGTAAGTATAACAATGTTAACTGCAAAATTCATTGTATGTTTATTGAATAGGTCTGAGAGAAATGTCATGCTGGCTTGTCAGATATAATTGTCTCCGCTCCTGCATTGAGGTAGGTCTAGAGGCAGAAACTTCTTTCATACCGCGAAGGGCTCGCAGTGCCTCAAGCTCCCTGAGTACTTCAAGGAGACGTGGGAGTCCTTGGAGTTGGGTAGGGCCCCAAGCTTCAACATTCTGCACTCCTCTGTGGCTACTTATGTGAGGCACTTCTAATCTAGTTTATCTTAAATACAATGAAGTATGGTGAAATATGGCATGCATTTTAGTCCTGTGTGTTTTCTGTTTTACATTTTTTATTCCTCTAGTCGAAGCGGCCACTGGGCTCAAAGGCGTACAAAAGAGTGGCGTCCTTCATGTGCCATGATGAGCACACAGCAAGGAGATTTTACCATGGGTAGTTAAATCTTATCTTAATTGCGATTGTAATCCAATGCAGTTTTGTCAAATTCAGCTGATATTTCCACACAGTCTGCTAGCTGTATGTTTTCTATATGCACTGAAAATGCATCACTTACTTCCCCTTTACTGCCACATCTATTCATATTCAACATCTATTCATTTTGCCATTGCTTTGCACGGCGGAGGACCCGTGGCCGAAGTATTTAGAAGCCGTACTTTATCTGTGATGGCGATCACCAGTTATGCTGTGAAAAACGGGAAGGAAGAGGCAGACACACGGGAACAGAAGGGCGAGTCACACAGAGACACAGAGGACGAGGAGGAGGTAAAGGACCGGGAAATCGAGATGGAGGAGGAGGAGGAGGAGGTAGAGGACCGGGACATGGAGGAGGAGGAGGAAGAGGACCGGGACAAGCCAGACAGAGACACAGAGGAGGAGAGTGCAGAGAAATCCTCAGACGAGGAGCCTAAAATTAGTAGGGCCGGAAAAAAAAGCTGTCCTCTAGCTCTGACTCTGAGGTGGAAAAGAAGAAAGAAGACTCCTCAGGTGAGCCTCTCCTTAAAAGGCCCAAACGGGTTAGAAATTTACGAAAATGCCTTTTCAAATTAGAAAGGGTAAGGGACCCATGGTGGGGTGGTGTTTGTCTAATTTGTCTTTTCTAGAATCTCATGTTGAGCACCATTGACAATGATGAGAGAGAGGACAAAACAAGAACAAATCCAAACTCCAAATCCCTGGCGCCATGGTTCCTCTGAGTCCTGTTACACACAATACACCCATTGTGAGTATAATTGACACGATTTGTATACAAATGACTAAAACAGTGAAGAAAAATATATATACAGTATATATTTTTTTTAAATAAATGTACATACGTTTAGAAATGGGGTAATATTTTTACAATAAAGGGACTAATATACAGAAATTGGATCTTTATCATTCTGTGCAAGTGATGAAGGGTGTTTTAGGTGTCCAAAAATCTAAATGATAACTTTTATAAGTGTTTGGGTTAGTTAAGTGTTCTTCTGTGAGTGCTGTGAGGGAATTTAGTTGTTGTAGTTTTGGACCCCTATGTGGCCCCTGAAATAAAAAAAAATGTATTTGCTTTGGGAAGGTGCTAGAAGGCTGGCCTTTAGGAGTTAACTATATCTTTACCTTTTCTTCAACAAATCTTTGATTTATTTCCCACAAAAGGACAGATTTCCTGTGGCAGTCCCTCCTTGTGTAAGAGCACTCCAATTGAACAAATCTGAACATACAAGCAGGATGAGCTACATGAACAGCAATATATTTGAGCTCTTATTTGTATTTGTTTTTATTTTCCCAGGTGCAGAAGGCCTTCATCAGCCCGGGGACAGCAAAGATTCTCACACAGCACACACAGAGCATAACAATTGATTAGAAAAACACGGAGAAGAGGATGGTTTTCCACCAGACGCCTCTTTATGAGTACAACTTACCCATACACGGTAATTGGAAACAGTTAAGACAAAGTACAGTGACAAAAGACTTGCCTAAGTCATTAAGTTGTATTTATTTATGTTTGATACCGTTTTCGTTGAAGGGATGCAGACAGTGGGATCCCCTGAGCTGCCAGACGGCCAAGAGGAGGCTGAGGAGAGGGGTCTGTCGGAAGAAAGTGCAGATGCGAAGGGTTTGTCGGAGGACGCAAAGGGTCTGTCGGAATAAAGTGCAGATGCAAAGGAGGAGGATATTTTTGTTGAATGAGTTGGAGTGAATGACTTAAGTTTTTTAAATAAAGTGTTTCAATTTTGTTCAGTAAGACGATCCGTTGTGCTTCATAACTACTGCATAATAGAGGGTTAGCCCAAAATAATCTAAATAAAAAACACGTAGATGTTGGGTTCACACGGAGTTCTTGAGTCACCCAACATCTCCGTGTGAACCCAACATCTATCTATTTATAATACAGTTACATTGTTGAAATCAATGGATTACATGACGATACTTCTCTGCTTCACAAGTTTATTCACTCTCTGAATAAAGGCAACTCCATGCATTTCCCAGAAGCCCCAATATGAAAACTAAAGAATTTGCTATTTGCATGATCAGTCACAATGGAGTCGGAACCGGCACAACAGAGCCAGGGCAGGAATGCGTTTCTATCTTGGAAATTCAAACCGCATTTTGCATTAAAGAAATAACAGGGAGAACGAAATATAACTGTGCAGTGCAGCCTCTGCTTGCCAGCAACCAACCTCCTTTCAGCGTCCAAATTCCTCCACCTCCAACCTGAAGAAGCATCTTAAAGTAAGTTATTTTTTTTAATTAGCCAAGGGTAGTTGTCTGCTGTAGTTTTAGTGGTCACCTTGCTATGTTATAGTTGACGTGCGACTTTACATTCTCCTACGTGCTGATTTACTAGCTCCAGAGCCGTTGAAAGACTGACTAGCCCCGTTTGACATGCTAGCTAACGTTAGCTAAAATTAGCTTGTAGTAGCTTAGACTGCGGTTAGATTTTTGTAGTATGCAGTTCGGGACTACAAATACAACAATCTAACTGCTTGTTTAGATACACATTCAGCCAGTTGGAATAGAAGAACACACCAGAATAGGCCTGTTTAGTAAGCTGTATGTGATGGTCGCATTCCTACACTTATAAAATGCAATTCAATTTGGAAGTAATCCAAGTATTCAGAATACGTTACTCAGATTGAGTAACGTAACACGTTACAAATTACATTTGTGGGCATGTATTCTGTATTCTGTAACGGAATACGTTTTGAAAGTATCCTTCCCAACACTGTGCATTGACCACACTTCGACGAGTGACATTTTGAGTGTACTCAAATAGCTAGTATAAGTACAGAAGTGCGCGGTTTGAGACACACCAGTAGAGTCCATGCTAATTGTCTGCTAACTGTCTGCTAACTTCATTAGCCGATCTCGTTCCTTCTGAAATAATATATTTCTCCTTGCCCTGCGTGTTGCCGAGTATGTTTGTTTTCTTCAGGTTGCTGCCTACACAATGAAACTATCCCAGAGCATTCGGTTCGGCAAAGTGCTGCAAATGCGGAAGTGCCTTAAACCTGCATTCTATCTGAATTCCAGCAGGGGGCGACACATGCGGTTGCAAAAAGGAGGTCGGTTTCTATAGAAGTCTATGGCGAAATGACCAGTGGGTCTCACTTGATTTATTACCTCAGTCAACATTTTCATTAAGAGTTTATAGTCTCAATCACTTTTTATTTTAAAGTTTTAAGTCTTCTGCAATACAGAATGATGTTAATTTTTTTAATTATGGTCTCGTTGATTTTAAAATTGGTGATAAAGCAGGGGGTGTTTTAGGGCGTGGCTATGATGTGATTGACAGTTCGCGGCCTGTCAATCATGACAGAGGTTTAGCAAAGCTTATCCATGGCACGTAAACTTCATTTTGAGGGTTGACCACACTTTCGTCGTAGTGACTGTGACACTTTGGTCGCCTAATAATGTCTTGTTCAGCGTTCGGTTGTACGACAAGACACTCAAAGAGTCGGCAGTTCAGTTTTTCCGGTAAGTAACGTTACATTTTGTTTTAATACTGTTTTTCGTTAGCCAACTAAGCATCCCAATTAATATCAGTTAGCTAGCTAGATTGCACCTTGCTAACCAAGCTAGCGGGCTAACTAATAACGTTATGCAGACCGTATAAACGGATTCTTGCCGGTGATCTGTTTTTAACCATATGTGGTGTTATTGCTAATCGATGCACATGTAAAGGTAATGTTAGCTTAAAATCAAAGCCTGATATAGCTAACGTTATAGTGCAAATTCATATAAACCCTATTCGCACGGGATTACAATAATTTTGGGACCGTTTGTGATTTAGAAATTACCCCCTCACATCTAAAATTTCGTGTGGTGCATTCGCACGGGACAAGCGGAGACTGCTTTTACTTGAATATACTGAAATATATGTTCCTGCCCGAGAGTTGGGCAACGTTACCCAGAGGCGCCCGAAGGACAGGCCAAACCCTATCATCCCCGCCACGGTAGCACCCACACAGCGTCACGTCACCCTCACCCTCGGACAAATCCGCGGGGGGAGCACGTCGACTCGGAGACGGAGGTCTCCGGGTGGGGCAGTGGGCAAGAATATCCGTTTTTGCGATAAAATGTCGCACATGAAAAAATATATATATTATTGTAAAGTTACATTAGTGTTCTATCTTGAAAAATCTTCAGTTCTGCAGCCAAATGTATTGTATAAAGCACCAGGTTCAATATTGGAGTATCACTATGTAAGATCTTTTCTCAAAAAATTCTAAATACATTTTTTCAGACTGTTAATGTACCTTACAAGCATGCTGTTGCAGGAGTAACCACTGTTGTTGATGCTGTTGTGATGTATTTCTTCCACTTACTGTAGTTGTGTCTGCTAATATATTTGAAGACCTATCAACACACTCTTTTTTAAGATGAGTCACATACATGTTACAATCTATATTTACAAATGCTGTTATTACCAAAATGTACATATCACTAAAAAAGTGTTGCGTACAATACAAATTGTCTAAGATAAATTTGACATGTAGGAGTACCTGGACTGTTTACTTAATACTGCATGTCCTCAACTGAAGCATACATTTATGTACAAGCTCATATATTAATATAATTCATTGTGATCTACCCTGCCTTAACTACAAGTTTGTCTTTTACTGTAATTACAAAGGTATCCACACTGAAAACTAAATGACCAGAGCCTACAGAAGGAAGACTTGGTGTATAGAGCAGCGTATTTTGGTGCCATTCATCTGGTTGTGGAAAACAGATTGCATTGACCACATCCGAAGTTCTCAAATGTGTTCTGATTATAACGATGCCAGAAAATAATTTTTGGTTCAGCTTCTTCTGCTGAAAGGACCAACTTTTAGCACTTCAGCAGTCATTGGTATTTAGAGGTTCAATTTATTGTGTTTGACTTAGTTTCTGCTGTAGTTTCATAGGTGATAGTAGTAACATTAAGTAGTTGTGTGGATTAAAACAATTTTGTAAATATCAAACTTGATTAAAATGATGGATCTACCATAGCAGTCACCACCTTCACAGGTTAAAGTATTATTTTCTAATTTCACATAAAAAGAGTCTTCAATAGCTAGAACTGGTCCACCATAAGTGCACCCACAAGCAAAATGTGAGTCCTGTAATGGATGTGTCCTCTTGTGTTACTGTTAGGCTTGCTGCTCCTAGGTAGCTTCTCTGTCTCTTCTCTCTTCCTCTCTCTTTCTGTCTGTAATTGCAGGAGTGGAGTCTGGTGTTCAGGAGTCAGGTTCCAGCTGCCTCTCATCTACCACAATCAACCTCTGCCTCCTTTTCCCGGGTCATTCCTCCACTCTGCATCAGAACATAGGCCCTCATTTATCAACCTTACGTAGAAACGTGATGAAACGTTCGTATCACACCAATCAGAGCGTAAGAATGGTCGTACATTGATAAATGCAGCGGCTGGAATCGATCGTAATTTAAATATCACACCCCAATATTTTCTCGGTTTTGAGGCCTTGTCCCTACAATTTACGACATGGCGAGACATAATCCGGCTGAGAAGCGGCACTTTTCAGAGGTGGAGATTAAAACCCTAATATCTCAGGTTCATTTGCACTAACGTGTGTACTATTTGGCAGCCTAAAAACTCTTATTAATGGCTGTAGAAAGAATGCGGAATGGAAAGAGATCACTGATGTGGTAAATCGGACTCCAGCTGAAGTTTATTTCATTTATACATCCTTGACATACGTATAGTCCTAATAGTAATATACATGCTTATATTGCAATCTGTTAGGCCTACATGGTGTACGAATATTTAAATAAACACACAGTAGCGGAGTTTATTCAGTGTCGTTTATTTTTCTCGTGTTTTTTTCATGAGTCAGAGCCAGGCAACAGCTGTGAGGGAGAGCGCATGTCCTCCTCCTCCCCTGTCTCCACACTGACTCGAAAACTTGCATACACAAGTTCAGACCAGACGTGAGATTTTATCACAGCCTAAGCTCATATTCAAATTGTTAAATGCCGAGCTTTGTGTAGGAATCGGCGTACACCCGTCCTACGCCTGTTTTAGGTCGTACGCACGTTTCATAAATGAAGGCCAGTCAAGATGACCACAGTTAGTCTCGCTCATACAAACCTGCACGTCCTTGCATGGGTTTTAGTTTTCACACTTTAAAAATGTCAGTGCAGTAAATATCAGGTACATTTGATTTAATCATTACATTAAATACATTTTTCTTTTCAATTTGTGATCATACTTTTTTGTTATAATTAATTTACAATAACCCTACACAGATTAAACAGCAACAAATGTAGCTTTAGAAAGACATTTTATTTCACATTAAATTTTAAAATTTCAAAAACTACATAAACCACAAACAACACTGGCAATATTTTTAAGTTTATGTTGAAAATGAATGAATTAAATAATGTAGTTCACCTTTTACAATCCAGTGTAAATTCCACACAAACACTGCTGTGGGTCAAGGTAAAGGCAAACAACTGTCACAAGACATGTCTGTGTAATAAAAAGAGGTAGTTGAATCACTAGTGGCCCATTGTTAATTACAGTAGCAATGGTTGACATTACAAACATAAAAAAATAGCTTAACATATGAAGCTTAAAGCACTTGTGCAGCACTCTGTTCAGTCAAGTCCAAATGCAGTCAACCTGGCCCAACACCAACACCAAAACAAATTCCTTGTATGTGTTAAAAAACGTACTTGGCAATAAAACCCTTTCTGATTCTGATTCTGATGCCTGGGTAAAGAAATAAAAGCTGCCTTTACAATTAAAGTGAGCATAGTGTGACAGTCTGTTGGTTGTCTGTAATGCACAGTGGAAAAAGGTTCACAAACCTGCGAGCCTTGACGATCTTCCCCGGATTGGCAACAGCCCAGCCAGGTGCTGCAGGTCCTCCTTCATTCCTGCAACGAGGTTGACGCCCTTGACATCTCCCAGGTCATTCCCGCCACAGTGAACAAGGAGGACATCCGGGGCTGCTCTTCTTTGTAGGGACTGGAAAAAGAAAGGGAGAAGGCTCTTCCACCGCAGACCACCCCAGCCAAACCAATAGATGTAGACATCCTCAATGCCAAGGTTGTTCCCCATGGTCTTTGTCTCTCTCTCTGCCCCACGCTGGACATAGCTGTCTCCAATGATCCAGACTGTTGCTGGATGGAAAAACACATTGTAATAGTGTGAAAAGTATCATATTTTAGGCTATAGAAAAAAAGAATAAATGAACAGCACTCTTAATTACACACAGTTATATGAAAATGCATTATTACCTCGGCTAAGTTGTTCAAAACAAGTCTGCTAAAAGTTTGTTGTACAATAAATAGCAAAAGAAAAGTAACTATTACTATTACTTATTTCTGACACATTGGGTGGATGCACATGCCATCGTGGCTCTCCGCATTGCTATTTCTAAAAGAAAGAGAGTCATCAATTTCCATTTGAGCCCCTCATAGTTAAATATATATGCACACATGTAACTGTACTTCATTAATTATCTAGGAGAATACAGATGAATCAACAACTTGTTTATTGTTCTTTAGTGTGACTTTAACCTAGTTAAATGAACTTATTTCTGTTAACGTTAGCTCTTAAAAGCATGTAAAGGCTAAATGCGCCAACCATAGACTGATGGCGCAAACAGTAGCAAGACATTATCGGTGCATTATGGTTATTACAGAAACTTGGTTATACATTTGCTAATAGTTAACGTTATATAATGATAAGCATTGACAATCCCCGTTTTGCATTTCGCTGACACTACGTTTAAATTAGGAAAACGTAAACTTCGATTTGCAGAAAATTAACGTTAGCATGTTTTACCATAAGTGGCTAGCTAACATTACAGACAATTTACATGGTAACTTCAGATACATTTACTTTACATTGTGACTCCTCTTATATGTAATATAACTATGGGACATAGATATATTTAAAACCTAGCGAAGCTAAATCTTACCTCGAATTATGTATGCTAGCTTTCAGCAGCAGTTGCATCCAGATTGCCAGTGAACATGTGTAATGTAACGAAGAGTGTAAGCAGCGTTGCCAAGTCTTAAAAAAAAAAAAAAAAAAACTCCGCTAACAGTCAGATACTGTCCAACAGTCTATGGCTCCTCCCTCACTCCTCCCTCTTGTCTAAAACCATCACATCCGCAACCAGGATGGCTGCGCCCATAACGGCAAACTCGACGACGGATAGGATATCTCCACAAACCAATGGGTGACGTCACACATGTTCTGTCTATTAATAATATAGACCCTTTGCATGTGACGTCACGCTCCACTCGCGCGAATTATGAACGCCATGACGGACGGCGGAAGAGCTATGCTGTAGATGGACAGCAAGCTAAACACGTACGTTTTCATTTGTGTTTGTGGTCTCACATTCACAAGCATGCAGAGTAATCCTTACCAACACAACCATGTATTGCCTTTCTGTTTTAAATGAGTGAAAAATAAAATGATCCTCAACCAGCTAGCTAGCTGCCTTGCTAACCAGCTGTTCCTGCTAACAGGTCCAACCCGATGATGACCCACATAACTAACATTGGTTATTCACTGACCTAGCTACATATCTAAAAAAGAAAGCTGTTCCCTTGATCATTTAACTTAACACACATACAAAAAATATCGGTTAAATTAAAGATGACATGGCAAGCTGACGAGCTAGCTGCAGCTAGCTTTGGACTGATAGCTAGCTGCTGCCCATTGCGACCAACCATGTCCTCTAAAAACATGGGCTACGTGTTATATAAATCTTTACTTAAGTAAAGAATAGATGTTAATACAAAATAAACCCTAGATTGATGTCTTATACTTGCCATTATGAGGTACCTCTCCCCGCCGTTAGCGTAGCATCGTGTACCTGTAACCCAGCCAGCTACAAATGACTGGTAAGCATCCAGACTTTTAAAAGCTTTGAGATCAGCACCAGTATATTGGGATACCCCGTTTACCACATAGTGGTACAGAACGTGTGGACTGAAGTCGGGCAGACTCAGTGATTTAATGAGGTCCGTGAAAACAGAGGGAGGAAGAATTAAGGGTCGGTATCCAATCCTGCTATTTCCAACTTCTCCAAATACTGCTCTTTGTGAGCACCTACCAGATGCCCTACCTCGACTGATAGCGGCACGACAACTTGTTGTTCAATAGAAGAAGCCATTAAGCCATAAATACAGTTTATTTAGTGTTATGTATTTCAAACTGATTGAAACTATGAAACTTTCCGCTTGTCTACTACATTGTTTAGCTTGTTATTGCCGGTGATTTGCCATCCATCATGGTGTCGTCACGTGGTCGTGGTCACGTGTTTGTAAAGGGTCTATACAGTCTATGTGGGCAACAGAACTAAGTCCCGCCTCCCACAGCCAGCAGGCACATACATGTGATTTATGAGAAAAATAATTGAAAAAAATGTTCAAGAGTGTTTGAATGAATGTAAAAAGGTTTTGTAAGTCATTTCAAGTCTTTATTATGTTTTTTCTAATAGCATAGAAGTGATTAAAAGCATTTAGCAAAATTTGGTCACTTGGAGAGGTTTTGGCACACCAGTGACACCTCTAATACCAAATACTGAAAACTCCCTATCTAGAGTTCTGAAACTTTATACAGGTGTTGTTTGATGTACAGTAGAAGGTATGTGTTGTGTTCTGCATAATGTGGCACAAAGTATGTTTTAGTAATTTTACTTAATAAAAGTAATTTTTTTTAGACAGGGCCAAAATAACTATTTTGAACCATGTTTGACTTGCTGTAGTGTATGTTGTTTTTTTTAGTCACATGCTAATCAAGCACATTTCCATGAACTAGAAGAATTTAGGTTTCAAATGATATTATGAGAAAGCACTAAGTAACTTCATAGTAAAAACAATACCAACTAGATGTTTTAACTTAATAAAAGATTAATAAGACATGGTTAGACAAGCAGTCTTTGCTGTGTATATCTGTCCATGGCTTTGCCTTAGTGTTTTTTTACTTTTACTTTCTTTCTTTAATGTGAAATGCATTCCTGCCCTGGCTCTGTTGTGCCGGTTCCGGCTCCATCTCTACCTATATCAGTGATCACGCAAATAGCTCATTTTTTTCGTTTTCATCTTGGGGCTTCTGGGAAATGCATGGAGTTGCCTTAATTTATTCAGAGAGTGAATAAATTCGTGAAACAGAGAAGTATCGTCATGTAATCCATTGATTTCAACAATGTAACTATTATAAATACCAACTATTTAAAAATTGTAACTGTAACGGAATACAGTTACTCGTAATTTGTATTCTGAATACGTAACGCCGGTACATGTATTCCGTTACTCCCCAACACTGTAGACACATTGACTTTAATGGAAACTTATTGACTCTGCCGCCGTTCCATAATGGATCAGACGTTTTGCAACCGATGGAAATAGGGGATTATCACCCTTGCGGGTTTCATGGGCGGGATTTGTCAACTTCCGGCGCAGTTCAACAATGGCTGAAACGAAGGCTAGATGTCACTGCTCTGTTCCACTTTGTAAATTGAACAAACAACGCCAACCCTACTTAAGTTTTCATGGATTCCCGACTGAATTGAGTCTAAGGAAGAAGTGGATTAAAGCGGTTTGCCGGGATGAAGGGCCAAACTTTAAAATAAAACAAGGTAGCACGTTTGCTTGTAGCCGGCACTTTAGTGAATCAGACTACACTAACGTTACAGGTAGTGCTAGCAGGCTAGCGTTAGCTGACGTGGCTAACTTTACCAACCGGAGTCACATCAAGCGTCTGAAAATTGGGTTTGTGCCTTCCCGTTTCCAGTGGAACAACTGTGGACTGCCAAGAAGGGAGTCCGCTTAAAAAAGAGCATGAACTCACTTAGGCCATGACGTTTGCCCAGCCCTTCCTCTGGAGCAGCCCCTGCCATGTGAGGAAGAGGCGATGGAGGAGGTCGCAGCTTCGGTGGTGATGACAGAACATGATTAGGGTTCTGCTCCTAAACCAGGTATGTCAGTGTTTGCCGGTGTTCTGAAATGTTGGCCTACCTCCTCATGATGACCTACCAGTACCCCATACTGTGCTTAAACCATATGTAGCACATCCTGTTAGGTAGGAAATGTCTATCAGAATGCCCTACTGCTCATTATATTGTGCTTAAACCATAGATAGCACACCCTGTCAGGTAAGAAATGTCTATCAGGATGTGCTACCCAATATAATGGGTAGTATGATAGACATTTTCCTACCGAGGAGGTAGGTCAACTTTTCAGAACACTGGCACAAAATGTTTAGTCTTATTGATATCCCAGCATTTGACCAATACCACAATGTGAAAAGCTTCATCACAAGTACAAACGTTGCATTTTATATCTTACTTGATTAAACTTAAAGGTGAATATTGAGCTATAAAAAGCTATTTCATGTAGCTTTAGAGGTCCAAACTACTTCCAATATGCAAGTCAAAGACAAAATCTGGGTCAGATGTTTTAATTTTTTCTCTCATCTCATACAGGTGCACTGGATGCTGCTGCTGCACACATACAGCAATTGGAAGATGAAATCAAGGCGCTGACAACAGAGCTGTCACAGCTGAAAGTGGGTCAAGTGCATTTTCACCGATTTTGTGTCTCAGACAAGGACATCCTTTTTTACACAAGATTCACGTCAAGATATGGTTTTTGTTACTTCTGGGAGGCTATTCAACCATCTGCCTCCATGGTGGTTTATTGGTCGAAAGCTCAGAAAAAGGGACAAACATTTGAACCCATTTCTCCCAGTCCAACGCCTAGACTGCAACTGGTTGATGAGTTTTTTCTCTTCTGCTGCCGAGTTGCTGCAGGCCTGCAAGAGAAGGTGCTGGCTGACATGTTTCAGGTCAGTGTGTCCACTGTCTCCCGTGGTGTTACAACGTGGGCCAGCTACCTTTACCTGCTCCTTGGCTCCCTTCCCATCTGGATGAGTAAACAGCAAGTCAAGAACACCATGCCAAGCAAATTTGTGCAGTACAGTCCAGATGTTTGGGTAATCATCGACTGCACCGAGGTGCGATGCCAGAATCCATCATCCCTCACTCTCCAGTCAGAGGTTTTCTCATCGTACAAAAACACAACAACCTTGAAGGGATTAATTGGGATTGCCCCATGTAGTGCTGTGACTTTTGTGTTAAGTCTCCGGCTCCATCTCTGACCGAGAGCTGACTGAACGAAGTGGACTGCTCGACTTACTGGAGCCAGGAGATGGCTGCATGGCAGACAAGGGTTTCACCATCGAGAAGCTGCTAGCGGACCGTGGGGCAACGCTGATTATACCACCCCATGAAAGGAATGAACATTTCAAATTAAAACTGTGACCAAAATGATAATCATTAAGATGTGCAGACAAATGTTTAAAAAGTACTGAGGCACTCACTGAAATACTCAGCTTCCAGGGACCACTTGATTTAAAAGGCTACATCCATGTTGAATAGTGTTTTCCCCCGATCACATGCATTTAACTGTATACTGAAAACATATATACAATATTGAATGAGATGTATATAATTGAATGAGAAGTCATTCATCTATAATCAATTCTAAAGGTCAGTCTGTCCTGAAAGTATTCAAAATAATGTAAATATGTAATGTAGTAAATAATGTACTATTAATGTAAAATGGAATTAATAAAATCCTTTATTCATTCAGTTCATTTCACTTTCTGCTGAAGATACACATTCATATATGTACCAAAGAATTACAGGTCCACCTTCTTTTTCATCTCTTTTATCATTTCATCATCCCTCCAGACTCTTTCGACTGTGAAGTCTCCCTCAGTGTCTGTTATAAAATCGCACCAAATCAATCCAGTTACTGCCAATTGACCTTGAACCTGCCAGTGGTATTTTTGATTCTGCTTCAGTTTTGCCTGACCATTCACCATTTTCACATGTCCTGCCTCAGAAATGCTAGAGATGTCTGGGCATTTAACTTCAGCAAGCCCAAAACACGGAATGGCACTAGGGTCATATACCCTTGCATTGGGGCTAGCCCCGAGGTGATGAGCATCGGGATGGATAACGTGAGACATTTACATTGAAATGTTTTGAATATTGTTCCAGCACCTGTGGCTCGCGTTCAAGGCCCCTTTTCAGGGCGGGAGTTTGGTGTACTCCGTTAAGTATCCGCCCTGCCAGGGTCTGACAAGAAGACAGCCCTTTCACATGGCTAACCTCATAGAACCTACTAGCTGTCACTCTAGTCTTGCGTAAAGTTTGCCATAATGGGCACTCAGACTGCTCACGTGTCTGCTCCTCTCTCTCAGCTGCCATCTTGTGTGTCACAGTTAAGCTGTCCAAATGGACAAACTGTTGGGAGTTTGGGTCAAAGTTTGGAAAAGTAGTGGGAAATGTTGACCCCTCTAAAGGCAGTTTAGTTGATGCATCTGGGTGTTGGACATAATTTCCGTGTTTGACCACAGGACGACACTGGTAGGACAGGGGTGAACCTCGCGGCACAGGTCCGAACCTGGAGTCGACCATGGAGAGTTGAGACAAGCCATGCAGCACTGAGGATATTAGTGGTTGCGGCCTGAGGTTTTTCAGTCCTTTCCCAAGAGACACTAGATGGTTGCACCGAACCTTGCCTGCTGTACAGCTGCATGAGGTTTCTTGAAGTTCGGCTGCATCAGCTTGTAAAACAATCTACATTAAAGACACAACACTAATAATTTTAGTTGATGAAGTTAAACTAAAATGAAATTCTTGTTGCAAAAAATATAGAAATGTAAGGAAGAGCATTACAATTAACCAAAAATCCTAGGAAATCTGCAACCGCAGTAGTGTAGAGTAGTTAACCACTTACACCATTAACATGTTGGATTCAACAAACAGAATATTAAATAATTTAAATGCAAAGTTACATTATCATGATATTGATATTTGCATACCTTACGTATGTCACAAAGGTATAGCAATTTATTGCACATGGCTGTTGACTGACTTGATGTAAACAGGCAACAGTGGAAAGGGTTAAACTTCTTGCCATTATGCCTTAGCTTCCTAAAATAACCTTCAAATAATGGGGCTGTTCCCGCTTCTTCATCGACCTGTAACACCTAGACCTGACAGCCCTGTCAATGATGTTGGACACTGGTGGACAAAACTATAATTAATGCATATACTGTGGATTGTTCATTCTAGCGTATGCTGACATTAGCTAGCTGACACTGACAGAGGCTAACGTTCTTCCTATCAGATAAAAATCAGTGCACTTGCAAATGAGAGCCTGCATTATGACCAATGGTGTGACATTATTTAACCATCCATCTACAGCAAATACGATCAGACAGATACATCATTGAACACATACACAAAGCACATTTGCCTAACCGTGCAAACAGGCCATCTCTCAAATTGAAAAAAGCACCACGGCGGGTGCTGGCTGACAGCCTACAACAAGCCAAACATCACCAAGGCAGGTTCTCTCTCTCTCTGAGTGGAAGCATGGAGTGAGTGGTGTGCTGAGAGTGAATGGAAAGTGGTTTTTGTAAGTAACTACTAACTTTTTCTAACTAATACTAATTTTTCTATGGTGTAAATAGTGTGTGTAATTGTAGTTGTGTTACTGTTTTAACTGTTGGTGCGTCTTTTCGGGAGTTAAGGGGGGGGGGGGGGTTTGGTTTGTGTGTGTGTGTGTGTGTGTGTGTGTGGCTTCTCCACCAGCATGGAGTTCACCAGGTGTAGCCGTAAGCACGGTTTCAAAGGCTACGTTCAGACTGCAGGCAAAAGTGGCCCAAATCCGAATATTTTTATTTATTTATTTTTGTTGGGGTCAAGTGACCAGGTCAGACTTCTTCAGAAGTGTGACCACTCAAATCTGTCCCAGATCAGATTTTTTTCAAATCAGATTCAGGCCACTTCCATATGTAGTCCTGAATCAGACCCAGGTGTGATTTTTATGTATTTATTTAACAACCAAGGCGGATTTGATGCGACTTTTACGTCACTCTACATCGACATTTGTCACAATTATGCGCCGGTGGGAAAAACTTCTAGATCTAGACTAGACCTACAACATGGAGAACAGTGATGGAGCAAGTCAGTGGAGAGATAGTGAGGTGTTAGACCTAATTAGTGTATGGGGAGATACGTCAACTCAATCTAAACTAGAAGGATCATACCGTAACTGCACAGTTTATGAAAAAATTGCAAATGAAATGGAAGAATGGGGACACAGGAGAACGTGGCTGCAGTGTCAAAGGAAGGTTGAAGAGCCTTTAAGCTAAATTTAAAGAAGCAAATGATTCCAATAACCGAAGCGGCCGTGGTTGTGTCACCTGCCCATTTTATAACGACTTGCATAGAATACATCAAATACATCACATTATAGCAATACATATGTTTGCTTGCACCAGATGATACAACCACCGAGTCACTCCCATCTGCATCTTCTGTGTCCCCTGCACCATCTACATCTGGAGAAAGCTCATCAGCTGCAGGCATTAGAGAGACCACTGGAAGAAGCACAACAGCCACCAAATCCTCTGGAAGTAAGAATCATGTTTTTATCAGGCTGTTGCTAAATCACTAGTAAAGTATCCGCTTAGCTAACCCATCCATTACTATTTTGTATTCTGTTATGACTGTACTGTATTAATGCTAACTTTTTACTTATACTATTTTTGTGATTGCGATACAATGGCCAAACACTTTCTCCTCTTTCTTACAGCTACATCTGCCAACAGCAGGAAAAGGAAGACCAAGATGGAAACAACACTGGAAATCTTCACTGAAAAGATCAGCAGTGCCCTCAACAACACAGGTGACACTGAGCTTCAATTGAAAATGCAAGCAGCAATGCATGAACATGAGCTTAAAATGCTCTCAATGTTCACACAGTTTCTTGCAAGGTCAAATTCTCCTTGTCCACCTTTCTACCAGGCACCAGTCCAGCCCTCACAGTACAACCCAAGACAACTGCCGCCTCAGCCTACCTTTTACAACTTTTCTCAGCCCCCTAAATTTAGCATGGGTTCACCTCAGTCTCCACCATGTAACGAGACAACGAACCAGCCTTTCCTGCAAGATCTGGCTCAACCTCTACCTTTCAACCATCCCCCTGCACATCCTCCAGATCTACTTCAGCCAGGTGTCAGCACACCCTCAAGGTCCAGCTCAGCAGCCCCTCAGCCAGGCCTCAGGACATCCACCATTCCACCGCCCTCCAGATGATGAGTAAAAGTAAATCAGATTACGATATTGTGAATTGTTTTCAGTATTGTTGGTCGGTCAATCTATGCAAAGTGTATCCATCATTATAAAGGTTAATAACAGTTCAGATTATCTTTAACAGTTTGATTTCAGGTTACAGTTTTAACGTTATGTAGTGTTATTAAACCCACAGAGACTTGCACTATAGCAGAATAATTTTATTTTGAACATGAACATTTTCGGACTCTTGTTGGCTCAGCAGCATCTTGTGCCCCTCCTTCTGCTATCATGCACCAAGCATGCACTTATGATGGTAGGGACAGTAGAGATGTCCACATCCAGCCGTTTCCCCAGGCATCTCCATCGCCCCTTCAGTCGGCCGAATGCACATTCCACCGTCACCCTGGCTCTGCTGTGTCGCTCGTTGAAGTACCTTTGCTGCACTGTCAGGTTCCCTGTGTCAGTGTTCCCTTTAATCAGCCAGCCATGGGGTATGCCGGGTCACCAAGCAGCATGATTGGTACTTGGACACTGTTGATCTCCACTGTGTCCTTCGACGATGGAAAATAAGAGAAGTTGAATTTATTAGATGTTATATGTTTCTGTAAACATTTTAATCTCCTTTATATGTTGTAACAAAACTGCAATATTAAAGTGAGGTACTGTTTCCAAATAGGGGGTGGGTGTGTATGTGTGTACACAAGTGTGCATGATAGTGATAGAAAAACTTACTAGTGGAAAAAGCTCCCCTCTTTCTGCCATTGCAAAGACACAGGAATTCCTACGAACCCTGGCGTCATGGACACTTCCAGGCCATCCCGTGTAGATGTTGGTGAAACTGTTAAGGGCCATTCACATTGTACGCGCAAACGGCAGCGCTGCGCTATGAAACCCATTATTGTCAATGGCATGCGCGCAAGAACTGGTCTGCCAGTTCTGATCTGAACTGATCTGCAAGCGGAATTTTGCATTTAGCTATGTGAAATCAACATGAACATGTCTTCACTGAAATACAATCATAACTGTTACTTTTTTACTCAGTTACTTTGGTAGGCTTTTAAAATAATTATTTGCATTTGCAGTGAGTGCATTTCTTTTAAAACAATTGGTGGAAACTGCACCGCATAGTGACTGACCTGCACATGCCTGTTATCTTGCAGGAAATCTTTTGTTTGTGTCCACAGCAAGTATTTATACAAATGACACAATCAAACTGACAAGTCCTCACGCCATCGTTTATACCAATATAGTGAAACTGCTTTGTGTTGTTGTCCATATTTAACAGTTCACTCTGCAAGTATAGTCTAATGAACAATGCACATGAACATGTGACAAAGTTACACATTATTGTCATCTCTGATCTGAGAAATGTGCCAAAGCAACTGAGAAGAACTGAAGCTACTGTTGTGAGCTACAAATACCAAGTTGATAATACAGCTCCATACAGGTATTTGTAGGATATATTTGTATATGTATGTTTATATGATGTAAAATACGCTTGGACCGATGACACAAGTCATGTTCATTTTCTGTTCACATATAGGTAGTTAGGTATATGGCCTTTACACAGAATAACTACCCATTTCCAAGTGTGTAAGCTCCAGTTTTGGAGGAATTAATTGCACATATGCATGAAAAAGTGTTTTCCAGAGAATGAATGAATGAATGAATGAAGATTAATGTATGAATATAGGCTCATATCCTAGCTTTATTATATCCAACTGCAATGACTGCAGACCTCTTACATATGAATGTAAACATGCAATGACAGTGTTGAAATGCAACATTTCATTAAGAAATGCTAATTATCCACACGTCTATTTAGAGGAGGAGTGTAAGAAAAGGTGGAAGAATTTAAGGGACAGGTACTTAAAGGAGAGGAGGCAACAGAGAGAAAAAAAAAGTGGTGCTGGGGCTGTAATGGAAGTTTCTGGTCCAGCAGGGGTGGAGGTTTCAAAGTTTAGTGAATGTAACAAATAAGACAGTCGGAGCCTGTAATCTCATCAGGCACATCTTGTGATTTTAAGTCAGTTAGGAGTAGGTTTAGTTGTTGGATTGTGTCAGTGATATTCCCTTCGATATCTGGAATGTAAGTACAACAATGATCACCGATCACGTGACAGAGGCCACATTGGGCGGCTAGCAAAAGATCAAGGCCCATCTGATGTTGCAACAGCATGTTACGCATGGCTCTCATAGCTGGAGGAAAATCGTTGAACCCTGAAACCACGATGGCAGTTAGATTCTCAAGACTTTCGTGTATTCTGTCGATGTTGTGTGCATTCGCGACTACCCCGTACCATGGCAATAGGCCTGAGACAAATTTACTCCCTCCCCCGTCACTGTTCGCTTTATTCTAATGAAACCACCAGAGGGGGGGTATGTACTGCGGGTAGTGGTGAGTGGTGTGTACGAGGGAGGACATAACCATAATAGAAGGAGTCAGGTATATTAAAGCACATCTACCGGACCATAGGGGAGGCAGAATTTGATACCAGTAATCGCCGCAGAGCCAAAAACACAGTCTACTAATGAGCCTGCACCAGAATCATCTGGCCAGCGCATCAAATGTGTTTTGGAGGGATCCAGAAGATACCCTGGTTTGGTGTGTAAGCACACGCTAACACTGAATTCACCTGACCCGCACGTACCGTTCACAGTCTGTTGACAACCAATGGTTGAACCTAGATAACGGGAACCTGGACGGCGAGCTCGTTCAATGCAGAGAGCGTGTGTCAATTTATTCATTAGGCTGTGATGAAGTTGTCCAATGCTATCAGCTACCATCCCATTCTTAGTCTGTATCATTGTCCCATTTGGAGCGCGCACCATGCGTTTAGCGAATTCAGTGCATGCAGGCGGTTGGGAGGAGGCAGAGTAGAACTGTCCTCCCTCTGTTTCAACATCTTTGAGAGCAGCTAGCACACAGATAGCTTCGGTTAAATTTAGCGGTTGTGGCTTTACTGGAGTAGCTTGTTTCTGGGATAGGGCAAATAGTGAACAAACATAGCAGGACTCATTGTAACCCGCATCACGTGTGAATTTTCTGATTGTGCCCAGCCAAATGTTAGTGGAGAATGCGCCATCATCCTCATTAGATGATGAAATCCATTTGCTGGACATTGCGTCTAATGTTTCTGTTAGGTGTGGTGGATAAGCGACATCAGGTGTGGGAGGTGGAAGTACCTCCAGGTAGAAAGAACCGCAGGGGTCTTTCCCATTAATCCACGCACACACAACAAAATAACCTTGGTCAGTAGGTTGGGCGTTTCTCAGTGTCAATAACATTGCAGGTGAGGAGAAATTAATTCTCTGCATCGATAATCTTTGGGTTAAATTTGTATGGTCTCTAGGAACCGTATGACCCCAACTAGGTCTACTTGTGTGCCAAATAGCATATGCCCACGAGAAACATGTAGGCCCCACTCTAGGATCTGTCACTAAGGGTACATAGCATATATAGATTTCTACCAAACCCCATTGCGATTTCCCCCCCACGCACATGAAATAGTCACATGGTTGGAGCAAGAAGGTGGACGTGGGTGCCATTGTTGTCTGGACATAGAATATGGTGAGCGTGCCACACGATGTTTTCCCCCCCTTCTCTGCTACGTGAGTGTATTCAATGTATGCGGGTGTAGCAGTGGCATTAGGAAAAGAGGTGTTAGAAAAAATAGTTACATCATACATTGCTAACAACACAAATCCCAAAGCCATACATACAGTAAGGAAAAACAGAGTGGCAGCGAACATAACATCCTCAAATGTCGGGAGTAGGTGCCATTTCAGTCTTCTCCTGTCTGGCTGCTCCATGTGTGTGTCAGAGCAGCAGCTGCAGTGCTGTTGTATGGAATGTATGGAATGTGCTGTGTTGTGAGCATCAGACGAATGTCAGTGAAACTCCCCGTTGTGAGTGTCAGCTCTGAAGGATGTACCTCTGAATGGATGTGTAACGTCACTGCTGTTTCTTGCAAAAATGGGTTAACAGTACGATACCAGTAGTGTTGATCAGGCTTCTTTGTTTTTGATGTTTTCCGTGAAGAAAACTTTTTCACGCTGATGTAGGGTGGCACAGAAACGCCGTTCTGTCAGGCCTGCCCTATTCCCTCCTTGTAAGTGACACAGCAGGGATCTGCTCGTCACTTGTTGCAGGTTCTGGAAAACCTGTTCTCTCCCCTGGATCTGGAACCTTCCTGCAATGGGCCGCGTGGATCCACGTTGCTCGTTCGGACACTTTTACTGCCGTGTGCGTGACCAAGAGGATCTGATAGGGTCCTTGCCAGCGTTTCGACTGCCAGTTCTTCCTCCTGAAGTCCTTCACCACCACAAAGTCTCCGGGCTGGCGCTTGTGTAGGGGACCCTCAGCTGGTTGAGGCAGAGCTGCAGAAACCTGGATTCTGATGGCAGAAAGAGCAGAAGAGAGTTGCGTGCAGTAACTTAACATTTCGTGCTCACATAGAGCAGTTGACGGGAGTGGAGTCTTTGGTGGTTCTGTCCCTACCTGTTGTGTTACCGTCACTGGCCTGGCTATGTTGTTTTGTGCACATATGATACAAGCTTTACAAAGTTTTCTTTTTACCTCTTGTGTACCATGTTTGTGTTAACAGTGACAACATACTCCCTTTTGATACATGGTCCAACCCATGTGTCAACTTAGCAAAATGGGAGAAGAAATGCTGAGGTAGGCAGGGCTTAGAGTCTGGGCCTAGCCAGACGCCAGAGTTAAAGGTGCCCCCTGCAGCTTTCTACTGCTGTCTTTCCTGTGGTGTAGCGTGTGTTTGCATAGCAGCTACAGACTCTGGGAGTGAAAAATTTTCAAGGTCTTGTGTATCTGAGACCAAAGTGTCAACATGAGATAAGGGCAGGCGTGCAGCTGCTTTAGCGGCTGCATCAGCCCGAGCGTTGCCCCTAGAGACAGGGTCTGCTGCCCCAGTGTGTGCAGAGCATTTGCATATAGCTACTTGTGATGGAAGTAGGATAGCAGTCAAAAGGTCATTGATCAGGTGATGATGCAAAATAGGCTTACCGTCAGATTTTAGTTTCCACAGCACACCAAAATCGTGCACTACCCCAAAAGCGTACCTGGAATCCGTGTAGATGGTAACGGATGATCCTTCAGCCAACTTACATGCTTCAGTGAGTGCAATGAGCTCAGCAGCCTGTGCAGAGAGATGTTTTGGGAGAGATTTAGCAATTAGAGTGGCTGCATCAGACACTACAGCAAAACCAACCTGTCCCTGGCCTGTTTCCGGGCAGCGAGAGGCTGACCCGTCCACATACAGAATCGCATCTGGGTTCTGTAATGGAATATCAGAAAGGTCAGGACGAGGAGTACAAGTGTGCTGAAGTTCAGCCAAACAATCATGTGGCTCCCCTTCCCCTGGTGTAGGCATGAGAGAGGCAGGGTTAAGTGTAGTACAACGTTTAACAGTTACATTTGGCATATTGAGAAGACAGGTGTGATATCTCAGATAACGTGCTGCAGACAAATGGGAAGATTTTTGCTCAAGTAGGATCAGAGAGACCGCATGTGGTACTAACAGTGTGAGAGGGGCGTAGCCCTCAATGTCCCTAGCTGCGGCCAGAGCTCGTTCAGCAGCTGCTACAGCTCTGAGACAAATCGGAAGACCCGCTGCAACTGGGTCCAACTTGGCGGAAAAATAGGCTACCGGTCGGAGTCTGTCCCAGACAGTGCAGAAGGACAGATGTCATGCAACCTAAACGCTCATCCACTGTCTGAGTGAAAGGAAGGTTAGGGTTAGGCAAACCTAAGGTTGGAGGACTCTGAAAAGCCACATTCCATGTCATACGGTCATGTGCAGTCAGATTTTTACCATGGATCATGTCAGCTAATGGTTGTACAAGCTGTGCGTAATTTGGGATGAAACCACGACAATAAGAACACATGCCCAGAAATGACATCATTTGTTTCTTAGTTACAGGTTTTGGAAGGGAAACTATTGCCTCAATGCGAGATGGAGACAAAGTTTTCCCTGACGCAGAGATGTCATGGCCCAAAAAATTAACATCTTCTTTCACAAATTGTAATTTCGACAGGCTCGCTTTGTGGCCTTCGGCTGCAAGATGTTTTAGCAATGCAATAGTGTCGCGTTCGCACTGTTCTTTGGTAGGGCTCCCTATCAGGCAGTCATCTACGTACTGCAGAAGACCCGATCCTGGTGAAAGGGTCAAACTCTCTAGGCTCTCCCTTAGAGCATCATTGTAGATTGTGGGAGATTCAGTGTACCCCTGACAAAGGCGTGTGAAGGTGTAGGGCTTACCATCGAATAGAAAAGCAAACCAGAACTGACTGTCTTTGTCCACTGGAACACTGAAAAAAGCGTTAGACAAATGGACAACAGAGAAATACTTAGCATCCCCAGGAATCCCTTGTAGAATCGTGTACACGTTGGGGACATTTGGTGCCTGTGCGTGAACCGCTGCATTTACTGCCTTGAGGTCCTGGACAAATCGTCACTCGACGGGTCGACCTTTGTCCCTGATTTTCTTTACAGGAAAAATGGGCGTGCGCACGGGAGAGTCTGGACACGGAATAATTACCCCAGTGGCTATTAAAGAGTTAAAAACAGGTCTGATTTCGTCGATTGCTTCCTGTTTCAGTGGGTACTGATGTTTTTGGGGCCTGTAGTCCGAACGCGGGGTGATGATCACAGGCTGACAGTTGTTTATCAAACCCACATCATACTTGTGTGCTGTCCAGAGGTGACTTGGTACCTGAGAAAGCAGAGGAGAAATGTCAGTGGGCAAAATGTCTGCTGTGCTCTGCAGGTAAGTGTGTGTTGCAGACACAGGATTACTCAACTGGTAAATGCTGCGTGTGCAAGACACCTGAAATGATAAGGTTTTCCTATAACACCCTGTCGAGGGAGAAAAGGAGACTTCATCATCTGTGGTTTCAGTCCAGTCGGTCAGTTTGTCACAGTCCAGTACAAAAAGTCCCAATCTCTCCACTGATCTGTTGGAGATTTACACAAAGAAATATGAGCATGTGAGTGAGGAACTCGGAAAAACTTTTCTTGTTTATCCGTCAAGGTTACTGATACTGCACATTTGCTGTCATGCCAGTACACAAAAGAACACTCAAGCTCATCATTTAGTTCCTCAAAAAACTGTTCTGTGTATTCTTCATCAAAGTCTGGTGAAACAAAAGAAGTACAATGTAAATCCAATGGATTCATTACTTCAGCTGTGGGGAGCACGAAGCCTCGTGCTTCTGTCAAGAGATTTTCAGCCTGACAGAGTGAAAGCCCACCATTGAAAAATGTACAAAGAGGTGTGTGTAGGCTCTAACATAAAAATGTCAGACCAAGTGTTGTTCTTATCAAAACGTATTACTTTGAGACCGGTTGAGGTTGGAACTACACCTATTCCAAACTCACACATGAGGTCTCTGCCTAAAAGATTTACAGGACACACTGGAGAAAGCAGAAATGAGCATTTTGCCTGTCTGTCTGGTTCAGGATAAGGGTGGTAAATCTCTCTGACATCACTGTACCACTAGCACTCTTAGAAAAAACTCTGCCTGAAAGTTTTTGACCTGGGAACAATGTTTTTTTCAAAACCGAATTAGTTGCCCCGCTGTCTACTAGAAACTCAATCGTTTTCCCCTGCACATTCAACACTGTAGTGGGCAATTTTCTGTATGCATCGGATGAATACATAGAATAAGTTGAGGAGTTTCCAGTGTTTTCCTTAACTTGTTTTTGTTCAAGATGTTATATGTTATATGTTATGTATACATATATATATGTTGTATAGTATCTAATACAACCTGTCTGTCGTGTGGGGAAAGTGAGTGTGGCGTGCGAGGAAGCGTTTCTTCATTGCGAGCATGTTAATGTGTGTGTGTGTCTGCATTACCTCCCTCGAGCGCTGTGGATGCGGATCTCACCCCTTCTGCACCTCCACCACTCAGCTCCCCCGCATCACGTCTATCTGCGAACTGGGCGTTGTTGCTCTGGTCCCATTGCTGTCTGTTCTGGCCATCCCATCTGGGTTTAGGACAGTCTTTTCTTGCCAGTGTCCCTTCTCCCCACAGTTGAAACATGTCTCTCGATCTCCAGAGGGAACGTTGCCACGCCCTCTTCCTCTTCCCTTTCCTCTGCCACGGCCTTTTTGTTTTCTGCTCGCCAGGTCTGAGACAGTCTTCATAAGTGTCAGCTGGGCCTCAAGTTTCTTGGCTTTTCTTTGTACTTCAGCTTTGTCCGCTGAGAGTAATATGACTTTCTCAACATGTTTTGCGTGTCTGATGATTTCGGTCAGTCTTGCATCTTCCACACCAATACACGTTTTCACCACTTCTTCTCGGATGCTTGGCAGAAGTCCCCCTAAGAAAGCATTCTTGAAATGTGACTCCCACAGCCCCATCACCTCTCCCATTTCGTTTGGCATGGTGATGCCGTTGTGTCGCTGGAAAACTTCATTCAGCCTGAAAAAAGAAAGCGTCTGTTGGCTCACCTATCTGCTGCCGGGTGCTGTTGATACGAGCCATGTCAGTGCGGTCTGGGAAAGCGGTTTCGAGGCCAATTGTTAGCGTCACCACTGCATTCTTGAAGGCTCGATTTGCATCGTCGTTAAGGTCAGGGTGCGTGATAGCTGGATCAGTGACCAGTTCATTAGGGAAATACTGTTTGATTTTAGCATAGTCCATTGGGCCCAGATTTCGGAGCATGAGTCGTCGTATTTCATTCATAGTGGGCAGGAAAGTCTCCACAAACCTAAGCAGGCATGTGCCAAAGCTTTTGCCAGAGTCTTTGCATGCCCGCAGGTGGCTGATCGCATTTCCGAGGTCAGTGTCTGTCCAAGTTCGGTATATGAGACCTATTTCTCCTGTCGCTGTCGGGACCTGGAGCATTGGGTAGAGATCCGCTCTCTCTTCCTCCTTCTTGTCTGGTACTGGATGGGCTGCGGCTTGTGATTGGGTGGCTGGACCAGGTGCCTGTTCAGCATTGCTGTGGCCTGCCTGTTGCATGGATCTGGTTTGCGTCTGGAAGGGCACCCCTTGTGCTGGAGCTGGTGGTAGTGGTGGTGGGGCGGTGGGTAGGGCTGCAGCTCCTCGGTGTGGTGGGGGGTACAGGGGTGGCGGCAGCACATCCAGGATAAGATCAACAGGATAGAGAGGAGAAGAAAAGTCAATAAGAGGCTTGCTCGCCTGTTCTTTATCAGTGTCATTGGTTTTTAACAATGTCAGTTGTTTCTGCCCTTGTTTCTTTTCCCTACTATCTGCTTCTTTCATCCACATGTTAAAACATTCTTTGTTTTTCTCTAGTTGTTTCAAATCTTCCGTCTTAATTTTGGTTTGCTTCTTTAGTTTTTTCTCTTGTTCCTCTAGACTATCTTTTAACATTCGGAGTTTGTTTATACTGAATGACCCATTTTCTGGGAACCCGCAGGTTTTTGTCCAGTATGGCAGACAATCCAAACAGTTTGAGCCGTATTTCCGCACCATTACATCCACCTTGGGTCCCGTAGGAGTGTGTGACCCGGATTTGCTTGAGCCGTTACCCATCTTATTTGGGAAGAAGTACTTCTTTAACTTACTTATAGTCGTCACTATAAGGCCAGGTTTCTATCTTATTTCGGAAAAACCCGTGCACAACAACCGAACAGTTTCTGAAAAACTGTTTATTAGATTTACTTCAAAATCTAATTAGATTTGTTCCTAAATACCTATAAAAAAAAAAGTCACACCCGTGTGGATTAGATCTTTGGTGTAAAAATATTGCTCAAACGATCACAATTGTAAATGCCCAACCTTAAAGGATCACTCAATATTTATACAAAACAACCTAACACTGGTTATCTTACTCTAGTTTCCAACGTCAGTATTTGTTTCTGCAATGTACTACAGCCAATTCAAATTACTCTTAATTCAATTTAAATCAGAGTTTGATCTTACCCTGCTGTGTGAAATTGCTTCCGTTTTTCTTGAAGATCAGTGTGGAGTCAGTAGAGCCCTCCGCAGTGTCTGATCCTCTCTCTCTGAATGCCTTTTTGGGCAAGGTAGAGGCGGAAATCGTTTGATCCCGGATTGCAGGTCCTCAGTCACCTACGGAGCCGCTCTTGTCTGCCTCTCCACAGCTGATCCCACTTCTGACACCAAGTTGTAATGGAAGTTTCTGGTCCAGCAGGGGTAGAGGTTTCAAAGTTTAGTGAATGTAACAAATAAGACAGTCGGAGAACTGAATCAAGTTAGGGTTTCGTATTTATTAGGATATATTTGCAAATATAGGAAGAATAACAGAGTCACAAAAGCACAAGCAGCTCAGTGAGTACCGATTCTTCAAATGAGTCACAGAAACACTGAGCTTAAATGCACATTGGGAAAAGGGGAGTGACAATTCAAACATGATCTACCTACAACAATGGTTTACATTTTCTCACAGACAGTGTCCAGATAAGGTTAACAGGTTATAGGTTAACATGCACATAAAGATAAAGATCTTGTCAGATACCTTTCTAAATCTCCCAAGGTGTCATAAACCCACTTCACCTTATCCCCTGTCCCCCACTTTCACATCTGGGGTCACATTCCCCGGACATCGTAACTGACTAGGGAGGAACGGATCTGGGAAGGAAGATGGTTTATAGTGTCCTTGTAGTTTATCAGTTTAAACAAAGAGCCTATGCTTCGTCTCCCAGACTCTGTCTCAGCAGTTAAGCAGGATCGAATCAACATGATAAGGGGAGACAACTACTTGCATCATGTCTGGAGTATTTAGTTGTCTACTTACAGCTTCAAGGAGTTCTGCTGTAGCATGATGGTCCACAAGTGTGAGAACACCATCAGAATCTGTTGGAATAAATGACAAACCCATGAAGGGGGAATAATATCTCCAACAATATAAATAGGCATAAAAGAAGATAAATATAAGCCTATTACATCGTATGAAGGCACTTGTGTCCTGTGCTGTGGCTGGCTCAGAGGAAGAGCTCTCCCCAGGGATTCCTTCTGCCACTGGCCTTCCTGCATTCTGGCTCAGGGCCAGCTCCTCTGTCTCTGTCAGAGGTGGTGGTGCTGGTCTCCACCAGTTTTGTGGGCCTCTGCCTTCTTTCTGTTGGCTTAGTAGAAGTCAAATGTTAATTTAAATGGGCCCTTTTAATTAACAAATTAGGATGGGCATGAGGACATCTATGTATGTGAACATTAGTTGGGGATAAACTACAGCACATTCAAATTGCCAATGAAGATTTACTCTCATATTTAAAATGTGATTAAAATGAGGTGCAGCCATGATCCTATTACACTTACGTCTTACCTGTTTAAACTATGTTCTTGTACTTTATTTTCAGCTGCTTCCATGAGCGTTTTTCACCCGCAGGATTGCACCTAAATGAAATAGATTATAGGTTCAATACCATTCCACCAGTTTTTACCAATAATGTTATATTTGTGATTAAATAGGAGCATGGGTGTGTATTTTAGGCCCGTGTGTAGTGTGTGTTCTAACAGTGTAAAAAGTGTAATTTCCCCACTGGGAATTGATAAAAAGTATAAATTAAAATGATTGTGTAAATTGAATATGAAATGACAACACTATATTGGAACTTACGCGTTGACCCGAGCAGCAATTTTCTCCCACGCCATTTCTCTCTCTTTTGCTGCAGCAGCTGTGTTGCTCCTTTTGCGAAATACAGGTTCATACTCGCTGTACGCCTGCATGAGTACTTCCAGTTCCAGAGGCGTAAAGTATGCAGACCTTGTTTTGTTGCTTGTTGCCATGGTGAATCGTAGCATCATGGCTCCATTCATGCTGCCTTTTTATTGTGGTGGTGCACGCGCGTAACCCTGAGTGAACCTACTCCGAGTTGATTGAACCAACTCAAATCAGCTGTTCTGAAACCGATAACTCCTACTAAACTAAGTTTCCCATCTCAGGGTAAATCAACTCAGAGATCAGGGTTAGACTCATTAAACCTCCTTCCTAAAACGGACCCCTGGTGGATGTTTGTGAAAGTTTCACAGACAAAATTGATGGGGCCTAGTCATTTTCATCATTTCACAGCCTTAATATGAATCAAAAGTGTAATATGACATTGACAAAATATTAAATAGGTTATTCAATGCTAATTCTTTAACACAAAGCAACACATATCATCAATAATAACTAATAACCTTTAAAATCATTTGTTTATTCAGATTGAAGATAGCTGCAGCACAAAAGATGACAGGGAGAGTGCAGGGAAGTGCCAGGATGTCCCAGGATGCTCTACATCACAATAATTCAAACGGCCCAAGTCAGATAGTCCCAGTCTGGAACAATTTTTTGGTTACCACCCTCAGCAAAAGCCTAAAAACCTGTCTCTACAGAGAGTGTTCAGTTGTAAAGATGGTACCAAATACAACACTGTCTGAAGAGGCTTGTGACCTTGAACTGGAGGAAATGCTTCCCGAGAAAAGGAGGAGAAAAACGAAGATGATGGATGGTGAGAAGGCAAGTGATGAGAGCTTCACATATGCCAACAGTGCCTATGAAGCACAAGTTCATAACCAGGTGATGGACACAGTCACAGAGAGCATCCATAGGCGCTTTTTAATGTGGACGTGGCTCTCCTTGATCCAAGTTTCTTCAACAGGCTTGCCCGATTGATCAAGTTTGATAGCAGGGCAACTCCTGCTAATTTGCAAAGCGAGGTATAGTGTCTGGCAGCCCAATGGCCACATCTTAAACAATCTGTTCTTGAGGAGTACCAAGTCAGGATAGCAGAGGTTAACCCAGATGTTTGGGAAGAGGCAGAAATAAAAAACAGCACCTGCAAATATTGCAAATAGTGCCCAAAGTGTTGCTACCAACTTCTTTCACGGTACAATCTCCTGAGAGATGCCTATCATATCCTTGGCTTAGGCTACACATTTCTTCTCACTCTGCCTGTGACACAGGTAGCTTGTGAGAGAAGTTTCTCTGTACTGAAGTACATTAAGAATCGCTTAAGGAGCAGAACTTCTCAGGAACACCTGGAAACATTCATCTTAATGGCCACAGAGAAGGACATCCTCATGTCCCTTGACAATGACCTCATAATAGACAGAGTTGCTGATAATAGTGCCCTTCTCAAGAAACTTTTACTTCCCCAACATTAAAGGTGCTGTAGGTAGAATTGTGAAGATCCAGGACTTTGCCAAAAAACTTGAACATCGACAACTTCTCAGTCCCTCCCCCCTTTCCGCAAAAGCCCAAAACGGTCTCATAAGCCCCTCCCCCCACAAGGGAGAATGAATGTGTGTGCATGAGCAGTGATTGACACGCAGTTAGACACCCCCCCTGGCCCTGATGGGTGCATCTGAACAGGGAGTGGTGGATTTTTGCAAATCGTACTACAGTCTGTAGGTGGTGCCAGAGGAGCCAGATTTATTTTTAAATTACCTGCTTCATGTACATTTCAGAATTTTACAAAAAGGCCTTTATCAAGGAACAAGAAATGGGTTAACAACGTAAAGCTGTTCTGCAGCAGTGGAGGTTAATTAAGCCTTGAAAGTTGGTGCTACCAATTCCCACAGGTGTCCCAACTTGGCTGGATTACTTACAACCCCCTCTGTCTGTATAAAAGTATTGTTGGAACACACTGTGGTACCATACCCTCGTGAGCATTATTTGAACAGTATTGTACTGCAGAAAGTAGTGTGTTGCTATAAAAATGGCGGGAAAAAGACAATTAACAATGGAAGAGAGACGGACCATCATAGCACTTAAAAATGTAGGTCTTTCCTACAGAGAAATAGCGAAGAAAGTCAAGGTGTCAGTGAGTACAGTATTCTTCACCATCAAAAGGCACTTAGAAACTGGGGGAAACTCTGACAGGAAGAAGTCCCAAAGCCACAACAGAATCAGAAGACAAGTTTCTGAGAGTCAACAGCTTGTGTGTTAGCGGCTCACAGGACAACAGCTTCAAGCACAGCTTAATAGTGGTCGTAATAAGCAAGTCTCAGTTTCAACTGTAAATAGTCTAGATGGAAACATGGGTCCACGCGCACCCCCCGGCTTTTTTCTGTGTCTGTTTTCAGAATCTGCCAGGTACCAAGCTGAAATAATGTCCCAAAGGCTTCATTTTTAAACCTTTTGCTGCACCCGACCGGAACCCGAAAATATTACAAAACATACAAATGAACACATTTTCCCATACTATTCTTATTTTTGACATTTGACAACATGTTGACCCTATTTCTGGACAAAAATAGCAAATAAATGGCCAAAGATGTGTAGAGGAGCAACTATTTTTTCGTTTTCTGAAGCGCATAGGGTGATTTCTTTTCACAACCTGTTATATAAGTGTCTATTTTAAGATTAAATTGGGTACCAAGCTGAAATAATGTCCAAAATGCTTTATTTTTAACCCTTTGCACCAAACCCGAAAAATCTAAATATGATAGTGGCATAACTTTTGATGTAAACAGCTTATAGAGACAAATGGACACATTTTTCTATACAATTCTTACCCCAAAAATTTAATGGAATGGTTATTTATTTTTTACATTTGACAACACATTGACTCGGTTTTTTTTTAATTTATGGCCAAAACATAATAAATAATAGTTAACTTAAACTACTCATCTTCCTCATCATCAGTGAAGAGATCTTCTAAGTCTATTTCTTCCAGCACTTCATCCTCATCATTATGTTCATACTCTCCATCCTCTTCACCCACAGACAAGTTGTTGTTGTTGTTGTTGTTGTTATTGGAATCAGCTACCTTATCAAGAGCTGCCTGCTCTTCTGACTCTGCTCTCTGAGCCAGTACCTCAACAAGAGAAGGAGGGAGGATGGGTCCAATTGTCCAAACAGGTTCCAACACCTCCTCCTCTCCTGTCTTCTCCCAGCCCATGCCAGGATCATATGGTTTGGGGCTCTCAATTATTGCCTTGTCTGCTCTCTTATAGCAGGCAATTCTGTAGTTGGCTCTCTGTACATGTGGGATGAGAGACTCTGGGGGGTGGCAGGCGTTCCAGGTCTACTTTTGACTTTGAGTCCAGGACTTTGTCAGCACCGACCATTTTTCTCAGCATCTTGGCTCGTACTGCGTCAATTGATGTCATCTGTGCTTGGTCATACATGATGCATGTGAAGCTCTCCATCTCCAGTTGAAGCTCATCTGTGACCAGCCAGTCTGCACCAAGCTGCCTGAAAGCATTGTGGAGTTTAAGATTCTGCTTCAGAGGATTCACCTTTCCTTTGCCTTTTAAAAGCGCTGGTACAGTCCTCCCCAGTAAAGACATAGAATCCCAGCAGGGTGCTACAGTAGTCAGGGCCCAGTGATTCAGACAGTTCCGTCACATTTATGAGTATCCGATGTTTGCCAGAGCCGTGGTCGAGGTAGATTGAGAGGTTGATCTTGCTGGCATGGTAGAGGAGGATCATCAGAATGTCTGTGTCAGGTGTCCTCACCACACAGGACTTGTACCCGCATTTGACAGCCTGGTGGAGGTAAAGGACAATGCGGCTGTCTGTCTCCTCCTGGTTGGACCGCAGTGCATAGATCTCAGAAGTCTGGACCTGTAACAAATAAAGAAACTAAATACTACTACTACATAATGTAACAATTAATACATAAGACAACTGCATGACTTCAAATGTTTAAGAGCCCAAATATTGCAACAGGATGAGAGAGGTTAATGTTTGTTAGAAAGGCCTCAAACCAGGTCAGGTACCTGTAGAAAATGAATAATAAGTTTATACTTCAAGTAAGCTCCCACTTACTTATTTTTATATTGTGTATTAAGGGAATGATTGCATAGATTATGATATGAGGTTGATGAGGGTCTCATGTGGGATGTCTGGTTTCTCCTCCTCCAGGAAAACATTGATGAGTAACTGTTCGAGTGCCACTGTGACCGCCCTCAGACTGAAGAGAGCCTTGGCGTATGATTTGCTGCTCAGAATGTTTTTCAGGCAACCACTGGTTGCGAGGCCAGCTTCTATGAGGATCTGCCGTATGGAACTTGCCAACGAGGATCACATGAGTTCCTCCTCATACTTCCATACTATAGGACAGGCCTTCATGACCACTCCCAGGTCAAAAGTGTTGATAGTGTATGGCTGTCCAAGCTCCTCCGTTGCTGCCTCAGACCCCTGAGTATCTCATACACTACTGCATTGTCTGTAATGGGCTGGTTGATGGGGGTGTAAAAGTCAATTGTAGATTTCCTAGGAGGCACTTTCCCTGTGCTTGGAATAAAACCACCAAATCCAGGCACCAGCTGCTTGCCCTGGCTGCTTAACCATCTGCAGAGGAGATGGGTGTTGTACTGCAACATTGAGGCATCATATGACTCTTGGTTCTCAGCAGGAGGGGTAAAGTTGGCATTGTTGGGGAATTTGGGGTCAGCTCTTTTGAATGCCAGCTGTGGGAGCCTTCCTGGAGGCGTGATCTTAAGGCTCCTCATCTTGGATGACCTGTCATAGACAGGAAGGGTCCTCTTCTTGGTGCTCACATGGTTTTCCTTCACCTCCTGAATCATGATTCCCCCGGCGCTGTTTACAACATTTGAGCCATGAACGTGTGTGATTCTGTTCAGGTTGTCCCACTCGCTGTGAAAAACAGTGTTTCCCTCGCCAGTGATGATTTGAGGGGTCAGGTGGGTGGAAATGTCATCAAAAGCCTTGGCCATTGCTGTCTCCAGTTCCATAGTGAAGTCATATGTTTCTGAGTGTCCTAGTCGTGAAAGGATGGTTGTGAGCTACAAAGACAGAAAATTGCTTTAGTAAATATCAAAATCAAATACCTGTATCAAAAAGAGTTCAGCATTGACAATGTAGGACCTCGTAAGCAGTAAATTAACTTATAACTCACCTGTTTGCTTCGATAGAGGTGTCGAAGTGTGGCACATAGGAGGATGTGCTTTGGGAGTTTCCACTTACTGTTAGTTGCTGCTCGACACACATCTTGTGTAATTGAATAGACCAGCCTCTGTGTCTTCTCGCACTTTTCGCCATCAAGTGTCCCAGACACCACTGAGCTCAGAAATTGTACAAGATGCTCTGGAAGAAGCACGTCCATCTTCACAGCATCTAGCTCCTGTGCTGTCGGGGGCCATGGTAGCTCCTTTGACTCTTTGAATGCCTTTATAATGTGAGAATGGAGGGTGAGTGCTGCTTCTTGAAGTTGGTCAGCTGTTCCAAGTTTGTACGCACATCCAACTGCTTCATCTACAGCAATCTAGAGCTGTATATGAGGTTCGACTCAATACACCCATGGTGTTGCACCTTGGAGAATGTGAGTTCATGAGAGATGTCTTTGTCTCGTCTTACCATTTCTCACTGCGGTATTGACAAACCTTGATTTTCTAATGTCTTCATGTACAAGTTGCACATGGATCTTAGCTGGACAACCTCTTTGCATTCAATCACATTCTTAAGAATGTAATCCTTTACCACACAATACAACTTGTTATGTGCTGCTATCTTCTGGGCCTGCAGGCTGTCAATGTTGTCTGCTGCCTTTCTGCCCTCTCCGTTCCACGCTCATGGGTTTGGTACTCTGTGTTGAAGTTGTTTCTGCATGATGGATGATACTTAGCTTCCATTGCAAAAAGGTCCTTGCCCTGCACCTTGCGATAAAGAGCCTCTTTCTTTAATTCCTGTGCCCTAGGTTCAATAACGTTCCAGGCTGATTCCTTGTGTTTCCAACTCTGAAACTTTGTAAGCTCTTCAGTCTTGTCCTTGAACTTGGATTTTGCTTTGTCACAGAAAATGCACTGATTGGGAAACAAGAAAGAACACCTTCCTTGAGCTCCTTCAGATTGAATTGACAGAGATTGACATGGCGCAGAGAGTCCTTTTTCAATGATGATGATTTGATTGCCTTTGACACTTGCAAATGATCTATTTTCCCTGTAAAGCTTTTATAGCAGTTTTGGTGATAGCCAGTTGTATCCAAAGGCAAGTCTTTTAATGTTAATGGAATCTGTTCACAAATATCCATCATGCGGTATGGTGAATTGGCTGCTTCACAGATACCTTGAGTGGTAACAAAAATAATTTCCCCCTGGGATTATTAAAGTATTTCTGATTCTGATTCTCATATCTCGGATACTGTGTAGATATAATAGCTTCTCGCTTGGCTCAGTCAACGTTTTGGACCTTTTTGGAATTTTTTCTGTAGTTTTTTTTTTTTTTTTTTTAAAGTTAATTTGCTTTGTTTTGTTTACTTCAAAAATAAATCTATTTTCTATTTCTTCAGGTTCAGGATAGGTGCAGTAAAAGGTTAAAATAAACCCCATTTCAGGCTGCTATTAGTATAATAAAAACGTCAAATGAGCTTTTTTTGCTGTTTTTGATCATAGGTGGTCAAGATGTTGTAAAATATAACAAATAACAATTTCCCTGGGTCAGAATTGTATAGAAAAATGTGTCCATTTGTCTCTGTAAGTTGTTTACATCAAAAGTTATGCCACTTTATATCATATTTAGATTTTTCGGGTTTGGTGCAAAGGGTTAAAAATAAAGCATTTTGGACATTATTTCAGCTTGGTACCCAATTTAATCTTAAAATAGACACTTATATAACAGGTTGTGAAAAGAAATCACCCTATGCGCTTTAGAAAACGAAAAAATAGTTGCTCCTCTACACATCTTTGGCCATTTATTTGCTATTTTTGTCCAGAAATAGGGTCAATATGTTGTCAAATGTCAAAAATAAGAATAGTATGGGAAAATGTGTTCATTTGTCTCTGTATGTTGTTTACTTCAAATGTTATGCCACTTTCTGTATCATTTTTTTTATTTTTCGGGTTCCGGTCGGGTGCAGCAAAAGGTTTAAAAATGAAGCCTTTGGGACATTATTTCAGCTTGGTACCTGGCAGATTCTGAAAACAGACACAGACACAGAAAAAAGCCGGGGGGTGCGCGTGGACCCCTGTTTCCATCTAGACTATTTACAGTTGAAACTGAGACTTGCTTATTAGACCACTATTAAGCTGTGCTTGAAGCTGTTGTCCTGTGAGCCGCTAACACACAAGCTGTTGACTCTCAGAAACTTGTCTTCTGATTCTGTTGTGGCTTTGGGACTTCTTCCTGTCAGAGTTTCCCCCAGTTTCTAAGTGCCTTTTGATGGTGAAGAATACTGTACTCACTGACACCTTGACTTTCTTCGCTATTTCTCTGTAGGAAAGACCTACATTTTTAAGTGCTATGATGGTCCGTCTCTCTTCCATTGTTAATTGTCTTTTTCCCGCCATTTTTATAGCAACACACTACTTTCTGCAGTACAATACTGTTCAAATAATGCTCACGAGGGTATGGTACCACAGTGTGTTCCAACAATACTTTTATACAGACAGAGGGGGTTGTAAGTAATCCAGCCAAGTTGGGACACCTGTGGGAATTGGTAGCACCAACTTTCAAGGCTTAATTAACCTCCACTGCTGCAGAACAGCTTTACGTTGTTAACCCATTTCTTGTTCCTTGATAAAGGCCTTTTTGTAAAATTCTGAAATGTACATGAAGCAGGTAATTTAAAAATAAATCTGGCTCCTCTGGCACCACCTACAGACTGTAGTACGATTTGCAAAAATCCACCACTCCCTGTTCAGATGCACCCATCAGGGCCAGGGGGGGTGTCTAACTGCGTGTCAATCACTGCTCATGCACACACATTCATTCTCCCTTGTGGGGGGAGGGGCTTATGAGACCGTTTTGGGCTTTTGCGGAAAGGGGGGAGGGACTGAGAAGTTTGGTGCAAAGGGTTAAAAATAAAGCATTTTGGACATTATTTCAGCTTGGTACCCAATTTAATCTTAAATTTAATGATAAAGAAATAACAGGTTATGAAAAGAAATCACCCTATGTGCTTGAGAAAACGAAAAAATAGTTGATCCTCTACACATCTTTGGCCATTTTTTGCTATTTTTGTCCAGAAATAGGGTCAATATGTTGTCAAATGTCCATTAAATTCCTGGGGTCAGAAAAGTATGTGAAAATGTGTTCATTTGTCTCTGTATGTTTACTTCAAATGTTATGCCACTTTCTATATCATTTTTTTTATTTTTCGGGTTCCGGTCAGGTGCAGACAAAAGGACCCCTGTTTCCATCTAGACTAAAAGAGAAGACTTCGAGCTGCAGGTTTGATAGGTCGAGTTGCAGCAAGGAAGCCATTGCTAAGACATCAGAATAAGAAAAAGAGGCTTGCCTGGGCAATGAAACACCACCAATGGACTACTGAAGACTGGAAGGTGTTATGGACTGATGAATCTTGAAATCTTTGGTTCATCACGCAGGATTTTTGTACGCCGTCGAGTAGGCGAAAGGATGGTTCCTCAGTGTGTGACATCAACTGTCAAACATTGAGGAGGAAGCGTGATGGTCTGGGGCTGTTTTGCTGGATCCAGGGTCGGTGATTTGTACAGAGTGAAAGGCACCCTGAACCAAAACGGCTACCACAGCATTTTGCAGCCCCATGCATTACCCTCTGGTATGCGCCTAGTTGGTAAGCTTAAAAACATGGAGTGGCCAGCACAGTCACCAGACTTAAACCCCAATGAGCTGGTTTGGGATGAACTGGACAGAAAAGTGAAAGCAAAGCAACCTACAAGTGCCACACATTTATGGGAACTTCTGCAACAGAGTTGGTAAGAACTTTCTGAAAAATATTTGATTTCCATTGTAGAATGAATGCCACGAGTGTTATATCTGCCAAAGGGGACTACTTTGATGAGTCAAAAGTTACATACATACATTTTGGTTTATAAATTGATTCCATGATTTATTTTTTAACTTCAGTTGTTTACAGTGGGGCTCGAAAGTTTGGGCACCCCAGGTAAAAATTTGTATTAATGTGCATAAAGAAGCCAAGAAAAGATGGAAAAATCTCCAAAAGGCATCAAATGACAGATTAGACATTCTTATAATATGTCAAAAAAAAAGTTAGATTTTATTTCCATCATTTACACTTTCAAAATAACAGAAAACAAAAAATGGCGTCTGCAAAAGTTTGGGCACCCTGCAGAGTTAATACCTTGTACTGCCCCCTTTGGCAAGTATCACAGCTTGTAAACGCTTTTTGTAGCCAGCCAAGAGTCTTTCAGTTCTTATTTGAGGTATCTTCGCCCATTCTTCCTTACAAAAGTCTTCCAGTTCTTTGAGATTTCTGGGCTGTCTGTCACGCACTGCTCTTTTAAGGTCTATCCATAGATTTTCAATTATGTTGAGGTCAGGAGACTGTGAAGGCCATGGCAAAACCTTCAGTTTACGCCTCTTGATGTAATCCACTGTGGATTTTGAGGTGTGTTTAGGATCATTATCCATTTGTAGAAGCCATCCTCTCTTTAACTTCAGCTTTTTCACAGATGCATCAAGTTAGCGTCCAAAATTTGCTGAAATTTTATCTATTTTTCCTTCTACTCGTGAAATGTTCCCTGTGCCACTGGCTGCAATACAACCCCAAAGCATGATTGATCCACCCCCATGCTTAACAGTTGGACAGAGGTTCTTTTCATTAAATTCTGTGCCCTTTCTTCTCCAAACGTGCCTTTGCACATTCCGGCCAAAAAAGTTCTATTTTAACCTCATCGGTCCACAGAACTTGTTTCCACAATGCATCAGGCTTGTCTATATGTTCATTTGCAAACTTCAAACGCTGATTTTTTGTGGTGAGGACGTAGAAGAGGTTTTCTTCTGATGACTCTTCCATGAAGACCATATTTGTTCAAGTATCTCTTTATAGTGGAATGGTGTACCACAACTCCAGTGTCTGCCAGATCTTTCTGGATGGATTGTGCAGTCAAACGTGGGTTTTGACTTGCTTTTCTCACAATCCTGTGAGCTGTTCTGTCTGCTATTTTTCTTGGTCTTCCAGATCTTGCTTTAACTTCCACTGTTCCTGATGACTGCCATTTCTTAATTACATTCCGAACAGAGGATATTGGCATCTGAAAACGCTTTGCTATCTTCTTATAGCCTTCTCCTGCTTTGTGAGCGTCAACTATTTTCAGTTTCAGTTTTCTAGACAACTGCTTAGAAGAACCCATGGCGCTGATTGTTGGGGCAAGGTCAGATGAGTCTGGGCATTTAAAACCTTTGAGATTGACATCACCTGGTCTTTCCAGACGATGATTGAGAACAATCCATGACACTGTCAGGTCTCAGCTTTCCAAAGGGGGCGGTGCATGCTATAAACTCTGCAGGATGCCCAAACTTTTGCAGACGCCATTTTTTGTTTTCTGTTATTTTGAAAGTGTAAATGATGGAAATAAAATCTAACTTTTTTTGACATATTATAAGAATGTCTAATCTGTCATTTGATGCCTTTTGGAGATTTTTCCATCTCTTCTTGGCTTCTTTATGCACATTAATACAAATTTTTACCTGGGGTGCCCAAACTTTCGAGCCCCACTGTATTTGTTCTAGTCTTTCATTTCAGAGTACAATTAGACACTGAACTGCATGAATTTCAATAAAAACCTGGAAAAATTGGGGTGTTCTAAAACTTTGGACCAATAGTTTACATGTGAAGACCTATTCCCAAACTGAAATAAAAGCAATACGTTAATGATTGCCATAAAAGCCAACACTGTTGTGATACAATTAAAATATATGAATCTAATAACTCTTGTTTTTTGTTTGTTTTTTGTCAAATATGATTATAATGCCAAAGCGGATTGAAAGTCACCTGTACAGCTTAGCAGAAGTCAAGTCAAGTCAGCTTTATTTGTCAATTTCTTCACATATACTAGACATGCAGAGGAATCGAAAGTTCATTTCTCACCATCAGGGACGTCACTAGGATTGAAAGACAGGGGATGCTTAGCCCTGAGGATATGCAAAACTTTCCCTTGCAAAATCTTACTTACAAACTTTAATGTTAGCCTTTAGATACATCAAAGCTGCATGGGGGGGGGGACTTATCTCTATTAGATAAGTTGCAGGTCAAAATAAGACTATTTAATTACTAGGGGTGTAACGATACACGTATTCGTATTGAACTGTTCGGTACGAGGCTTTCGGTTAGGAGCGCATTACAAACTGAACGATTCGTTGGACTAATCCGATTTCATTTTTTTTTAAAAGAGCTTAAATTGTGGAAAATATAATGTTCTCAGTGCCGCTGCACTCAACAAGGCAGCCTAAATGACGAAACAGGCAACATGCTGTCTGCCCTTCCCACTCCTAAAGAAAAACACACTACTCCAGTCAGCCATGATACGCTGAACTAGCTTGTTGCAATATGGTTGACTAATAAGGATTTAAAGTATGTCTGAATTTAATAACCTGATGGCGAGATGAATCAAAGTTCTAGTATGTATGTATGTATGTATGTATGCTCATATATAGCCTAGTCTACATTTAGGCAACATCTACATACTTGTTTAATTTATTACAGCAAATGAATGCAGAAAGTTAAGTTGGTCAGAATCAAGCATATATAATAAATATCATGAAATAATTTAGTGTAGGCTATGCCTTGATGCCTCTCTCTCTCTCTCCTAAAATATCTTCCAGTATCCATTTGTTCAATGAATTGAAGGATATACTGGTACAATAGCATTAACAGTGACACTATGATATTTAGGGACTGATATTGTTTTAATACTATAGAGAAAGCAGGCTATATTAATGGTAAAGAATAGAGAGCTTCGGATACCTTACTAGGCAAGCTATTTCTTGTATTTCACTTGTTTACACTAGCTAGACTATTGTTTTCTATAGCCAACTAAAGTATTCCTTTATCTTTACCTCAAGTAAATGTAGCTGAAGTGAAGCAAGTAAAAGTCATTAACAACAACTTACAATTTCACTCTGTATCACTCATTGTGTGTGCGGTAGCAAGTCCAGACCAAAGATTTGCGACGAGACGAGATAAATCCTGCAGCTACTTTCTGAAAGCTGCCAATTTAAACCAATGAGAAGAGACAAGACGGTGTATCATCTTCATAGCCATTGACTCTTTGTACTTCTGTCTAACTTTCGACTTTCTGGCTTTTTAGTAGCTGGATATATTATTTGTTGTTTCTAATTATGAATTTGGATAATGTTGATGATAGTGAGATACTTGCTACAGTTACAGCTTAAACAACATTTTATTTCTCTGATTTACTGCTGTGTTTTAATGCTGCCTGGCGCTCTCTCTCTTCAGTAACTCTACCTCGCTCGTCCACATACCGTTACTGTGCAAGCAGCCGCTCGTAAGCCTCTCTCTAAAACACTGCCATTTCGACCAGTTGACAGTTCGTGAAATAAAAATAAAACAGACTGCAGTGCACGACATCAACAGATGAATGGTGAAGGAAGATTGATTCCACGTAGTGAGTGATACTAAAGTGTGAGTGCACTGTGTAAAAAAAATAAAATAAATAAAAATCTAATTATTATTTTTCTTATTATTATTTGGGGGGGCTTAGGAACATTTTGGGGTAGCTTCAGCCCCCCTAAAATAGGCCTAACGACGTCCCTGCTCACCATCCCATGGTGAAGAAGAAAAATGCACAACAGATAAGACAAGACATTTCTACCACAAGAGTAAAAAAAGTGCTCAACAGATAGGGGCATTTTTCCTAACACTAAAACAATAAACGGCAACAATATCACAAGACAAGATCACAAGACAAGATCACAAGACAAAAACACAAGAATGTCACAATCAGAAGCATGAAGACGGAGAAAACAGTCAATCAACAAAAACAAAAAATCAGGGGTATAAGAGTATATAGTGATTGCATAATATGCCACATAATGGTAATAGTTTGGTGATAATTAACATATACTTTGACAAATATAAGTAGCAGTGTGCAAAGGTGTCAACGGTCAGGTTTTGGTGTGCAGCAATGCTATTTTGCTTGACATGAAGGTCTTCAAGAATACCCAATTGATTTTGTTCCATGTTTACATACATTTTATAAATGACGGAGTTGTGCCATTGTTAAGGCATCAAGCCGCATATCTTCACTGAAAATGTAGTAAGTGCTTCCTCAATAAAAACTGAGTGATTATTATCACTTGCTACACTTATGTTATTGTATAGTCATCAGTGTTGGGGAAGTTACTTTTAAAAAGTAGTGTTTGCTTGCAGCCCGGTCTCATGGCAGGTTGTGTAAATGTCACGTTATTTTTAATCTATTGATACGTGTTCACGGGCACGTTTTTTACGTGGTGGCCAGCACGAAAATGTGAAGTAATGTATTTCAATGGGAAGCATATTTCGTGGCCACAGCACGAAAACGGTAGGGAGTAGTATAAAGAGCCGAAAATCCGCGCTTCACCCGGGTGAGCGTGGTTCGCGTCTCACGTTTTGTTTTTCGTAGTCTTCCTAATCACAACCGTCCCGTTATTGTCGCGCGTCCCCATCCCCCGTGGCCATCTCCCGGCATGTGAGGTGCCCTTTCCCCGTAGGGTTTTTCCTAAACCCAACCTCCGCCATCCCGTTATTGTCGCGCGTCCCGGCATATGGGGCATCCTTTTCGGCCGTCTCCTGGCCGTCTCCCGGTAAAACGTGCCCGTGAACACGTAAAAATAACGTGACATTTACACGTAAAAAACGAGAAAAACGTGCCCGTGAACACGTATCAATAGATTAAAAATAACGTTTTACACATTTACATGAACTGCCGTGAGACTGGGTTGTTGCTTGTTACTCGTTACTTCTTAAAAAAGTAATCCATTACTTTACTTAGTTACCCCCTATGGAAAGTAACTTTTTACTTTGTTACTTTTACGTTACTTTTAAAAGCAGGGGTCTCTGGCAGAGACTGAAGTTAATTATACAAAAACTATCTTTGACCATATAAGCCAATCTCTGGTTTATCAGTGAAGTGTCTGAACTACACTGCAGGCTGGATTCTCTACTCACAGAGTGACGGCTGATTCATTATGAACGAGTCCAGCGCGGGTTAAATGCAGCAGGGTCATCAGCAGGTCATCGGCGTTACACGGTGTTAGTGTATACTATGTAATGTCTGTATCAACTTGTACTGGACGCGCAGCCACGATGGTCCGTGCATTGTCGTAGACACATGCAGCCTCTTTTCTGGAAATCCTTGCGTGTCCGTGCAACCGACACAAGTCCACAGCGGTCCACTGCGTGTATGAGGCCATCTCCACTGCATCCATCTGTGAGGTTGTCAGCTTTGTGTCTGCCTGGCTCAGAGCGCTGTCTAGCAAAAAGCCACGAAGCTTAGCTCTCAAAAGTTAGCTTGGCTGCTTCTCGCTTGCCATGATTGCTCTGCTACCAGCCTCTGTCACGTCCCGTGTGGAGCTTGTGAGTGCGCAGCTGAGAAGGCAGTGTCGCTGTCAAATCTGTCCCTGGGAAAAGTAACGTTGCGCCGAATTGAAAAAGGAATTACGTTTCGTTACCACATTTTCAGTAGTAGCGCGTTACAGTAACTTAACTACTTTTTTGGGTAAAAAGTAGTGTAACGCGTTACACCCAACACTGATGGTCATGTAAGTATAAGCAGCAAGTAACATGATTATCATGCTCATGTAATGCCTGGACAGGAGGCTGGATGTTTTTATGCCTATCTGGGTGCTCCTCTGTAAAATTGTCCACATGTCAATTCAAGTTTATTTCAAGTGCAATATCACCATAAGACATGGTCTCAAAACACTGTACAAAAGGAAATTCAGTAAAAAGTTAGGATTAAAATACAAAAAATACATTTAAAATCATTGCGGGTATATATATAAAAAAGTGAAATAAAAAGTGATACAAGGATAGAAACGGAAGATAGAGGAAGTCATAATAATGGTCCATAATGTTTGGGAAAAAGAAATGTTTTGAGTTTTGATTTAAAAGTGGTGATAGAGCTGGCTTTGACATATAACGGAAGGTTATTCCAGAGGTATGGTGCTCGATAAGAAAAGGCACGGTGGCCTGCCGATATCTTTTTGACCCTAGGAATTTCTAAAAGATTGGTACCCAGGGAGCGGAGTGGTCGTGCAGTGGTATAGGGTTTAATGAGTTCGGCTAGGTATAAGGGTGCAAGGCCATTCAGCGATTTGTAGGTTAAAAGAAGGATTTTAAAATCTGCTCTTGCCTGTATGGGTAGCCAGTGGAGTGAAGTTAAGACAAGAGTTATGTGGTCATATCTCCTGGTCCTTGTCAATATCCTGGCTGCTGCATTTTGGACGAGCTACAGGCTTCTAAGTGAACATGCAGGGAGGCCGGAAAACAGGGCATTGCAGTAGTCTAGCCTAGAAGACACAAAGGCATGAATCTGAGTTTCTGCATCACGCTTTGTGAGAATCGATGTAATCTTTGCAATATTGCTCAGATTGTAGAAAGCAGTTTTTGTAACATACTTAATGTGATCTCGGAAGTTTAGCTGAGAGTCGAAAATAAAACCAAGGTTTTTAACAGTTTTGCTCTCAGTGATGTCGCAACCATCTATGCGCACTATAAGTTCTTGTGAGTTCTTGTACTTGGAAGGCCTTACTACCAGGAGCTCTGTTTTATCAGCATTCAACAGTAAAAAGTTTCTGCACATCCATCTCTTAATTTCGGATAGGCAGTCCTCTAGTTTGTTCAGTTGGTTCAATTGGGTGGGGTCATTTGCATGAATAGGAACATACAGTTGAGTATCGTCCGCATAGCAGTGAAACTTTATGTTGAATGCATTCATAATATTGCCAAGGGGAAGTAGATATATACAAAATAAAATAGGTCCAAGTACTGACCCCTGTGGCACGCCGAAACTTACATTGGCAGGCTTAGAGGTATTATTGTTGTAATCCACACATTGGGATCTATTTGACAGGTAGGAATAGAACCATGATAAAGCTGACCCCTGTATCCCGATGTGCCTCTCTAAGCGAGTCAGCAGTATTGTGTAGTCTATTGTGTCAATTGTGTCAGATCAAGGAGCAGTAACAGTTTTCTAAAGTCATTTTTCACAGTTTCACACTTTAGCGAGTTAAGGTCTTTCACTTTTGCAGGGCAGTACAGCTGCCCAATTACCTATTATCTAAAGAATATGGACATTGATAAGTGATTACAAACTTTTGACCAGTAAATACCATGTTTCCATATTATGACTGCTGGAAAGCCAAAATGCCCTTACAACCACTGAAAAGAATATCATCATCAACAACTTGGCCATCAGCTGGGACCTGCCTACTCTAGCTTCCAGTTTCCAGCAACATGTTTCTATGCGAATGAAGTGATATCGAATGAAAAATGGCCTATTGAAACAGTAAAATTCGATTGAATTTCATGAATATCGACTCAAAGTTTATACATTTGGTCTCATCGGATTTTCTCTTGATCGATATACGGCTTATGCGATAAATGCCGATAGAAACGTTATTTGCCGAATAAAAAATTAATTGCGATAAAGTTTTAGGTAATTTTATGGTTAAACAGACGCACCTGTACAGGTCAGGTCAGGCCCAATGCGCACTACCGGGAGTGCCGATGCAAATGTGCCTTAAGATGCAACAAGCATCTACTACAGCCTGTAGTACAATTGATGGCCAGCCCTTTCTATTGACAAAATCCCTGCAGCTTTCAGCAGGGGGTCTAATCGTGGGACATGAGTCCTGTCTATTTGGCCATACACCTGTGGCACAAGGTGCGCTCTGGAGTTACGCATTGAGATCTCATGTGCCTCATCCACTCCAGGTAGGTAGCCTATATATACCTTCGCATCATCCTCGTTCGTATGGCATTGCACACGCCATAAACATACGGTGGTCTTGCAGACCCCAAACGTTTTGCCTACCACTCTGTACTCTGCGCATGTGGCCAGTTTGTAGAGCGCAATTGTAATACGTTTCTCAATTGGAACCGTATGGCCATGGCTTATCTGGGTCAAGGTGCGGGCCAATAAAATTACACAACAGGTCAAATCCAAAAATGCTTCAACCAAAGGGTTTCCGTTAAGTGTCTCTAAACCACGATCTTCCAGAACTGTTTGGAGCGCTCTTGTTCCCACACCACAGGCCGCCTCCGTTGTCGTTGGGCATTTACGTGCATCTGCATCATGATAGCAATGTGTTGATAGTGTCATTGTTTTCTTATTATAGCTTGATATGTCGCTGTCAGCTGGCACTGTTATATTATATAATATATATGTGGGTTGATGGCGCGATCCATTTTGTCTGGCAAAACTGTTCGCAAATGTCAACTTGAATGTTGTGTGATTCAGTGTGTGAAAATTAATGATAACACCATAAAATGTCTCAAATCAATTTGACCGCAAAACAGCATGTGACAGCATGTGACGTCATTACGCACAGGTTTTTACGCACAGGTCATTACGCACAGGTTTTTATTCGCTTTAAAGCACACACAAACGTCATTTATCAGAGTTTGGTTGTTACCCCTGTCCGGAGCAGTCTCCTCCAATCCATATCTTTATAACGGAGCTGATGGAGCTAACCGCTAATCTGAACTAATCGTTGCTAATCGTTGCTAACCAAGCCTTCAGTTGTGCGTGCCTATATCCATTAACTGTAGCCCGAATAAAACCCATAATTTTATTAAACTGGCTATAAGAGTTGTTAGAATGACAGAGATCTTAATGAGTGCAACAGGACATGTATAATACAAAACAGCATGTTTAGGAAACCCCCAAAACATGAATTAAAACACTTCAAAAAACAAACTATGATCTAACAAACAAAATGAACAATAATTAGGGATGCACGGAATCCTGGATTCGGGTTTCGGATTTGGCAGAATATTGGGCTTTTTGACAGGGTTCGATTTCTGTCGAACCTTAGAATTTTCTTCCACCGAACCAAACCCTACCACACGCGCTGGTCGATGTAATGACGCCGCCGTTGATTACGGGAAGGTGTTTACGTAGGTGGACTGTTCAATGCAGTAGGCTGTGAGATGTGAAAATGGAACTTGTGAGCAGAAAAAGTGTTGTTTGGCAGTACTTTCAGTCAAAAGAAGGTGATTCAAGTCGAGCTACATGTTCAGTTTGCAATGCAGATTTGTCTTGTGGTGGCAAGGACCCTAAACAATATACAACATTGCCGCTGTTAAAACATTTGCGTATGAAACATCCGAAAGAATACGAGTTGTGCATGAAAGAATCTAAAGACAGCAGCCAAAATGCAGCAACTTCAGGTACGGCGAAGGAAGGACAGTCACAGCTAAAAACTTGTGTTAACCAGACAGTGCCTCTCCTGGGCTGTCAGCTGTTTTTTGGCAAATGAGTCTCCCTACAGTGGAAGCGGAGCGACCGAATGGCCGGCTGCTGCTCGTTAGCTAACGTTAGCTTTCTAATTTCACATTTCACACAACATGCCTTTATCATACACTGGTTAGCGAAAATTTGACAAAATTGTCACTCATCTGGCGATAGCGATGTGCTTTCCTACGATGTCAAGAGCGTGTGAATTCAATATTAAGTTGTTACATTTAACTATTTTAGAGGATGTGGAGGTTGTTTACTTCATTAATGTGTTTACTGTGTTAATGGACCGAGGATGGTAATAGGATTCGGTATTCGGTTTCGGATTCGGCAGAATCTTAACCAGTGGATTTGGTATTCGGCCGAACCCCAACAATCTGGATTCGGTGCATCCCTAACAATAATTAAATTTAGATAGCCCTAGTCTTATATGATTTAACAGGAGTTAAGAGGAGACAGTGTTGAGATGTATAATAACATGTAACTTTCTGTTCAGTTGTTAATACATATAACATTTGAGCTCCAGATATTCAGGTATTTTACCGGCTGAAATGTTAACATTTGGCAAAAAAAAAAACTGATTTAATTGACAAAGGACATCATGGCTACACTTTCCTTTCATTTGTTTTAAATTCAACGAGCAATTTGTTGTATTTTAGCAGAATACTGAAAGCAGCAGAAAGGCAGAACTGAGTACAATTTAATATCTGTTTATTTATCACAAGTAATATCATTATAATATTCAACAACGTTAGGGCATATCCCATATTTTCGTCATATCGAGCATCCCTAATAACTACCCTGAAATAACTATTTACATATTAAACAAATTAGACTAAAAGATGACCCAGATGAAAATATTGCGACACTGTGCGGCATCTGACACAATTTCAGGGTAGTTATTAGGGCTGCACAATATCTAAATTATCTGTTAATGTAATGTAGTCATTGTTTAAAAAAAAAAAGAATAGTTCAAGCTTCGTTTGACTAGTTTATTACTGAAAGATTGCACAGATCAGAACTGGGCTGAAGGACACAGGGGTTCTACGGATCCTGAAAGGATGGCCCGAATTAGCAGCTAAGTTTCTGCCCAGATGTGCTGAGCTAGTGCTGGAACCTGGTAGTGTACAATTATGCCTAATGTTATTTTATGTTAAACATGCTTAATTAAAGTAATGGCTTTCATCCATTTCCTATCCATTCTTCTTGATTCCAAAATACTTCATTTGTAACCACTAACGGTAATTAGCATTGAAAATGGTAATTTCATTGGTAGAGCACAATATTTATATCAAATACTGATAAATATGTAAAAGGCCTATTTTCCTATATTCTGTCAGGTGAGAAAGATAAGCTAGCAGTGGATGTCAAAAGTTCACATAAACTTCCTATTTCAATTACATTTATACCTGGATAACTGATGGAAAAGCTCTTATTTCACAAAATTTTGTTTATGTATGGAACGGTTTTAAAGATTACATACTGCACAGAACACCTAATGTGTGTTTCCATGTTCTTTAGCCTCTTCCTCACAGCTTATATTAGAGTTTGTCCACTTTTGGACCGGATGGATAGTCCTGTCTGATGAAACCACCTTAACCCTTGTGTTGTCCTTCGTGTCACGGGGACTTGTTTAGTTTATGTACTGTCCTAATACCCTGGCGTTGTGCTTCGGGTTCCCGGGGCCCTTTCGTGTATCATGTCACGTCAACCCTCGTCACCTCGTCCTTCGGGTCAAACGGGACCCGGGGTTATGTTTTCGGTCCTACATTGTCTACTACCCTGGCAGTGGTGTGGTGTGTGTGTGTGTGTGTGTGTGTGTGTGTGTGTGTGTGTGTGTGCGTGCGTGTGTAACATCTCACATCTCACACAGCAGACACATGTCAAAGGGTTTTTATTCAAAAGATTTTCAACGGTGTTGTTCATGTCACTTTGTTGCACCTTTTCACATCTCAATAGTGCACACATGCTGTGTTCACCGGTGCCGTGCGAGCCACGAGGCTACAGTCTCACACATTCTGTGCAGTAGGTCCGCGTGCAGCTCCCGCCGATGTATCTCTTGCAGGCCCCGCACGCGGTGTGCGTCTTGCGGTCCTTTGTCTTTGGACAGCGCTGAGACCTCTTCCTCTTGCTGGACACTCGGGGCACGGTCGGTTCCGCATCGTCATCATCGTCGACCTCTCCTCGCTCTCCAGCGGCCGGGTGCCGAGTGCGGCGGACGCTTCGGTGCGAGGCAGACGCCGCCGTCTCTCGATGAGCGGAGTCATGAGTGCCCTGCCCAGCTGCTCGAGGAACGCCCTGCGCCTGTTGAGTTTGCCGCGCATCCACTCGGGCCTGAGCTCTCGCCAGCACAAAGGCGTTGTAGGGGGAACACGTTGAGGATGTTGTGGAACACGGCAAGGGGCCAGCGCGCTGTCTTCCTGCGGCAGCTGTACGTGCCGATAAGCTTGTTCAGGTTGTCCACGCCGCCCTTGGTGCTGTTGTAGTGGAGGATGATGTTGGGCTTGGCGTCCCTGGTGGCGCTGACTCGTGCGTCCCCCGTGTGCAGCATGCTCAGCAGCACCACGTTCTTGTTCCTCTTGGGCACGTAGGACACCAGAGCGACGGTGGACGTGAAGGTGAACCTGGACGAGAAGACCGTGCGGCCCTTGGTGTTGGGCAAGGCGCGCGGCAGCTCGGGCTTGTTTTTGCGCATCGTGCCCACCACGGTGAGGCGCCTCTCGACGAGCAGCCGCCGGGCCAGCTCGTAGAAGGTGAAAAAGTTGCGTTGGACCCCGCAGGCCCTCGGTGACTTCGAGCACCACCCGCGTGCCCAGATTCCTCTCAGGTGCACTACTCGCAGACTTGCCCGTGTACATCTGCATGTTCCACACCTAGCTGGACGCGGCGTCGCAGGCCACCCACGACTTGAGTCCATACCTGGCGGGCTTGCTGGGCATGTACTGGAGGAAGGAGCATCGACCTTGGTGGCGTGGTCGTGGTCGTCGTCGTTGGACGTGTCGTCAAAGAAGGAGAAGGACACGGAAAAAGAACTCGGAGGAAGAAGAATAAGAGAGAAGAGACAAAATGAGAACAAGAAGAAGATAGAAAAGACCACCGATAAAAAAAAAACTCTTAAAAACATCCACGTGTGCATACGCACACGAACACAAATGCATTATAAACTACAAGGCGGTTGAATACGAGAATACAAGAATAAACCGTCGTCGTTGGTGGACGTGTCGTCAAAGAAGGAGAATGAGAAGGACACGGAAAAAGAACTCGGAGGAAGACGAAGAAGAGGGAAAGGAGGGAACGTGAAGAAGAATGAGATTACAAAATTATACAGGTGCTGGTCATATAATTAGAATATCATGAAAAAGTTGATTTATGTCAGTAATTCCATTTAAAAAGTGAAATGTGTATATTATATTTATTCATCACACACACAGTGATATATTTCAAATGTTCATTTCTTTTAATTGTGATGATTATAACTACAACAACTACTACTACTACTACTACTACGACAACTAATGAAAATCCCAAATTCAGTATCTCCGAAAATTAGAATATTACTTAAGACCAATACAAAAAAGGATTTTTAGAAATGTTGGCCAACTGAAAAGTATGAGCATGTACAGCACTCAATACTTAGTTGGGGCTCCTTTTGCCTGAATTACTGCAGCAATGCGGCGTGGCATGGAGTGGATCAGTCTGTGGCACTGCTCAGGTGTTATGAGAGCCCAGGTTGCTCTGATAGTGGCCTTCAGCTCTTCTGCATTGTTGGGTCTGGCGCATCGCATCATCCTCTTCACAATACCCCATAGATTTTCTATGGGGTTAAGGTCAGGCGAGTTTGCTGGCCAATTAAGAACAGGGATACCATGGTCCTTAAACCAGGTACTGGTAGCTTTGGCACTGTGTGCAGGTGCCAAGTCCTGTTGGAAAATGAAATCTGCATCTCCATAAAGTTGGTCAGCAGCAGGAAGCATGAAGTGCTCTAAAACTTCCTGGTAGATGGCTGCGTTGACCCTGGACCTCAGCAAACACAGTGGACCAACACTAGCAGATGACATGGCACCCCAAACCATCACTGACTGTGGAAACTTTACACTTGACTTCAAGCAACGTGGATTCTGTGCCTCTCCTCTCTTCCTCCTCTGGGACCTTGATTTCTAAAGGAAATGCAAAATTTATTTTCATCAGAGAACATAACTTTGGACCACTCAGCAGCAGTCCAGTCCTTTTTGTCTTTAGCCCAGGCGAGACGCTTCTGACGCTGTGTCTTGTTCAAGAGTGGCTTGACACTCGACAGCTGAAACCCATGTCTTGCATATGTCTGTGCATGGTGGTTCTTGAAGCACCGACTCCAGCTGCAGTCCACTCTTTGTGAATCTCCCCCACATTTTTTAATGGGTTTTGTTTCACAATCCTCTCCAGGGTGCAGTTATCCCTATTGCTTGTACACTTTTTTCTACCACATATTTTCCTTCCCTTCACCTCTCTATTAATGTGCTTGGACACAGAGCTCTGTGAACAGACAGCCTCTTTAGCAATGACCTTTTGTGTCTTGCCCTCCTTGTGCAAGGTGTCAATGGTCGTCTTTTGGACAGCTGTCAAGTCAGCAGTCTTCCCCATGATTGTGTAGCCTACAGAACTAGACTGAGAGACCATTTAAAGGCCTTTGCAGGTGTTTTGAGTTAATCAGCTGATTAGAGTGTGGCACCAGGTGTCTTCAATATTGAACCTTGTTCATTTGGGGTTTTCATTAGTTGTCAGTTCTAATCATCAAAATTAAAAGAAATAAAACATTTGAAATATATCAGTCTGTGTGGAATGAATGTATACATTATACAAGTTTCACTTTTTGAATGGAATTACTGAAATAAATCAACTTTTTCATGATATTGTAATTATATGACCAGCACCTGTAGAGAATACAAGCACAAGAGAGAAGAACAAAATGTTTACAAACATCTGCATGCGCACACACACACACAAAAGCATTGTAAACTACGAGGTGGAAAAAAGACAAGACAATTCACAGCGCCACAGGCAGCAGACTACACGCGCCCCTCAGGGTCAGTCTGGCTGGCAACTCTCCTCTCGATTATGTCGTGGACGTGCATGGCAGCGTACTCCGTGGGTCCCGGGCTCTGTGGAGGAGTAGCGCGTCTGTGGTCTTGTCGTCGTCGTTCTTCTTGTTCGTCTTGGTCTCGGTCGTCTGGGTCTTGGTCGTCTGGGTCTCGGTCGTCGTCATCGTCTCAGTCGTGTTGTTCTCGTTCGTTGTCTTGTTGTTCCTCTTCCTCTTCGTATTCGGTGCCGCGAGGGCGACGGGGATGATACGTCATCGAGGACCATTCGATTTCGCCGTTTCTCGACGCAAACCTTCTTCTGCCCTTTGCCGTCCATCCTCCTGTGCTGCGTTTGCCCCTCGTTCTTCTCCTCGTTCCTCGTCCTGCTCCTTGTCGTCTTTGCCCTCTCTGTCCTCTTCTCTGCTTTGCCGTCCACCCTCCTGTGCTGCGATTGCCCCTCGTTCTTCTCGGTCATCGGCGTCATAGTAGTCGTCTTCTCCTGCGTCGTGGTCATCGCGGCGGTCCTCTTCTGACGCACACCCGCCGGATGACCATTCGTCGTCAGAGTCACTGTGGTCGTCTTCTTCTTTATCGAGAACCCAATGCAGCTCCAAATTTAGAGTCACACAACGGGCCATGCCGGCGTCGCAACCGGCTGCTGAACCGAGTACAGAGAGAGTACAAAGGTCCAAAAGAAGAAGAAGAAGAAGCAAAGATGACAAAAACAAGAAGACAGATGTGTACAGTGTATATATATGTGTGTGTGTGTATATATATGTGTGTGTGTGTGTGTGCATATAATAAAAGTGTTTAGTTGGACGTGAACGAGGTTTGTTTCTTTTCCCCTTTCCCTTACCCTTTCCGTTTTACTACTACAAGCCCGGCCAGGGTCCCCCGAACACCATGGAATGGGTCACAGAGACCCGAAAGCCAGAGCCACGGTAGTAGAGTAATACCATGGAATAACATACGGGTCACTGTGACCCGAAGGCCAGGGCCGCGGTAGTGGAGAAATACCACGGAATGGGTCACAGAGACCCGAAGGCCTGGGCCGCGGTAGTGGAGAAATACCATGGAATGGGTCACAGAGACCCGAAGGCCTGGGCCGCAGTAGTGGAGAAATACCATGGAATAACGTACGGTTCACAGAGACCCGAAGGCCAGGGCCGCGGTAGTAGAGAAATACCATGGAATAACGTACGGGTCACACCGGTGTCAGACATTCCCAAAGAGATAATTAGTAATGCCACAACAGAGCCTCGTACTTCGGAAAAACAGTCATGACTTACAGCTGGCGTTGCAAACTAAAATCAAAAGCAATTTGCTTAATATATCTGAAATAATCGCACCGATGTAAAACATAACTTGTCTAGTGTACTTACTCAGTGGATAACTGTCCATCTGGTCCCTCCGGTCTGGGTCGCCGTCCCCAATTTATTTTCGGGACATGGAAAAAAGTTTCAAGGACAGCCCTGTTTATCAGAGAGGGGAAATCTTCAGACTGTACAAAACACTGCGTCTCTTGGGTGTTGCGATGCAACAGGTCCCACTCCGTGCAACACAGACACTCCTGTTCGGTGGCCATAGCTTCACAATGTCAGCAGGTACACCACCAGTTTCCCAAAGTGCGAGGCTGTGTTGCGGCATAGCTCTCTCTGTCTCATAGCCCTTTCACGGAGCTCCCGCAGCTCTTTGTTCAATAAACTGTCTGTACACTTACAAAGTTCTCAATGCTTCGGTTGACATTTAGGGACCCTCATTATGCTACCGTTGAAGTTTGGTGATATTTTGAGCCTTTTTAGTGGTATAAATAGCGATTTGTTTTTACTTTCCCTGTGCCCCGAATACTAGCGTTGTAAGCTAATCAGCGGTCCGCGCTAGCTTCTTTCAAGCTACAAACACATTTGATTAACATGAAAACATGTCCCAGAGAGCAATCGAGTGGGAACACATCTGTTAATAACCCCTAGGTTTGTTTTGTGCCGGAAATTGTCCTTTAAGGTTAGGTTTGAAGAAATGGAATTCTGACACCATAGGTGGCAGAATTAAATGCACAAACCATGAATATCAACTATTCCCAGACCATATCATCTGTCATTAAGGCCCCTGGGTACCAAAGTACCCAATTTAACAATCCAAGATCTCTCAACTCTCCTCCTCCGTTTTGTGGACCAGTTGGGATTGGACTCCAATATGGTGGCTCTGAGGTTAGCCCAACCATGGTTAACAAAGTGTCTAACTAGAGGGCTATGCATGTTCTTTTGTTTATTAATGTTAAATCTATGTTGTGTAAATCTAGTCAACATTGTGTTGCCTGTTTCACTAACATATTGTATGGAACACTGAACACATATAATCAAATAAACACAGTTTTTCAATTGAACCTTAGTGTTTCTTTGTGTCTCAAAAACCTCCTTGTTACTCTGATTCTGCACTAGTTTATAGTGCCTGAAAAATTCAACTTGTGATCTGGTCTTAGGTACAGTTAATTCCCTAAGTTTATCTTTAACCAGACTATCCCTCAAATTATGATTTTTCCTGAAAGCAGCAATACGTTTGTAATCTTTCAAAAAAGTGGTGTTACCTCCTGAGAAAATAAAGTTCCTCTTAAGCATCTGGGTGAGTCTCACATTTGTAAAGGAGTAGGTGGTAATGACTGGGAGGATTGGGTCCAAGCAAATTGGTTTAACCTGGGTGAAGGGTCTAAGTGCTTTGCGAAGCATGGTGTAAGTGTACCCCCTGCTGGCAAGAGAGGAGAAAAGGACTTTGACAGCTTTTTTTAAATCTTCCCCTCTAGTACAGATTCTTTTAAACCTCAACAATTGTGACTTAATGAGTCCAGCAAAGGTGTGTTTGGGATGGTAGCTGGACCTAAAAAGCAGAGCATGAGTGTCAGTCTCTTTGAAAAAAAATTCTTACATCTAATCTTAACTTTTCATTAAATTCCGGCCCCTTAAAGGTCGTTTTATCTAAAAGGTCTATAGAATCTGGACTGAGTGTAGATTTGAGTTTAATATATGGTCTATGATTGTTAAGGGTGATTAGAAATTGCTGAAAGTCCTCCTCAGAATGCTGCCAAACTCCCCATATATCATCCAAATATCTAAAATGGTACGTTGGTCTTTTCTGGCAGGAAGCCAAAGCCTCCGCCTCCCACTCTGCCATAAAAATGTCGGCGTAAGCCGGAGCAAATTTCTTCCCCATAGCTGTGCCTCGAATTTTAAGGAAAGTATTGATTGTCGAATTCAAAATCATTTTTTGTGAAATTATATTCCAATAATTGCATAATTTCTTTATCCGGTCTCTTACTGTTCGGATGTTTCTGTAGTATGTTTTGTACAGCCAAAAGGCCCTCAGAAGACTGAATATTTGTGTATATGTCAGGCTCACAAAGGCAGTGGACCCACAATGCACAACTCAGGTAGGTAGAGTTCCAAAAAGGTTTATTTAGAGCACAAAACAAAACTCATGGGCAATGGTGTCCAACAAACAGCAGGCAAAGGGAAGTCCAAAAAACAGGCAATGGTTGAGTACACAGGGAATTGGGAATCAGGACCACAAGGAACCGCTCAAAAGCTGACACAGAGGTACAAACAATCTCACACTGGGGTGAGGGGAAGACTGAACTTAAATACACAAGACAGGGAAGACAATGAGACACAGGTGCAACACATTAGGGAGGGGACAGGTAATCACACAGGCAGGAAAATCAATAACAGGAAGTAAAACAAGACAACACAAGGGAGAACAGAGAACTTTCAAAATAAAACAGGAAACAGAAAACATGAAACATGACAGTATAAACTGTCCACATCAAGGGAAAAGAAGAAGGCAGAGGGGGGTACTTCAATTTGCTTAATTTTTTCCACAAAATCAAAAGTGTCCTTTATGTAGCTGTCATGTAATTTGGATAGGGGTTCAAATGGTAATCAATAAACTCTGCTGTGTAATATGTCTCACTATCACAGTCAGAAACAATGCGACGCCCTGGAGGAATCCTGAAAGGAATACTCCAGGCTTCACCCTTCTTGTGGATTTTTGGGAGCATATAAAATCGGCGCATTCGAGGTTCTTTGTTTCCCAGGAGGTAAGTTTTCTGTTTGCTATTAATACATTTTTTATTATATAATGAGATTTTTTTCAATAGCAGGTATGGTATCCTTGTATATGGGTTTATTTAATTTAATATAATAATTTGTATCATTTAGCTGTCTATAGTCTTCCCACAAGTAGTCTTTTCTATCCATCAGTACAACTGAGCTCCCTTTGTCCACTGCTTTAATAACAATATTATTCTCCTTCAATTGATGGAGTGCTTCAGCTTCAAATCTATTTAAATTGGACTTCAACCAGCCTACTTTATAGTGTTTCAGGAAGGGTTTCAGTGTCTAATTGAATCAATTTCGAAATTAGAGTGAGGGAATAAAAGTTAGGCCCCTGTTCAATAAGGAAGTCTGAGCTGCTGTAAGCTGGAAAGTTTGACAAAGATGAATAACAGTTTTCAACCCCGCTTCCTCTACAGTGTTCTCGGGGCCTATGCTTTTAAATGTGCGAGCCAGTGGTTCAGCATATGACTGGTTGCAAGGCGGGACCAGTGGACGGAGTCTTTCTCAGTGGAGAAAGAATTCCTGGAGAGCTGGGGGATGTGATCATAGTTGGTCACTATGCGATTGTTCAGGGCCCTAAGATTGTCCTGCTCTCGGTGTGGGAGGGACCTGGAAAAGTTGAGGATGGGGACTAGAATCCGTGCTCTGGGGAAAGCAATCCTGGCCATTCTGACTGCTTTCTTAAGCTGTGGGAACTTTCTCAGGATTTTGTGCTTTATTGTTCAGGCCAAAGAGGAGACTACTTTCTCTCCCCAAGTGGAAGCCAGGTCTTGGCCAAAAGTGCTCGGTGTGCTTGAAAGTTGCCCCAGGAAAGCTGTTATGGATATGAGTCTGTGAAAAAGAAGGGAATCTGGACAAAAAAGTAATCTGGGGGGAGGAGAAGGAGGGCGGGGAAGGTTGGGTGGGAGAGGGGGTGAGAGAGGTGAAGAAGTATCTGTGACTGCTGCTGTACCTCAGCCGATGCAGGTAGGGTGGGTTCCTCTTGTTCTCATGGAGCTGGATGCACTTCAATCTCAACCTGAAGTAGGTCTGTTCTAGGTGTGGGTCTCCCGTACTGCTCCCTGCTGTGGTTGAGGAGGGGTCTGGTAGGTATCGGTGTCTCCTCCTCCAGTAGCTCCGTGATGTCTGGGCTCCCGTCTCTGGCCATTCTGGGCTGAGCCTGTGTAGGCCTGGGAGGGGGAGGGTGCTGTGGTGGTGCTGGTGGTGCCACTAGTGGTTGTGTTTGTGGCTGTGTAACTGTCTCTACCCCCATTGTTACTGACGCAGGCCTGTCAGTAGTATGTCTGTGTTTGGGCTATCTCCTGTGTTAGCGTCTGTATGCTAGGCTGAGTAGCCTCCACTATCCTGGCATAAACTGAGTCCAGTGTTTCCTGATTTAACTTTCTTCCATAGTGGCTGCGAGACCAGGCAGCAGCAATATAAAAGTTATTTTTCCAGTCATTGCCCGACAATTGCAGTAGAATTTGGAGATTGTTACTCAAACTGGTCTCATAATGGTCTCTGAGGATGAGAACAGTAGTGTATTCCCACTGTCTGGTGTTCCCCATAATTAAGGCCCCTGTACTGGGGTTGGGGTCTGCAGGTTTAATGGACTCTTGTAGGGTCTTAGTGAGTTTAGCAATGGCATGTGGTGCATTTTTGGATGAAATGTTACTGAGATGGTGTGCAGCTTTTATCATGTTATGAATGGTGCCTGTTTTAGCTGTGAAGTCAGAGTCATAGTTATTTTCAGTTCTGTTCTGGGGATTATGGAAGGATTTAGCAAACCTTCTGCTGCGTTGGTTTCCCCCAGTCCTTCTATAAGGAGGTTGTTGGTGAAAATGGCATCCACGTTGTTGGCAAGCATTGTGGCGTGGAGCTCTGGTGTAAGGCTCTCTGCGTGGCTGTTGGTAGCCTCCTCTCTCTCTGTTATTCCAAAAATTACCTCTGTTGTTGTTGTTGTAATTAATTCGGTTGGTTCCTCTGTTGAAGCTGCGGTCCGTTCTTTGGTCTCTCTGCGCAAAATGGCGGGGCCTCTCGTCTTGGTTACGCCTGGCCACATCAGTGTAGCTGGTATAACCGTGAGGCTGTTGTTGACGACGGTGGTAAGAGGGTTGTCTGCTACGAGGGTTGTTAGATCCTCTCTGTCTGTTTCTACCTCGTCTATAGCTCACCGTGGGGTTAGGGTTAGAGTTCATGTGCCATGACAGTGTCATGTCACTCTTATGTAGATATCTTCAAGTAAAGTGTTAACGAAATTATCTTAAAAGAAGAATTCACCGTTTTTACAGTCAAGGTGGGGAAATGATTTTAGGCTGCAAGGGATTTTGTTGTTGTAGTTTTTCACTCTAAGTAACTTTATTTATAGAGCCTCTTTCAAGAGCAGAACTAGAGTTTAGATTCTCTGCCCGAGCCCGAACTTGACCCGATCCGTATGGGATTATTTTTGCAACTCAAGCAAAAAAAATTGTCAGTGATCAGTCTTTTGCTCTCTCCAGCACATTTGCAGTTTTGCTCCCAGCTTTCTCGTTTGTGCTTCTAAACTCTTTGTTTGCGATTCTGACACAAATCTCTCGCGTGGACGGGTCTTACAGGAGTGCGTCCCCATTGGCTAATGAGTTTTTGGAGTATGTGAGTGACAGCTCAGTGTAGCTAAGCTAACGTTAGACACTGACTCTGGAGGACAGACTCAAAAACTGTAAACAGTGGATTCCTACAAGATTAATAAAGTGTAAGTATTGATCATATATATTGTCTGTGATCTACGTTGCAAAAATGGTTACTACGTTGCAAGCATGGTTACTAGACGTTTGTTGTTTCGTTACTAGCTAGTAAAGATATGTAAGTTAGCATTTAACGTTAGTTAATGTTAGCTGCTAATGTTATCTAAACAAATGCTAGCCAAGTAACTTTGGCTTACTGTAGCTACGTTACTGAGCTAGGGTATTGGTTAAGTTGTACAATGTAAAAGCTGTGAATATAATGTATTCTATCTAGAGGTTGACACATACAGTACATATGCAGTGTTAGCACTGCTTAACTGGTTCATCTTCATAGTTATGTGCTTTATTATAGCATAAAAACTAACTCGGTAATAATAGCTGCCAAGAGGATGACATTAGACAACAATGTTCATCTATACTTTCCTAGTTATGACAAAGACTGGTATTCTGTTGCATTTGCAAGCAGGTCAGCAGTAGGGAAGTGTTCATAGTGTTTTTAAAGCCTAAACATTTGGTAATGGCTACTTGAAAGCAAGTTATTTTAATTTTAAATCACCCAAGCACAGTTATCAATAAGAACTTTGTTCCCATTTGATTTGTGTAAGGAACTTTACGATACTTTTCTATCACAGCTCACATCAGGCAGCAGGCAGTCCAACCAGGAGGATGTGGTAGCAGCAGAGGGAGAGGAGCCTTCGGTCTCTCTGTGGAGGAAACACTATGTGTGCTAAGGCTTCAAACAGCCAGGGTATAGACCAATAGAGTATGTATTTGGCATGGTTTGGCTTGCTGCCTCCCCAGTCCTAGTGGGTTCTGTCTGTTTTCCCTCTCCCTTGTGTTTTTGTTTTGGGTTGAGTGGGTGTGGCGCTCCTGGTTCTCTCTCCCTCCTCGTCAGGACACCTGTGGCTTCCTACTCACCTGAAGCAGATCCAGCAATCACTGCTCCTGTCTTAGGGTGTTTTCACACATACCTCATTTAGTCTGGACTTTGGGACTTTTCAGTTTGATCCGAGCCAAAATTAGAGGTGTGAAACCTTCCCCGGACCACGGTCCGGATCAAAAGACCAAATTTTGGTCGGATAAAAAGAGGTGGTCTCGGTCCGGACCAAACTGAACCATGGTCCGGTTCGTTTATAGTGTGAAAGCATTTGTTTGGATGGTTCGGACTTTCGGACCAAATACAAGAAGCTCTGGCAGGCTCTCCTTGTGTTACAAGACCGGGGAAGCTCCTTTAAGGAATAGCTCGGCGCTTAGTGTGTACGTGAGAGAGAGTGTGTGACGGTGAATACGCTCAAAGCAGACAACTGTCGGCTATTAAAGCAGAGAATACATCAGCAGTTTATTTGTTAAGTGGTAGTAAATGTACAGTGTAGGTTTCCGTTTGTCTCTGAATAAATTCTCCAGAAAGAAAGTTCCCGTGTCTTGCTTCTCAACATCACAACAAAACAAAAAGAGCCGCGGCAGTAGGGGAGAGCAGCAGTCAGTTGAAAAAACTCAGACACCGAGAGAGGCTACGAGAGGACGGGGAAGCCCGTCTACAAACCAATCAATTATAAATATCTGGAGACGCAGCTCACGTATGTGATGACGGCAGGACGTAGTTTTGTCACATATAGATCTTTAGTGCGCTTGCATAACTGCATTGTGAAACAAAAACTTACCGGATCAAATGTATACAATGTAACAAAAACATGAACCTTGGTCCGGACCTTGGTTCGGACTTTCATGTGTGAAAACGCCCTTAAACCCCGGCTTTCCAAACAGTCTCTGTCAGATCGTCCATTCACCCAAGTGGGAACACTTGCTACGGCCAGCCTAATTGGTTTTTGACAGTCTGCCTTTAGTATCTCCTGTTTTGAGCTTAGTTTGACTTTGTGTGTTCTTTTGCTCCTGCTCCAGATATGTGCTTCAGTCCTGGAAGCCCAGTCTGCCTGCCTGGACCTGCCTCTCACCTGTCTCACCCGCTCTCAGCCCCAGAGGATTTCAAAGCACCATCATTATCTTTGTGTTCAATAAATCTCTATACCTGTTTCCAACCTTTCTCCTGGAGCCTTTTCTGTTCACACCTCAGTACCTTATTTTTATCAGCCTACATTAAAATACAACAGGTTCATGTTGCTGTTCATTTAAGTACTGTTATTATTTAAAGTTGTGACCGTTATTTTTGTTACTGTTATATTACTGTATGAAGATTGTTGTTAGAAGTTTGGCGACTATATTATGGCAGTTGTTGAAATAATAAGAAAAGGCTGATAATGTTGCCAAATGTGTTTTAAATGAAGTCAGTTACTAAGGGCAATATATACAAAGTGCTGTACATGTGTGTTTCTATAGTGGACCAATGCACCTGAAATTATTTTTGTTGATTTATTTTTTTTTGTATTCTTTAACGACTATAATTTGGGAGGATTGTACAATTTTAAGAACATATCCTAATTGTACAATCCTCCCAAATTATAGTCTTAGTTCACTGAACCAATAACTATATAGTGTAGACTACTGTACATTCATGTAACAACAGTAATAGGACACCTCAATGGTTTTTGACCTTATATTGTGGGGGAAATTACTGATGAATATACTCAGTTCATGTTGACAATGTGCATGAAATGTATCACTTAATTATCTTTATAGTTTCTAGATTTTAAAGTCAAATTTCTTTAGTGTCTTTATTTTCTATGTCCATATATACAAGGGAGCAAGGCATATAATATGTAAAGAAGGAAACTTCTCTGTAACGTGAGAAAAAGCATGGCAGATAATAGCGGACCAATTGCATAATGAAAAATATACATTTACGAACTACTGCTCTTAACTAAAACCATTCAATGAGTCACTTGTCATTTACAAAAACGAACAATTGTACACTTTGCATTAAATGCTAGCAGTGGAAGCCTTAATCGCGCATCTATCCGAATTACTTCAGCCTGGCTCAACCTAGTCGCTCCTCCTCAGCCTGGCTCGGCCTTTGTGAAATGCACCAAGCCAGGCTGCACCGATTAGACTAGGTCAAGCCTCACTTTATCAGTTATCCTGGATTTTTAAATTCTACTTTTGTGAAACAGCCCCCAGGTAGGCGACGTGCTCCAATTCCTGTTTGCATTGGAGCATGTTGCCTACATGACCATTATAGTGGCAGCTGTTAACATAACGCTGACCTAGCGCTGGGTGGTATATGGTATTATGAGACCTTATAACCTTATATACATAACTTTATACCGATATATATTTTATAAAGATGTGTATTTTTTGTATATTTTGAGACAATCGCAGCCATTCAGGTCTAAAGTGAATGTAGGCTAGACTTAAGTAGGCTAGCCTTTTGTGTGCACGTGGTGATGTGAGCTGACCAGGAGAGATGTCTGCCAAGAAAAACTTTGAGTAAATTTGCATAGCAATGTAGCAAAATGTTTTCTTCTAATGTGAACGTTAACAATAATAGACTGCTGTTACATGTCACTGAATGCTGAGGTTTCTGTTGGATTATTGTGTTAATTTCGTGCTAAGATTCCTGGTGGTGTGTGGGGTGAGGTGGGGTGTGCATTAAGGCCCTCTGGCTTGCAGCCTATAATTGGTCATATAATGGTGATTGACTTACCAAACATAGATCGGCAGAGTGCTAACTCTTTAAAGGGCCGTTTTTGTTTAGATGCCTCCCTGTGCTTCTTTCCGGCCCAGTTCAGTCCTGAAGCCAATTCATTTGATAGTATGTGTGCTATCATGCGGCGGACCCTCACCTCTAGGGTAGTCCCTCCAATAATGGCGAGACGGGCAGTCTGGCAAAGTATAACAAATTTGCAGGGTTAACACATGCAGACTGGAATCACATTTGATCATGCCAACATATTCATAATTTCCAGCATAATAAGTAATGCTATTACAGTCAACAGCACATAATATCCCAGATTTAGCCTACTGCACAATCTGCTTGTGTGACTTTCCCTTTCCTCTAATCCTGTAGCACAGCTGTAACCATAGGAAATGAATGGTGTATGAACAGTGGGCATGAATCGGTCCGGATGATGGCGGTGCAAAACTACAGTGACCTGTAACTGTAACTCCAGTGTAAAAACAGTTCAGGGTCTTGGATTTCTTAATTCTGCTTTTGTGAAATACCCTGTACAGCGCTTCAAGATCGAACGTCATTTTCGGCCAATTTGGTCTGTGCACAATTATTATTATTTTTTTTTTTCAGTCTGAATATAACTGGGATTGATAAAGGTGTACTGAAACAACAGCAGTATTTAGGAGACTGAGACTTTTGGCATCCTAATGTGGAATGACTGAGACTAAGGTTCAATACAAATTACCTCATGTCTACTGTCATAACTATCAGGCAGTTTAAGGAAGTTGTGCATATCAGTGAAGTTTTTTAATAGAAGAATGATGTAACTATTAAACAACTACCATTGTTTGGTGGTTTGTTCCATTTTGCAGTGTCTCTTCTGCACGGTCCAGGGCCTCCATGGTGTGGAGGGGCAGCTCCAATGGCTCCGCCAGCGGCAGTCCAACAGAGTTAGACTGTCCCAACCCGGTTTCACGCCAGTTCATGAAATAGTCACGTTATTTTGATTTATTGATTTGTGTACAGGTCACAATTTTCTCGTTTATTTCGTGTACAGGTCACGATTTTCGAACTTTACCATTTCACGAACTGGCATGACACTGGGCTGCTCTGGGGGACACAACAACGGGGAAATTAAACGCCACAACAGGGAAAATAAACGGCACACGCGGCCACAACGGAAAAATTCAACTCCACACGCTGCGACAACAACGTGGCTCTGTGGCACATAACGCCACAAAAATGGGACTGTTGAGGTTAGGAAAAGAAGATACTGGGAAAGGAACTGTCACACGCAGGACACGCCGAAAACAACGGGACCATTGTGGTTAGGAAGAGAATGACGTGGAAAGGAACTGCAACACGCCGGACGCAATCCCCGCTATCCGGGGTGAAAGTCCTGTATTGTTTGAGCCATCCACCAACCTCTCTTTTCACACTACTCCCTACTTTTGTCGTGCTGTGATCACGAAATATGCTTACTATTTAAATACATTCAATTAAAATTCGTAATCACCACACGAAAAAAACGACATAATCGTGTCCTGTTCACGAATCAATAGATTCAATAACGTAACCATTTCACGAACTGCCATGAGACTGGGCCGGACTGTCCACACCTGCAGGATTGGCGGAATTGCCTGAACTCCTCCCGCAGGTCCTTCACCTCCTTAGATAACTGTCACCGCAGTGAGTAGCTTCTGCATAGCCACATCTATTGACAAAGAAAATATTAACATTTGAATGTAAAGCTGACACCCTTTTACTTAAATATTTCAGAAGATGTTGAACAAAGACATGTATCATAAAAACTACTTAAAGCAGTCAGTGTAAAGTTTAATGTTTTTTAATGTTCTTTTATTATTGACATACACTAATGTTGAAAGGTTTTGGGATCACCACAAATTTTTCCATTGGTCTTCCTTATAGTAAGCCTCATGAAATAGTCAACTGGAAGGCTTCAAGATTATTATGAGTGATGTAAAATCGAGGGACTGTTGTAAAACCATTCCCAGTGTCCAAGTGTATTCCAGGTAACTATTTCATGAGGGTGGTTATAATGAAGCCAAATGGTAAAATGAATGGTGATTACAAACTTTTTGTAATATACAGTTGTGTATATTTAAGCAATATCTCCTTACATTGGTTTAAGCTAACAGTTGATAGGTGGTAAATCCTTCAATGATTCAAAGCATTGAGGAAAGATAAGGCAGGGCCCCTAAGCACATATGAATAAAAGGAACTAAGGAACTACCACACGCGGGACGCGATCCCTGTTCTCCGGGGTGAATGTCCTGTGTTGTTTGACCCATGCACCACCCCAACCAACCTCCTTACGCGGATTTTCGGCTTTTCAATACTACTTGCTACGATAATCGTGCTGTTATCACATAATATGCTTCTCATTCAAATACATTACTTTAAAATAAATGTTGATAGATGTAGCGTTATAGTTTTAAAAATATCAATAAACAACAAAGCAATCCAGCTTCCCTGGCCGAAATAGATCAAAATAATAACATTAAAAGAAATACAAATAAACCATGAGAAGATCTGGTGAATAAATGTTGATTAAAACAGCGTTTATTGGGCTAAAAAAAATACCAATAATAGCAAAGCTATACAGCTTCTCTGCAGCAGCCCAACTTGCAGAAAGAAACGTGCTGTGATCAGGGAATCTGTGCGTAGACTACGGATGATGCCTGTCATTGACTTACATAGGCATCGCATCCGTGGGCCCATCACGGAATTTTCGGCGTTTCCGTGAAACTGCTACAGATTTTGAGTTAAGGGGCCGTGTTCATTTCACGGAATTCTGTGAGATCAGGTTGTCCAGGCTGTTCTCGGTTCAGGATGGCTGCATTAAGCCTAATAGAGTCCTTAGGGAGTATGGGGGCCAGAAGATTTTATCCCCTTCAACCCATGTGTTTGGCACAATTTCATTTGCACCACTGCTGAACTGTACAACGCACCACTGGGTCATTTTTTTTTTTTTTTTTTAAGGCAGGGGATTTCAAAGACTGTATAGAAAACAAAGCACACCAAAATTAACTTAGAAACTGTTAAACTGATGAATAGATGAACTGACTGTATAAACTGAAATATGAACTGATTTGGACATTTTAATTGGTATGAATGATGGGAATGGCGATGAACTGTGTTTTGTCAGGGTAAAGTATGTACTTCTTGCCAATGTGCTGAAGCCTCGTCACAGTGACATTCTTGCTCAACCCTAAAACTGTATATACCCCAATGTTTGCAGATGGAAAGGGATACTAGCCATAGGACTCATTCTTGGTAAACGTTCAAAAAATCTCCTGAACTACCCTGACAATGTTTTCAACAACGGCAATGTCATCTACAATTTGAACAGTTATCCCCAGACCTAGATGATAATGTGTACTTTTCCGTAACAAGCTTACGGTACTGGTCTCCATAACTTAATGAAGAAATCAACGGATCATCATAATGAGGATGCATGAATTTTGTGTCCCAGGTCGGTGCAGGTGATTCTGAGAGCCTTTTTACTACTTTCTGTAAAGTAAGGTGACCAGATTTCTGAGACAAAATCCGGGGACATTTTCAGCTCAGAAGCGTAAATACCTCCCAAAAAGGTAATGTTGTTATCTTTGTAAAACTTAAAACGGGGACACTGCCCCAGGGGCATCACAAGACCTAGAGCTGCACTGGGGCACAAGCCCCCCTAGGAGGGGGGGGGGGGGTCCATGGGCATGCTCCCCTGTAAGAACATTTAGTCTATTTTAACGTTTAAATGCATCAATCTGGTGCACTTTGAAAAGAAATTCAGAGATTAGACTTGATTATTCTTATCTATGGATGGAAATATTTCTGCTGTAATCTGAACTATTTTGCACTTCAGAATTTTAACCATGCACACACAGGTGGAATAGTTTTTTCTTCATATTTTTGCATTAATGTCACTAGGAAGCATACCAGTATAAATATATATTCATATTTGTAAGTGGGATTGTCTGGAATCTGGCAATATAATAACCATTATGGTGGGATACACTGGCTAAGCAATTTACAAAAATGTCTGTGCTGACATAAATAGTTGACATGGGAATACATTATAATTTTGGCCCAAAGCTGGAGACCATGTACAAATTTTGTTGCAATTTCAAAACCAGATTACCCGGGAACCGCTTGTTGTACTGATGCATGTGTTGAGTGAAGAGTTTGTGAGATATTTCACAAAGAGTAATGGTGTGCAGAGATTTATGCAGAATGCAAATATGATAACATTTCATGTAAGTTCAATGTTAATTTTCTCGCAAACCTGGCACTAATATCATTGGAAAGCTTAGATTCTGGTTGAGGTGGTTGTGCCAGACTCACGCCTTTGGCTGAGTCAGAGGGAGAGCAGGTGTGCGGTTGTGAAGAAGTTGGTAATTTCATGGCGCAGATTAACACTTTTGCATGCACTGTATCCGTGTCACATTCTCATTAGGGGCTGAGCCCCCCTAAAGGTCTGATCCTAGAATCGCCCCTGCTGCTACTTCATACTTGTACTCCAATACACCTCAGAGGGAAATGTTGTAATGTTTACTGCACTACATTTATCTGACAGCTTTTGCTTTATTGCTTCACACTGGGCTTGTTTCTGCAACAGATCATTGAGTATCGGATACAATTAAAACTATTGAGGAAATATTTTCCTTTTACATTGGTCCAGTATTAAACGAGATCACAGTCGGCAACGGCGAAACAAGCTACAATGTAAGTTAATGGACGTCAATTGTCCAGCTTGTATTTACGTTCATAAAAGTGCTAGTTTTGCTACTGACAGGCTCAGATTAATATTCGAAGTGTCTGACAACATTATGGAAAGGATTTCTAAGGAGGTTGATCTTTCTGTTAGAGTAAGATCCTTTTTTTAAAGATAAAAAAAGTCCACAAAATTGCGTTCGCTAAACCCACCAGACTTCATGTAAATAAACAGTAATTTTAGCATCGTAAAATATGGACATTCTAGAACATATCTGAGCTCTGAGCAGCGCTTGCTCTGGCTTGAGATTGCGTGTGTAGGGTGTGCGAGTCAGCGCGACTATATGTTTGGTCAATGTTTTCTTTCTTTCATTCCAATTTTGGGTCTGTCAGTCACAGTGAAAACCGGGGACATTTCCGGGGACAGCTCCAGCCGGGGACAGGTCACCGAAACCGGGGACTGTCCCAGGACCCCGGGGACATCTGGTCACCCTACTGTAAAGGCAAGTGAGGCTTGCGCAATAGGCGCTCCGGTTGCGCTAAATAATTTGAACACGGAAATGCAGATATGTTGTCCAAGGTACCAAACGGACTGTATTCTGACGCCAAGTGTGTCAGCTGATGGACATTGTAGGTAATTTCACCTTTCCCATATAGCTGCCCAAAGTGAGTTACGAATGAAGTCAACAATCCCTGAGCACAATCAATCATTTCCTCTGATGTCCCAGGAGACAACAGCAGATGCATAGTCACAGAAAGTAACAAAGTTTTCATAAATTTCAAGGGCAATGGTATTTTCCAGGACTACTGGGCAAGCATAAAGCATCAAATATCGAAGCTCTGTAGCCTTCCACCAATCTATTTCAGAGAGGTGCCTGGGTTTCTAGCTGAACTCAGAAGGAGTGTAAGGTCCTAGTCCCTTCAATTTAACGGAAATCTCTTCAATTGATTTACTGGACAACTTAGTTGCCAGTGATTTGCCCCTCATCCAAATATATAGCAACTTCCTGGTTACCCCAAGACAGCACAAATGCATGTAATCTAATGGGAACATTGTCACCATTTTGACCAGACTAGCTAGCAGGGACAGAGTTTGTTTTAACTATACATTTGACGTTTTGTATTGGCCTGGCGTTGAGCTTTGGGGTCCCCCCCTCTCCCCCGGTTCATGTGAAATGACATCAGGTAGTACGCGAGGGTCACTGATTGCCATTATCTGCCGCCCTTTGTGAACAATGCCAATTTTTAGAATGCCACTAAGGTCCTCAATAAATGGGCCTAAGAACTCAAAGACACTCTTTGGTTTGGTAAAGCCACAAAAGAGGCAGACAAGGAATGGACATCTGCTGTAATATGCATTAATGGTAGCCAGAATGGGCCAGAACTGAGTTCTGCTGCTTCGGAATAGTGGTAAACCATCTATACTGAACTGCAGCTTAAAGGTACTCTAAGCGATGTCACGCGTTTTTTAGGCTACAACATGTTTTGTCACATACAGCAAACATCTCCTGTTGCAAACAAGCGGTCTCTGTAGACAGCCTAGGGTCCACACACACCAATAAAAACAAAGTGGTCCAACCTGGACCATGCAAACATAAACAAACCGTGTTCCAGTGTTCAGCCAATAACGGACAAGAAGGATTTGGGGGGGGTTAGTGCGCTGAAGCACAGAAGGGAGGGAACGGGATGAGGAGGAGGGAGGAGCGAGCTAGTCTTCGTTTTGTTTGAAAATACTTTGAACGTCAACAAGAAGTAACGTCACCCAACATCACTTAGAGCACCTTTAATTGTGGTCAAATTAGCAGGCAGCTTCAAATATTTAAGTTTTGACATCAACCCTGTGGCTAGGCCAAGGTGATAATATTCCCCTCCCTCCATTTTCTTAGTTTTTATTTCACCTTGTGTTTTGAGAATTGTCAGAGCATCTCTTGGCAATTCTGGGTGAAACACTCGCAAAATGCTCAAGAGTGCAGTCAATGCTGCTAGTGAAACGGAAGGTAAATGCCCAAAATCTTAGACTCGTCACTAACTGTAATGTTGGAGCTTCAGCATCAGGTTCATCTGATTCTGAATCAACAGGCCTAGCTGATAGACAGTCATGAACAGTGTCCTATGACGGATGGGTCTCACTGAATGCTGACCTCTGCTCATGTTCCCCTATACCTGGTTGGTCCACAACTGAGTTAGAGACTGAAAGAACCTGACTCCAATGCTACACTTGGGCATTCAACATGTTCCAGTTCTGCGACAGAGTTGCCTTGCATGTTGGATCAGTATGTATCAGTAGGTTTTCTCAAACTGCTGCAGGATTTCTGACTCTGTGGCCCTAAGCATTGATTTCATTTTCTGCCTCTTTGACCAGCGTGATGTCATTGTGCAAGTGCAAGTGGTGCAAGTTGTTTGCAGAAATTAAATTAAAAAAATAGTTTTGCTTACTTGGTGTGCAATAGTGATCTGTAAGAGAACAGAAAAGACAAAAGTCAGTGTTAACAAACAGCAATTCAAATACACAATCACACCAAAAAGAGAATGTCGAAAAGTTGAACGCAGGTGGCAAAAAACTAATCTCCAGGTCCATTATAACACCTATAAAGAGACTTCACATTTATAATTTGGAACTGAGGAATGCAAGGTGGTCCTTCTTCTCTGACATTATCGCCAGAAACAATAATTCACGTGCTTTGTTTGCTACTGTCGATAGGTTAACAAACCCTCCAGTACCAGTAGCATCTGAACTTTTATCTACCAAGACCTGCAATGAATTTGTCTCCTTCTTCAAAGACAAAATTCAGAAAATTAGACAAACAGTCAGTGCCTCCATATCAAGTACAGGATATGTGTTGTCACAGTGTCCAGGCAAAACAAATTCCAATATTACACAATTTCATACGATCAACCATAAAAACTTGGAGGACATTATACAATATCTGAAAACCTCCTCCTGTTGCCTTGATATTCTACCAATGGGCGTTTTCAAAAATGTTTCAAATTGTTTGGCTTCTGATCTTCTACAGATTGTAAACACGTCTCTTCTCTCAGGTATCTTTCCACAGGCCCTGAAAACTGCAGTCATCAAAAAAAGAACAATCTAGACACGTCACTAGCAACTATAGGCCGATATCAAACCTTCCATTTTTAAGTAAAATCATTGAAAAAGCATTTTTTCAACAACTCACCCTTTTCTTGTCACTAAACAACCGTTTTGATGCCTTCCAGTCGGGTTTTCGACCACACCACAGCACTGAGACGGCTCTTGTTAAAGTCTTTAATGACATCCACTTAAACACAGATAGTGGCAAAATTTCAGTCTTGGTATTACTTGATCTCAGTGCTGCATTTGACACGGTCGACCATGACCTATGTAGGATATATTTTCGTGGGAATATGGTGAGAGGCTTTAGAGTTCATGAGCTGACCTTGTCTCTGCTTCTCTGGGTTATGAGAGGCCATCTGGTCTTTTAAAGTGATAAGATATTATAAAAGGAGTGTGGGGTACTGGCACTACTCAGGGGAAGCAGAGACAACAATGGAGCTGTGTCTAAGATGTGTTTAACAATAACAGAACTGTCTTCTTGCGCGTCATCCTTTAACAATTCCCATGAGAAAGCCAGACCTGGACTACATCCAGCTGATAAGCGAAGACACCACCATGAAGAAGGCAGAGCCTAAGATGTATAAGAGTATGAGGTTTTTTAGATAGCAGCATCAGATGCTTCGCGGGACTCTTGTCTGTTTGCTAGGAGAGAGATAGACTTTGTCTTGAAGGTCTTTGATCCTTGTGCACAAGTCTGTATTCTGCAATATCATTCACTAAAGCTTGTTATATTTTAACTGAACAAATCTTGAGTTTTATTTCTGATCTACCAGTAAACGAGCCCTCAACAGGGTGTAGTGACATTAGAATTGGAGTCAGATTTCCCTGGCCTTTTTTGGCCAGACTGGTCATCGGTCACATTTTTAACACCAAATCTTACACATATTACTAGACCGATTGGAAAACTGGTTTGGCCTTTCTGGCTCAATACTAAACTAGTTTGAATCCTACTTAAAGAATAGGGATTACTTTGTATCTATAGTAGAGGATGGATATCCGAACCGAGCCCATAGGGACCCAATGGGCCGGGCCGGGTTCGGACAAATATTTATTTTAATGATGTTCAGGTTCGGGTCGGGCTCGGTCACATCAGCGCGATAAGGCATTGAACATTTTAAATTTCAAAAAGCTTATTATGTAGGTGCTTGTTGCCCCGTGTGCGCTGATGCGCTCATCTGTTGACAATTCCTAATGCCTTCCTACAGTTGCTTAATAAAAGCGGGCTTTCCACACAAACAAACGTATCATTAGTGTCAGTAGTATGAGAAAAAAAAGAGATTTTAACTGTGTCGGGCTTGGGTCGGGCTCTGACATAAATATCTTAATAATATAGTAATGTTTAGTAATATGCATCTGGGCATACAAATATGACATGCAGAGTTTCTCAAGGCTCCGTTCTGGGGAACGTCTACATGCTTCCACTGGCTCAGATTATGGAAAACAACAAAATAAGTTACCATAGTTATGCAGACGACACACAAATTTACTTAACCTTATCGCCAGTGCCCAGTTTTTCAAAAAATTTCATCTGGATCAAATTGATGCAGATTTGGAAATCCCATGTTTTGCTCTTCAGGATCACCTGATCCACCTTACTTTTATGACTTTTTTTAAAGGAACATTGGATTGGATCACTGTGATCCAAATACCAAATTTCTGGATTACCAAATCCTGTTGACCAGAGCCTTAAATGGAACCAACAGTGTAGCCTACTGGCTTAGCAAAGAACAACAGGTAGGCAAAATACTGGTGGCCACAAATAGCCATTGTTTGTTTTAATTTTAAGAAACAGAAACACTGTAATAAACAGAAACATTTTACATTCCTTATTTTGTTATAATGTTAAATAGCAAAACAAAAACAATACCACCAGTAGTCCATATCTCATTAGATGTGACATATATGCTTCAAATATGAAGACATTTATATATCAGCAGTAAACCTTTATTTTATGACAATTCACTTAAAGCCCCAGTGTGTAACGTTTATACTTGTTCATTATAAAAAATCTGTGTTGCCCATTCACAAACTTGTCCTTTTTTATAACTATGCACCACTACCATCACTTTCAAGTATTCGTTTTGGCTTTAATTTTTACATTTGCACTACCATGAACTGGGGTAGACGCTCCATATCCATGCGCCATCTTGAAATACGATAGCCGGTAAGGGACATACAGAGATATGGAGGACCACACGTATTCGAAATCCAAATTTCAGGAACAGGAGTCTTCTTCTTCGCCCAGAAAAAGAAAAAGGATATTTAAAAGAGCAAGAGACTGGCGTCATCAGAAAAAAAGAGTGAACATTGGAGCTGCCTTTGAAAGATGGAAAGACCTGATGAAGAAAAGGGGGCTCGAAAGAGACACCGAATTTGCTTGCGTCCTTCTGGACAGGTAGCTAGGTTAATATAACCATCCAAATTGTAAGGTATCCAAAGCTGTCTATTCTTTACCATTAATATAGCCTGCTTTCTCTATAGTATTAAAACAATATCAGTCCCTAAATATCATAGTGTCACTGTTAATGCTATTGTACCAGTATATCCTTCAATTCATTGAACAAATGGATACTGGAAGATATTTTAGGAGAGAGAGAGAGAGAGAGAGAGAGAGAGAGAGGCACCAAGGCATAGCCTAAACTAAATTATTTTGTGATATTTATTATATATGCTTGATTCTGACCAACTTAACTTTCTGCATTCCTTTGCTGTAATAAATTAAACAAGTATGTAGATGTTGCCTAAATGTAGACTAGGCTATATATGAGCGTACATACATACACACATACATACATACTAGAACTTGTATTCATCTCGCCATCAGGTTATTAAATTCAGACATACTTTAAGTCCTTGTCAACCATATTGCAACGAGCTAGTTCAGCGTATCAAGCCTGACTGGAGTAGTGTGTTTTTCTTTAGGAGTGGGAAGGGCAGACAGCATGTTGCCTGTTTCGTCATTTGGGCAGCGGCACTGAGAACATTATATTTCAGCTGTAGCTAACGTTAATTAGTTTCTATAGCAACCACACAAGGCTGCATCTGATCACGAACGTTAGTTTAATAACGTAGTTGCTACATTGTATCTCACTTGTGAAACTATGTATCGACTGACCCGCCGATAGATTTCCGACACATTTTAAAAACTTTTTTAAACAAGGTTTATTTTTACAATTGACCTCATGTTTGAAATTTCTGTGATAGGAAAAAAATACAAGCGGCGTATTGATCTACTATTTCATGACGCTGTGCTCAGTCAGCGATCAACCTGCCGGGTTAATGCCCTCCTCCCAGCCAATCAGAATCAAGCATTCTTAAACGAAGTAGAATAAATAGTCTTATTTTGACCTGCAACTTATCTAATAGAGAGAGGAATTAGGTATGGTATTACTTTACCACACATTTACACGGGCAGATAGATAGAGGTTAAGTCTTAGCCTACAGAAGAACTCAGCAGGAACACAGTCTGGCCTAAGTAAATTCCCACGATGCAGCTTTGATGTATCTAAAAGCTAACTTTAGAGTTTGTAAGTAAGATTTTGCAAGGGAAAGTTTTGCATAGCCTCGGGGCTAAGCCCCCCCCCTGTCTTTCAAACCTAGTGACGTCCCTGCTGATAATGCTGGGGTAGCCGATCCCAATGGTGACGTTCACCTCCTGACATCTGTCCTGTAGTGTTATTCATTTTAGACGTATTGTCTGAAGGGAAAGTTTGTCACCCTATGACTGACACTGATTGTAGCCTACACCTTAGTGGGAATGGGGGAAGAGTAGGTCATTACACCTACGAATGGGGGATGGGTAGACCAGCCCATTGAGACTGATCAGGCTGAGGATCAAAATAGTTATCATGCAGAACAATAAAATACGGACAGCGTTTTTTATTGAACTTTAGTCAATTTACATAGAGAATAGGAGGTGCATATACCAAAAACAGACATGCTCTTTACTGTCATAAAAGGAATGCACTTTGTTTGTGGTTTAGTCAGGCATTCTAACATGTATTGATCTTGTTTGTCCAGCTATGAGAGAGAACTGAGAGCAGTGACATCAACTCCAATGAAGGGAAAACCCTCTCAAGTACTAACTGCTAATGCTCATAATGTCTATACCCTAACCCTTCATGTCTTATCTATTATATGTTTTGGTGATATAGATATTTTTTTATTTTTTTTTACAAAGCCTACATGACATGAGCATCGTGGAGGAGGATGTGGACGAAAATGTGTTCAATGACCCGATGAACAGTGTGTAAGTCTGTTACTATTTTGTATTGTGTGGAAAATGTTGTTTTCTGAATGTTATTTCTTACAGAATTGACTGGACAGATGAAGGATATGCATTCCAGCAAAGAGATGATGGAGAGAAGGATGAGTATCTTCCACCAATTTCTATACGGTGTGTGCTCATCTGTTGTTACTTTGACATGTTTTGTGTTGTGTTTTTGTCAAACATTTTTACATGGTGCCCGTGTGTTCTGCCTCTACAGGATGGGTGGAGCATTAAAGTGCAGTCTGTTGACCATCTTCCTGTAATTGGGCTTGATGAAACTGTGCATGACCTTTCTGCTCATGAAGACCCTACTGACGAACCCTTGACCAGTCTTGAGTTGCCCAGTTCACCAGCCCCTTTGAAGGTCCAATGTGTAGACGACATCATCAGTATTACAGCGGCAGTGTTGTATGAGACCTGCTAGAGGCAGCTTCTCACACTAATGAAGTTGCCGGTGGACAGATGTACAGGTGTTCTCAGGACCGGTCTGGTGTGTGACAGTGTTGCCCCCTTTCACAAAAACATCACTTCTAAGGGCACAGCAATGAGTGAGGAATGGGTAAGTCTTGGCAGTAACAACATAATACATTGTGACAGCCAGTGTTGCATATTTCAAATCCATTTATCAATCTTCTCTGATTTTTAGATTTGTCCCAATGGACATAGCCTGTGGAGATGGAATTCCCAGCCTGTGATGAAGTTTGGGATGCAAGCAGGGGATTTCCTTCTTTGCACCAACATTTTGTTGTCGGGGAATAACTATGGGAAGGTTTCCCTCTTGTTTAAATTCATGAACACATTTTGCACAATCCAGGACACATACTGTGTTGACGCAGTAAAGGAATACTGGGAAGAAAGGAATTCCGAGGCCATCTGTCGCCTTCAAGGGACGTTGTGGTGATAGGTGTGTATTTAAAAATTTTACGTGGCGCATGTATAAATTACTTGCAGCAGTGACAGATTATTATATAGAACCTTACTATGAAATATGCCTGGGTTTTTACAGGGGATGGAAGAAATGATTCACCAGGGCATTGTGCCCAGTACTGCAGCTACACCACGATGGAGCTTGACACCAAGGAGATCATTCACGTAGCCACAGTAGACAAGCGGCAGACATCGTGGAACTCCAACATCATGGAAAAGGAGGGATTTATCCAGACTGTGGACAAGCTTTCCAGAGAGATAAAGCTGGTGGAGATCTGCACAGATGCTCAAATCCAGATTGGAGCCCTTATGAGTAAGTGCTCCTCTGATAAAATGTGTGAATACAAATATTGCAAAAAGAGATGTAATGATGCAATGATTTCCCATTTCACAGACCCAGACAAAGGCAGATACAAGGACCTTGGAATTCATCAGTCTGGACATGTGGCACGGTGCCAAGAATTTTGCCAAAAAACTTGCTGCTGTAAGTTTAATGAGTGGTTGATGTTACTGTGTATATATATCTTCTGTAAATAGACTATACATTAGGGGTGTATTACCACATCTTATTTGTTGGACAATAAATGTTTTCTTTACAATCAAATGTCAAACTTCGGTTTCAGAGACTCATAGGAATCATTGGCTGTAGTCTACTATTGGGATGAAATATGCATTTTCTTAGCTCTACATGGACAATGTTTGAAAATGAATACCTCAGTATTTTTGTTTTTATTTCCCAAAGGCAGGGAAGGTGAAAGGACAGTCCATTCTCCTCCACTGGTTGAAGGACATCGTCAACCATTTTTGGTGGTGTTGTAAGACGGCTGACACCAAAGAGCAGTTTCTTGTAAGCAGGATTGTTATTGTACTGATTGTAGCTGTTAGCTCCCACGAGGTATATATATATATATGTATATATATACATACACACTCTAAGAAATAAATCCGTAAAATAACAGAAAAAGTACTGTCAGCTCATTACCCGGACATTGTACCGTAATTAAAAAACGTAATTTTTCAGTTAAATAACCGTGTAACCGTAACCGCATTCTCTGTTATTTAATGGTGTACCTACAGTAAAAAAAGAGCATTCTCTGTTATTTAATGGTGTACCTACAGTAAAAAAAGAGCATTCTCTGTTATTTAATGGTGTACCTACAGTAAAAAAAGAGCATTCTCTGTTAGTTAATGGTGTACCTACAGTAAAAAAAAGAGCATTCTCTGTTATTTAATGGTGTACCTACAGTAAAAAAAAGAGCATTCTCTGTTATTTAATGGTGTACCTACAGTAAAAAAAGAGCATTTTCTGTTATTTAATGGTGTACCTACAGTAAAAAAAGAGCATTCTCTGTTATTTAATGGTGTACCTACAGTAAAAAAAAGAGCATTCTCTGTTATTTAATGGTGTACCTACAGTAAAAAAAAGAGCATTCTCTGTTATTTAATGGTGTACCTACAGTAAAAAAAGAGCATTCTCTGTTATTTAATGGTGTACCTACAGTAAAAAAAGAGCATTCTCTGTTATTTAATGGTGTACCTACAGTAAAAAAACAGAGCATTCTCTGTGAATCTTACATAAATCCGTAAAATAACAGCAAATGTACTGGCAGCTCATTACCGGGATTTTGTCTTGTAATTAAAAAAATTGCGATTTTCTAATTTAAGGTTTGACTACAGTAAATAAGGAAAACCATTTTTGCTATTATTACTTACAGCAATACAAATTTAACTTTTCTGTTAATTAATGGTGTTCGTATAGTGGTAATACATTTCTGTAAAACATTTTAAACAAATCTGTGATGAAAAAAAGATTGTTATTAGCTCATCAGGACAAAAACATTACCCAAAGGGAAACCATATTAAGCTTAACAACATTAACACAATTTGTCACATTACAAGTTATATCATTATCGCGATATTCAACAACGTTATCGCACATTTTCCTCATATTGTGCAGCCTTATCAGAGACCCACTAAATTTCCCTGGGACCCACACAAATGACCTGTGGCTCTTGGGGACAAAAAAAAACCTGATCAACATCACTATCAGAACATGAGTGTGCATATAGTAAATATGCTTGAGAGCTTTGGTTATCTTTATGTATTGGGCAGAGGCTTAGCATGTTAAACAATAACAATGTAAGCCACTAACACCCAGTTTTCATCCAACAAAAGCAGTAGTATTGGAATTTAAATCATCCATAAATACTGTATGCCTGTGTAAGCACACATCTGAAGAGTTGGAGTGAAGTTTACATTTTTAAGAAAAATACAGTCCTCCCACTAAAGGTCAGCCAGCATCTGAAACCAACTGGCCTATCGATAACATGAACAAGGTGTATGCTGACGAACACAGCGTGTGTACTTGTGTTGTACATTGACTCAATGCAGAGTAATAAAACGAACACTGAAACCTCGGTCAGGCAGTAACATAAAACATTTCTCACAAAAAGGCTATACATTGAGAGTAGGTCAATTTGGAATTAAAAAAATTTAGCTGTTTACATTTTAAGTACATCTCAGGCAGAGTATGAAAATACTTTCTACAATATTACACAAGTATAGTTAAATAAACCAGAATGAAATTGAATATGCATTTCATTTCACCTACTAAAACCAAGTGACATGTCTTTCTCTAGTTTTAGTTGCTCCAGTGCAAATAAATCCATATCTGAAGAGGGCAATAGAGAGCAAAAGTGTGTGTATTCAGAGTACGTACACAGACGTAGATGCACCGTAACTGATTTTTGCACCTTTCTGAGGATCTCTCTGAAGACTTGAAAGAAGCATTTAAATAGCCTCTAAAGGCCATTACAGTGAAAATAAAGTGAGGCCGGCTTAAATGTCCTCATTTTGTGAAATGGTCCTCATTTAAAAAAAGTTTAATACCCCATGGTTGTCCTCCATAAAGATAGCTGTACGCAGACACATATTCTTCTCCTTTCTCTCCATTTGAGATGCTTCTTCTGCTGTAAAACAAAAACAGAATTACTTATTACCAATGTAATAGCAATATACAGTAATAGTAATAATAAAATGAACACTACACTCTTAACTGTTTATTTATTGTTTGTCTGAAATGAGTTAGAAAGAGTTTCTTTCTAATACAAAAACGTAAATAGTTAAAGCTGCAAGCAGCGTTGAACGGGCTCTCGCTCCTTGCAGCACGTCGGGGGTACTGGTGGGATGACTGGGCCATTTATTTCAAATGTGCACACCGTCTCAGCAGAGCACAGGGAACAGCTGTGCCGAGTTTCCTCTGATTCAGAATAACTGTTAGATACACAACACTTCCTGTTTTGATTGGCACATACAGGAAGTCGGTCCTCTATAACTAACGCATTTTTTCAAAATTCGTCAAAAATTCTTTTAATAAGTTTTTGTCATGAGGGTCTACCAAGTTTACACGCAAATTTTGGTGCAGATGGGACTCGCACTCTAGGAGGAGTTACATATATAGGGATTTTGCTAAGTAATAAAAAAATAAATTAAAACAGCATTTAAGTTTATTTTACTAGTTTGCAGTTTGCACTAGGGGTGGAACGGTACATGTATTCGTATTGAACCGAAACGGTACAGGCGTCACGATTCGGTGCATGAATTTACACGGAGAATACACGGTATAAATAAGACTCCCGTGCAAATTAATTAATGTAATGCTAAACTACTGTTAGATACGAGGGTTCTTTAGGGACACCTAATCTGTAGCTCCGCCTTAGCTCTGAAACTCTGATTGGCGCCTATGTAGCCGAGCTCCGCCTATGAATGCAGTCAGCGATAGCAGCACTGAGGACGAGTATGGTGAGTGGTGGCGACCCACAAGAGTTAGAGGACCCGCCGGCCTCTTTAAGATCGCAAGTTTGGGAAAACTTTGGTTTCCTAGTCAGTTCCAGTAGTACAAGCGAGAGAGTGGTGGTTAAGACTGCTGCTGTAGATTAGTGTTACATTTCCAGCGTCGTGGCTCGGAACCGTAACGTTAGTTGGGACAGACGCCAGGCAGCGAGCAGCTTTCTGCAGTGATAAATGGCCGGGAGACGTCGTGTTAACGTGGCATTAACTAGGTAATTTAGTTTGTCTTTGCAGAAAACAGAGATGTTGTATTTTCATGTTTCATGTTTTATTACTTATTGTTTACTGTTTACATCTTACTTTAAACACTTCAGGCTGTTGCAGCTAGCTCAGGGGAGAGACTGGATGACACTAGGTGGTACAGCCTGAGACAGCTAGCTCAGGGGACAGACTGGATGACACTAGGTGGTACAGCCTGAGACATGCACAATAAAAAAATTGCCTTCTACATTTTTGTTTTGCTTTTCCCTCCATTGTACCGAACTTGTACCGAATCGTGATGTCTGAACCGAGGTATGAACCGAACCGTGACTTCTGTGTACTGTTACACCCCTAGTTAGTTAAATAGTTTAGATTCTTGAACAGTTTTACGCATTCTCCTTGATATAACATTATTGTATAATGTTGTGGTGCCAAGCAAACCCTTTAGTAATCAAAGCTTTTAGTAAACATTCCATGACATTGGAATGTTTTTTTTATATTCTATGTACTCCTGACTGTAGAATAAGCCATTATAAACCTGAATAAAAGGCCAAGCAAAAAAAAGAAAATACCATGATACCGCCAGAATCTTAAAAAAAAAAAAAAAAAGTGACACAAATTTTTGGTCATACGTACTGCCCAGCACTAATTAACACCGGTGTGAGTAACAAAGGTGTGTGATTCTTGAAGTCATTAAGGTCCGACAGGAATCAAAGCAGTTTTGGGGGAATGTTGTACTGTTTCCCCCCCTTTTCTGCTTTTGTGCCCCGTTCTGGGTTTATCCCTAGCAGGCACCTGTGGGAAACAAACATGTCACTTGACATTGCAAAATAAATACTATAAAACTGACAAAAAAATATGGCCAAAACTTACCTCTGGATGAACTCCAGAGTCATGGCTGCTCCCTTTGGATACTTTATATTCAGCACCTAATATAGGCTGAACATATAGCTCACAGCATCTAGTGGACAGCCGATGATGTTAACTGTGACTTCATCCACTGACATCTTGTATCTTCCTTCATCTGCAAAACATAAATAATGACATACATCTTTCAATTAATTAAACAAATGCACAACACCTCCCAATATTTTTAGAGTAGACATGCATATCCTTACCCATAACTATGATACACGGGGTGCTTGGCAGCTCTGCTAAGGCATCCTGTGAGAGAGGTGAAGACAGAATAGGCAGAGGGGAAGATGTGATATGCCAAGCTGCATAGACAAAACCTTGACCCACAACATTTATGCCACATTTGTCCAAGAAGGAATCAGGGTATCTCTCAACTTGCTTCTGCCTGGTCTGGTGTCAGTAGCCATCATGTCTTCCATGATGAGCCGGATCATGTGCCTTCTATTTTTTGGTGGTGGTCTCTTCTTCTCCGTCAGTGCATTCATCAACATAACTGGGAACTTCTGCCATGGAATTTGAAACTTCTGTGGAGGCGTCGCACTTGGTGTCACAGTTGGCGTCCCCACCAGATGCTCGTTTGGCGCACCGGACACAACCAAGGTGCTCTGAGATGCTAGGGAGGAACAATCAATCAAAAAATGGGAATTTCAAAAAGGAGAATGATTGATTGTGTGAGGGAGAGACACTGAGAAAGAGCTGAATGCACTGTCCTGCCAAGAAGGTTGCTTTAAGTGTGTGTGTGTGTGTGTGTGTGTGTGTGTGTGTGTGTGTTTAAATGTCTAATCAAGCCCATTACCTACCTGAGAAGAATGCATTTATCAGCCGCCTGGACTGTATCAATGGCAAAATCCCATCCAAGTCAGCTGCTGTTAAAAACGTGCAGTCTTCCAGATTTGTAACTCCAATATCCGTCAACTTTGTGACAAGAGTTTCTATTTGCTCCTCTTCCAGTGAAGGCAGTGTGCTTCTGATCTTCTCCCTTACAGGCTCCATGGTGGACTGTGTTTAAGAGCAACCAGCAGTCTGCCACCTCTATGGTTGTGTCTAAGTGGGATGTAATCAAGAAGCCCATCAAGTCTTTGGCAAATAAAAGTACCACCTTCACTCTCTACTTCAAAAAACACCAAGATCTGGATCAAGACTTGCTCTTTTCTGTCGGAGCAAAAGAAGCACAGTCTTTTGTTGTTTCACTACAATGCATGTAATCAGCCCGAGAGTTAACTCTCCACCCTCGCAGCTCAAAATAACAAGCATGTCATTTGCATAGCATGTGCCTCGTACAGTAATTTTGTCTGTCACTACCGCATTTGATGGTGAGACATCAAACACTTTAAATGCGTCCTTAACTTGACTATCATACAACTCTGGGTAAAACCTTGTACAGACATGATCGACTCAGGGGAGAACAGATTGCCCCTGCTTTGGTAGGCCTGCAGCAACTGATGCCTCTCTGAAAGGGATTTTGTGATGTTTCTGAAGTTCTTACTTGCCCGAATACACCTCTTAAAATAGCTGTGCTTGCTCTCAAATCGCATAGTCCATATACGAATTAAGGGTCCAAACTGTAATGTGAGATCTGAATAATGTAAAAGGTAATGATGTTTGGGTCTAAGCTTTTTAAGTGGGAAGAGGAGATGCCTCGTTTCTATGTACTCCTCAATGAGGACCGTCATGTAGGCAGCCTGTGATTCTGACAGTGCGGGAGCACATACAAGCTCAACCACCTGCCTAAGTAGCAGTACAAGTTGCCAAACTTCATCCTTAGGGTCTCTGACCTTGTCATGTAACAGTACTGGCAAGAACCGAAGAAGCCACCAGTTTTGGGCAGCATGTCCCCCAAGTTTGGTCCCATTGGTAGGTAAAACATTAGCCTTATTCTGACTCTCACCTCTAAAAGTCACAATTCTGTGGTTAAGTACATCATAACTGAACCACTTCCTTGATTTTACTAGGAACTGCAGGTACATCACCAAATCATAGTCAACTATGCCCTCAAATAAATCATGGGCAAGGCATGGTGGGAGTCCTGGTACACAAACATGGAAATGTGTGAGTTTGATTTGATGCCTTTGTGCATTAGGATATCTGGGTTATTTTCCAACTCCAGCAATGATTCACTGTAACTAGCTGGCGTTCTCTCGGTGGCTGTAGAAAGAGGATTTCTTTGAAAAAATATTCTGCACAGCTGAAATTTACAGTAAAAAAAGATAGTGAGACCCAAGATTGTCTCCAATGACACAGGCAATACTACCTCTGAAGGTTTTTCCTTCAACACAAATGCTTGTTGACTCTAGGTCACACAAGTCTGATAACAAAACATCAAAAACTCTCTCAGGTCCAAACAACTTACAGTCCTCCAAACAAAGTAGTACAAGCTGTATTGAGTCAACGGTGGATCGGTGGTGTGCATAGACATTACCTAAAGTGTAGTACACAGCAAGAACTTTGTGTTTTAGCCTGGCGGACCCCAGAGGGTTTGCGACTTCAAAAGCATCTTGAAACAACATGATCTGAAGAGCATGTGGATCAGAGGCAAACAGTTCACTAGATTTACAGACCGAACCATCTCCAATGTCACATAGCATGCTCTCGTCGGCATGAATAGGATTTAGAATTTGATGCTGTACACTTTCATTTCTCAAGATAGCTTTTAAGCTTTCTAAAATGGGAACATAGTGAAAATGTTTTGTCTTGCCTTTGTCATCATGGCCTGAAGTTATTTGTACTGGTTCTACCAAGTTGAATTCTCTCCTGTAAAACTGAAGTCTTTTGTGGTGTGTGGTTAAGGTGCCACTACTTGCATGTAGAGTGCGCTGCATAGGGCTTTGTTCATATGCACATTTCCCTAGATTTTGTAAAGCCTCATCTTGCACACCATATTCTTGGAGACCTCTTGAAAACAAATCCATAGTAAACTCATGCTGCATATCCTGTAGTAATCTCATTTCACTTGCAATCTCTGAGACTGTAGATGCAGGGACCAGATACTTTGCTTGTAAGCCAAGAAAAAAAAGAGCCATGTTTTCAGAATTTATCATGGGCTGACCCTGGGTCAGACTCTCCATTTTGCTGCACTGTTTGTACTTCACTATCAATGTCTGACCCATTATCCAAACCAGCAGGTGCATACTCTGTTGTTTCCCTGATATACCTTTGATCAATGTGTGATAGGACTTTAAAAGTCTTTGCACATCCACTATAAGGACACGTCACTTCAAGACCCTCTTGCAAATGACACTTGGTGAGATACAAGACATTTTATACTTCCACATTCATTGCCACAAAACTCCCAAGAACACTTCAACTGCACAGATACGTTACGATTAAAAGACAGCTTCCTCCCCTCATGGTGAAATCTGGACAAATAGACATTAAAAGAATTGTAAGAGGAAAAGCTTCTTCCGCAGTCTGGAAACCCACAGGGAAAAATGGCCCTATTAATGTTTCTATGGGTTCTACAGTGTTTTACATAGTCAGAAACTGAGGCATTTCTAAACTCGCAGATACCACAATTAAATATCATAGTGAGAGCAAGCAAAAAACAATTGCATGGTATCCCATTAATGTACCAGTAGTAAGGCAGTGTAAAGGCTAGCAAGACTGCATGGCTTCTAGAATGTCATCGGTGGCATCCAAAAGTTGTTTGCACTAGTAGTTAATTGTGAACTCCAAAAAAACAAAAGCATACCATAAAAGTACCAGTAGTAAGGAGATGTAAAGGCTAGCAAGACTGCATGGCTTTCTTTGGTGTCTTCTGAGACATCCAACTGCTGTTTGCACTGGTAGAAATCTGAAAACAACAAGTACAACAGTCATTTTAGTTCCAAGTATAGTCATTGTATTCAAATTGTTCTAATGTCTACTATATATACTGCCTCTTTTTTAAAAGTTAAGTCAAAAAGTCATACAAACCTAACAACTAAGCACTGTGGATATGAAGGTAAATGTTGCAAAATGCGAAATGTTTAGCTGTCATTGTAGTTATGTAAACATCAATCTACACTTTTTTAGTGACACCCCATTCAGAAAATGGTGTAAATATTTTCTCAGTAAGAATTTCAGTAAGAGCAAATTTCTACAAGCTCCCATTTTATCAGCTCAAATGTGTATGCATGTTGAATACAAGTGAAAATGTGTCAATGATTTTATACAAGTTCGCAAGTGTACAAGCTCTCCCATTTTGCAACATATTTTCCTTCATATGTGGACAACATACTTTATGAGGTAAAGGTGATTATTACACACACAAATATTTTACCGAGTTGTTCCTGCCTGCCAAGAAAAGTATCGTGACGAGTAATGATTTCTGGGGCAAAGGAGATAGACAGCTAGGGAATATGGCTAGCTAACGTTAGCTTTTGTAACGTCACACAAACTAGCCTAGAACTTACTCCAGAAGAAATAACTAGCCAACACCAATGTTAATATATATATATATATATAATATGCATGTAAGCCTGTAGCCTGTTCAGTCAACAAAATATCTCCAAAAATATTATTTTTTTACTTACTCTCAAAACGTTACTAAATGTCTTTTATCACTCTGTCGACTTGATAATCAAAACATTAGCACTGGCGAACACAGTTATAACGGAAAAGCCTTAAAAAAGCACGAGACTTGGTCAATGAATTGCACCAGCTAGCTTACGTTGAGTCTCAGCTTTTATTTCAAAGACTACAATGCTAAACCGGAAATGGGGTACTGACAAGTGAATTTGATTGATAATATAAATATTCTCTCTGTATAGGTGCTATATATTAGTTCTGATTTCAGTCGAAAAATTTAAACATGTTATAATACTATCAATGACAACATCAGGTTGGGAGACAAGAGATTAACTTTAGAATAAGTTGCCTATTATATGATAATGTGTAATGTGTCATGTAACGTTAACAGCCTCGCCTCCTCATAGCGTTAACTGCCAAACGGAGACAAGCCAGACCCCATGGAACTGGCAACAGCGTTAACGAAATGAACGTTGGATTAGCTAACTGTGTCCACGTTCGGACACCACTCGCTGCCATATCCGGACACTTTTGACGTGACGCACTTTCTGGTCTTTTCACGGTACTTTTAATTTGCGATCATCGTCCAAAATGTAAGTATAATTGATTCATACTCATTCAAACAATCTATGTATGAATTTTCGTATATATGTACACGGACATTTCCATGTCTAATTAGTATATGAAAGTGACTTTGATGAGGGAAAGTAGTAAGAACGCTCGGGCGACTCGGGCGATGACATTTCCCTCTTAAAAGTTTATATTTTGTACTGTACTGCTGATATGATTTACATGCGTTAGCATGAGTGTGCATTTTTTTGCTAGCTTTAACACGACTCTGTCTAGGCAGTACGCATGTTCATAAGCCCAGCAACATCAAGTTTATTCATGTATTAGCTAGCTATCATCTAACTGCATGTGTGTAAAGGATATTGTGTTAAAAGCCAGTAGTGGCTCTTGCTTGGTAAATGTGGTTATAACGTTATAGATTAACCTCCAATATAATGCATATATTAGCTAGCTCTAGCTAAGTTGACAAAGATTGAATGTTTGTAACTTAGCTACTCTTGTGTCGTTTATGTTCTTGGCTGAAAAGATAAAAGAAAGTGAGTCAGAAAAAGAGACAGAAAGGAAGCAGGTAAAAAGAAGGAAGAAAAGAGACAGAAGCAGAAAAGAGAAAGAAGAGAAAAAAGAGGAACAGTATAAAACAAGGTAGGCAGTGTGTGTCTGTGTGTGTCTGTGTGTGTGTGTGTGTGTGTGTGAGTGTGAGTGTGTGTGAGAAAGAGAATTGTATTTCCTTTACAGGAGCATCAGGATGCCCCAAGAAAAGGTGGATAATAGAAATTGCCACTTTGGTTGAAGGTAAGTATTTTTGTGTCTATATAATGTGGCAATTTATATATTTTATCAACCTTATTATTAAACAAGACATGACATGTCTAACCTAATTTTGAATTTTAATGTATTTCTAACAAGAAAAATGTATGTGCATTTGCAGATGCCCAACATCAGGCAGATGAGGAAGAGGGAGAGGGAGAGGGAGACCAGAAAGTGGACCCAATCAGCCATGGACCAGGCCAAGCAGGAGGTGGCAGCAGGCAGGCTCTCTCTACGGCAGGCAGCCATGAGGTTTGGGGTCCCTAAGTCCAGCCTCAGCGACCGAGTCAGTGGAAGGGTGGCCTCCGATTTTTCCATCTATCGGAGGTCACTCCTCACCCATGCAGACAAAGGCTCCCTGGTGGAGTACTGTTTGTACTCTGCTCTGTATGGGTTTCCACTGACAAAGCCTCAGGTCCTGGCCCACGCTGTGGCCATCTACAACCTCCGCCACAGGGATGCGCAAAGGAACGCGCTTGGCCAGACGTGGTGGATAAACTTCAGGGAACGGCAAAAACAACGCCTAACTTCCCGGACCCCAGACTTCATTGACCGTGGGATTTCAGGCTCCTCACCACCACCCTGGAGGAGCATGTGTTGAGGGAGAAACCCCGTCATATTTATAACTGCGACGAGACGGGGTTTCAGCTGGACTCCAACAGACGGCATGTCATCGTGCCCCGGTGGACGAAGCATGCATACAGGCAGGCCCAGGGAGCAAGGGAGCACATCACTGTCCTGGCCTGCCTGAACGCGGCTGGGGAGGATATCCCCCCATTTATTATCTACAAGGGGGGATATCCAGGGGGCCCCTACAACAAAGTAGGGGTTCCCAATGCCCTCTATAGGAAGTCCCAGGCAGGGTACATAGACAGTGAGCTGTTCAGGAAGTGGTTTGTCGGGCACTTCCTGAAGTTCGCCACACAGGATCGCCCGCTGCTGCTCGTGATGGATGGCCACATGTCCCACCTGGATCCGGAGCTTGTCCGGGCGGCACAGAGGGAGGGGGTCATTCTCCTTTGCCTGCCACCCTTGAAGGCAGATTTCTCTGGTGTTACAGGAGATCTGTCGGCAGTGAACCACTCCTTCATGGTTTCCAAGAAGGAGTTTTCAAGGGTTCTAAGGGACTCATACCAGAGGGTGAAAGATCGAGGGCTTGTGGTGGCTGGGTTTAGGAAGAGTGGCCGATGGCCGATTGGTCACGGGTCATGCCGTCCAGGCGTGGGACCTCCCCACCACCTCCACCAACCCCATCGGCATCTTCCTGGGCTGGGCCCGATGTTACCCACCCCATAACACCCCCACCCCAGAGTCCACCTACCTACCCAATAACACCCCCACTCCCACCCCAGAATCCATCTGCCCCTCCCAATCCCTACCTCACCCACCCCCTGGTTACATCAGGCCGGATAACAGTAGACCTGGCCCACCTCCTGGCCGAAATAAACTACACCAAAAGCACTGGCAAGGTCAGGAGGAATGTCACCAAGGCCAGGATACTGACAGCCCAGGAGATGTCCGACACCATCGAGGAGGTGGAGGACCGTGCTGCGGTCAGGAGGACAGGAGGCCCAAGCTCTGGCCAGAAGAGACCGAGAGCAGCAGCGGGCCAGAGACACCGGCCCGGCAGCCACTTCCTCTACCCTGCCTAGCGGCTCCCGCCCCAGCCGCAGAAGAACTCGGGCCCCCTGGGCTGCGCCAGCAACCAGCTGCAGCATTTCCATCGCTGGTCCCTCAGCACCCTCTGCCCCCTCTTGTGCCTCCCACGGTCCCCGGCTGCCTGCCACCAGCGGCAGACCATCCCGGATGAGCCTGCCTGCAGAGGGACACCACCATCCTCCATCTTCTGGTCAGCAGATTCTATCAATCAGTCAAAATACTTGTATTAAACCCTGTTTAACCTAAAATATTATTATTCTTTTAGAGCCTTCCACATCGGGCGCAGGATTGTGCCGCCGAGGGTCCACTTCTTCCTCTCCCTACCACTGTAAATACTTAATATAATCTGTTAAAAACAAGCAACATTTATATTTATGTTAGTGACATTAGCCATGGTGAAAAGTAAACAAAACATTTTTATTTATACAGCAGAAAGAACCAGCTTCTCCTCCCTGTCTGTTGGACCCACAACATCCACCGGTAGTGTACTCAATGTTAAGTCTTTGCATGCCAATCTATTATTATTATTATTATTATTATTATTATAATATATATATTCTTAAAACGCTTTTTGTGAGTAGGTCACACCGCTGCAAATAGGAGACTGGAGCCGACAGTCTGGCGGTGTGGCCGGTGCAGGGAACCCGAACCTCCAGAGCCTCCAGAGGGACTGGTGTCGTGGGTCCAGTGTGACAACTGCCAAAAGTGGTTTCACACCACTTGTGTCGGCTGGGAGGAGGAGCTGAACAGTAATGAATTTTGGTGATTTTGGTGCTCAGACATTTAATTTATTTGTATTTATTTTTTAATTTTTTAAATGTTTTGTCTATATTGTTGTTAAATAAATATTATTTATCATGTTCTCAATCGTTTTTGAACAATCATGAACACTTATTTTTTTTACTATAAATCTTACACACTTTTTGTAATAATAGTATTTTATTGCATATATATATATATAGCTATATAATGTATGTATGGTCATAATTGCTTATTTTCATGCAGTAGTTGTAAGTGATCGAAAATGAGAATTTGTAGTTTAACAAAACATCCAGCAGGTGGTGATATAGGCTCAAAACGGCAATTACATGCTTTTATTGCATAATTCAGAGTTGTTGAAGCGTGTAATTTTATTGTGAAGGACGGAAGTATGATCCCGGAAGTTTTGACAGCATTGATGCGACTTAATACCTCCGAAAAACCAGCAGCGTCCATTGTTTACAGCGAGGAGATAGGGGTGTCCGGTTATGGCCAAGGGTAGCGTACGGCTAATTCAGCGGTGTTAGCGTACTTTAGCCAACTCTTATGAAGTAAAAGCTTAAGTAAATTGTTAAAACAATATACCGTTAGAAAGGTAAGAACTTACACTTTAGTTTAACACCATTAAATTAACTGAAAACATTAATAGATAATTTATATTTTTATTTGAACAGATATTGTGATAGAACGTTAGCTAGCCAATAAGTGTCCGAAAGTGGACACAGTGACGCTAGCTAGACAATTCAGTATGAACCACTAATGTCGCGCTGCAATATATTAACATTAACGTTAGCCTGTCTGACCACAACCAAACTAAACGTAAACTCACAATACCAACAAAATGAACCTTATCATATTCTTCTAAATGTCCATGAAATAATTACCTTTTACACAAAGTGGAGCTGGAGGAGATTAACGTTAAACTTTTACTCACACAGTGGTTGACAGACACACACAGTGGAGATAGGGGGGAGGGTCAAAGCGAGGTAAACGTTAATGTTTCATGTGCCGCGAAAGTCCCGCTCGGATTAAAAATACGGACAATGTACTGTAAATAATTTATAGATAAGGACCCACAAATAATGTTGAAGTGAGCCATAATGGGTTCTTATTTGACCTAATGTTACAAAAAGTACCTCATACAAAGCTGCTCAGTTGGTAAAAAATCCGTTTTTTAATCTCCAAATCCCAAAGTGCTGATAGCACACCTAATGCCGTTGTGAACACCAGCTCACGTTAGCTAACGTTAATATTAGCATTAACCATCGAAAATTAACAATTGAATGCTATCAAAACAGACAATATAACATTTCAAAACTAATACTGCTACAGTCACTTTCTTAATATTTTCCATAAAACTACTTACCGCTGAAATGCAGGTCAAATTCGTACCGCTCTTTTCCGCTTTGTACGTGGATGGAATATGGCCGCCAGAAACTGATTTGGCAGAGATGAAGTTCCCATAATGCAATTCGAAGTGTAAATTAACAGAAATACATCTGTGAATCACGTACTAAGGACAATTTCCATTAAAATATACAGTCATACAACTGTTAATATACAGATATTTCTTAGAGTGTAGGAGTTGCTATACATATTCAGGGGAGCGCAAGGACGGATGGAATTTGTGATCGTATGCGTGGGCCGGCGTGGGCGGTCTGGGCCAAAATGCCAGGTCCGATTTTTGGTCCCAGACAGTCCGCCCCTGTCGATGACATCATTGATGATTTTGCATCAAGGAAGGCTAGAGAGGTCAGGTTTTAGTTTTAGTTTGTGTTTTCTGTTCTTAGTGCTATAGTGTAATAATTAGATTTTCTTTAGTGTCTCTTCACATTTGTGTGAAGCTACGACGACCTACACAATAAGATACCATATGTATACATACATATATATATATATATATGTATGTATACATATATTGAAAAAGACATTGCTGTATAATGTGATTTTATGTCAGTACAAAAATGTTTGTGATTTTTATTATTTATTTTTATACAAAGTGTTTTATATCACTAATATATATATATATATATATATATATATATATATATATATATATATATATATATATATGGTATCTTATTGTGTAGGTCGTCTTTACCTCTACAAAAGCGACAGTGTGGTGATGGGCTTTCAATAAAACCAAGAGTTGAAATCCTCGGGCTCCAACAGGCATGTGAATCACAGCAACTATTTGTGGACAATAATATCCCCAAATCAAGTTGTCTTCGCCGAATAAGGAAGACACCTTAGGGGTTATTTTCTCATAAAGTGTGTGTGTGTGTGTGTGTGTGTGTGTGTGTGTGTGTGTCTCAGAAATCCCAGGGGTCTTTCCCACCCAAACCATCATGTTCGACCATTGCTAGTGATGAGGCAGCATCTACTGTGGTAACCGAGGGCCCTGATTATGATATAGAGGTACCAAAATTTGTACCTAACTGGATATACTCTACTAATATGATAAAAATCTTTATCTATATATTAAAACTGTTTCCCTATATGTTTTCAGACGCTAAATGCCGTAGCAGCGTTGCAGAGAGTGCATCCATCGATTACCCCTAATGTATAGAATGTACTTGTATGTATTTTATTCCAGACACACCCATCAGCCAGAGGCCTGGTGTTTCCTATAATCACACGGTGGCGCCCCAGTGCTCATGCATCAGCAAACGTCTCTGTAAATATAGAGGATATTGATGAGGCATTTGAATGTGGTCAAATATTGGATTATTTTAGTACTAACAGCAGTTTTGAGACAGGCGCCCCCATAAACCATCCTGAGCAGATAACATTATTACAGGGTGAGGCACTCTTCGAAACTACACGTCGACACACTGCGTCAGATGCGAGACATGACCAAATAGATTCCAAAGTTGATAATTTACACAAAAATATCAATATTCTGGTGAATAAAGTAGACGCATTGCAGACCGCTAATGCACAGTGGTTTGACGTAGTCACAGCCATGGGTGTGGCGTTAGACAGTCACGGCAGAGGTCTTGAGAGGTCTGAGGCACAGCATCTGCAGCGAGCAGTCGCCCTCAATACACTACTGGTTCCGTTGATAGCCATATTTCAAAAGACAATAACAAAATGAAGTGAATCAGTCATTAGGGGTCTGTAAAAAAATAAATAAAAAATAACATTAATAGCAGAAATGGGTACCCCCGCCAAAAAAACAAAAAAATCAGATCAAATACATGTACACTACAGTGACACCAATGTAGATGCTTTATGTGCAGATGACTATAGCCGTGCTGTGTGCCATCATGATGCGTATATTCAGTTGTGTGAGAAACAGAGAAAAATATTCCAAGATGTACTGAACAACATATGTATGGCTGGCCCCAGTGGCACACTTCCCCCAGAAACAGCCAACCTTGTCACCATACAGCCATCAAATCAGGCCCCACCAACAGTATATCAAGACAGACCTAGGGATTGTCTCGTCACCATACAACCCACAAATCCTGAACTGAACAACATATGTACGGCTGGCCCTAGTGGCACATTTCTCCAAGAAACAGCCAGCCTTGTCACCATGCAGCCATCAACTCGTACCCCAACAGCAGTATATCCAGACAAGCCTGTGGATTGTACCGTCACTATACAGTCAACAAATCTTAATCACACAAGGCAGACATGTTTTGCTAGTGTCCAATCTTCAAATTGTATACGTACAGATGATTATATAGAACCACAGCCGTCCACAAGTACATACATGGGGCCACCTATAAATCCTCAGGGGCCAATACAGTGTGGAGAGGCTCGGGTTTCTTGGATAGCATCCAGAGAGATTCCTGTTTTTGATTTTCGAAATATTGATTTGACGGATATTGGTAGTGTGCCAGCACGAGTGCATAGTACCCTAACAGGGTTAATCGAGAGGGCATTAGACACTGCGTCACAGGACAGTGTTTTAAGTGTCGAGCTAAGGGGTCCATCTGTCGCTGCACCTATCCAACAGTGTTGAACTCCAGCGATGGTTATAATGTAGATGCATTTCTAGAGCAAATTTCACAAGCTATGCAGAGTAACGATACTTCTTTGTCCGAGGATTCATTAGAATTACTTGTAACAATAGCTCGCAGTATGTCTGGAGGGGGAGGGGCCCAGCTAAAGCTAGGAAGTGTATGCTACGGTAAAATATTGTCCTTAAAGGGTAATGCTTTATATAACCCTATGAATACCACCGCCAATGACAAACTTTGCTTTGCTCTATGTCTGGCTCACTATGTAAACCCCCAGCTGTCTCAAAGTGAGAAGATAGATTACGCAAAACAACTGCACAGGGATCTTGGGCTTGAATATTCACATACGGTTTTGTTCGCAGATGTTGACAGATTTCAGAAACATTTGAACATAAAAATCGTAATATTTCATCACGGAGCCGGTCATAAAAAAACACATCTTCAAAACACACGATGAATATAATATGAAAACTGCATGGTTGTATCTGCATAATGAACATTTCTACCTCATCGAAAACAAAACTTCTTTTTTGTTCCTTTTTTGGGCCTGCCTGCTCCATATGTGTGTGATTTGTGTCACAGATCATACAACACAGCATTGGATCACAGGTGTAGTCTGCTTTGTAATGTGTGTCACACAGCATGCCGCCCAGGTAAAACTATTAAGTGCACAGCTTGTAAACGCATATGTAAATCGAAGCACTGTTTTGAACAACATAAAAGGCTGGATGCAAAACATCGACTCATTCCGTGCGACAGATGTAAATATTGTGAGACATGTCATATAGGGTGGCTAAAAAGACACACAACCCCTAAAAAACGCTAAACATAGTGACAAATATATCTGCAATCGTAGGACAAGCTACTTAGTTTTTCCAGTAAGTTAAGTACCGTATAATAACGTTTACTTTTTAAAAATGTTTTTAACAATAACGTTTCCGCGGACGTGACGTAGTAATTGCGGATCCGAAAGACAAAATACATATCACAAGTATTATTGATTTATTTGTCACACATTGTATGTGAGGAACAATAAAGATAATAATAATAAAATAAAGTTTAATGTATTTGTCTCATGTATTGTTTGCTCGGTTGGCCGGCGGGTGGCAGAAATCTGAAATGGAATGAAGCCCACTCACGGCCGACAGCCGAAACACAGGAGTCGAACATGTCCTCCCACCCTCCCCAGAAGAACTACAAGTATACTGGCTTTGTAACAGGTTCTGGGGTGCGGATCTAGTGGAAGTTGTAGTTTTTAAATATATTGGTATATTTCTCATAATTAGAAGTTGGCAGTGTAGAATTTTAGATACACCCTGGGGTTTTTGGGATGGGGAACACACTGGTGTCATCAGATTTTAAAAATCAAATCGTTAAATAGTTGAAAATAGCTTATTACCACATTTGACAGTGCTTACAGTGGGTAAACTTTGGTGACCATATCTACATGACAGCTGAGGTCCAGAGCTTTCTATAACAGCTGGTCCTATGTGTGTAGCACCTTCTGTTGCTAAATGACAAGCCTTCAAACATGGACTGGGTTCAAGGTTCAGAGGTCAATATTTCAAAGCAGGAGTAATGTATCCTGTTCAGACTGACATATGTTACTGTCCAGGTTGAGAAGTTTCCAACGATGTGTTTGCTATAGCCCTACAACATTTTAATTTTTACTATATCATGGAGGCCACTCTGCAGGTGATACTTTATTGCCCCCAGAAGGGTATCTGCCTTGAGTTCAAATGCTTCACACATAACACTTGACATATTATTTTATCATACAGCTGACATATACTTACAATTAAAAAAAACAAACATGAAGTGATATGTAGCCAGACTGAATCACATCACACAGCCACCTTATGCATCATATAATGAAGCAATTGCACAACCCCTGCAGCCTGAAGAAACATTACTTAAAGGTTCAATTGATGCAGGTCCAAATCAGGCCTAGTTTAAAAATGTCGAGTTTACATTAGGGTACTCTATATCTTCTTCCAGAGGATAAGAGCTCATACAGTGGGGCAAAAAAGTATTTAGTCAGCCACCAATTGTGCAAGTTCTCCCACTTAAAAAGATGAGAGAGGCCTGTAATTTTCATCATAGGTACACTTCAACTATGAGAGACAAAATGAGAAAAATAAATCCAGAAAATCACATTGTAGGATTTTGAATGAATTTATTTGCAAATTCCTCGGGAAAATAAGTATTTGGTCACCTACAAACAAGCAAGATTTCTGGCTCTCACAGACCTGTAACTTCTTCTTTAAGAGGCTCCTCTGTCCTCCACTCGTTACCTGTATTGATGGCACCTGTTTGAACTTGTTATCAGTATAAAAGACACCTGTCCACAACCTCAAACAGTCACACTCCAAACTCCACTATGGCCAAGACCAAAGAGCTGTCAAAGGACACCAGAAACAAAATTGTAGACCTGCACCAGGCTGGGAAGACTGAATCTGCAATAGGTAAGAAGCTTGGTGTGAAAAAATCAACTGTGGGAGCAAGTATAAGAAAATGGAAGACATACAAGACCACTAATAATCTCCCTCGATCTGGGGCTCCACGCAAGATCTCACCCCGTGGGGTCAAAATGATCACAAGAACGGTGAGCAAAAATCCCAGAACCACACGGGGGGACCTAGTGAATGACCTGCAGAGAGCTGGGACCAAAGTAACAAAGGCTACCATCAGTAACACACTACGCCGCCAGGGACTCAAATCCTGCAGTGCCAGACGTGTCCCCCTGCTTAAGCCAGTACATGTCCAGGCCCGTCTGGAGTTTGCTAGAGAGCATTTGGATGATCCAGAAGAGGATCGGGAGAATGTCATATGGTCAGATGAAACCAAAATAGAACTTTTTGGTGAAACCTCAACTCGTCGTGTTTGAAGGGGAAAGAATGCTGAGTTGCATCCAAAGAACACCATACCTACTGTGAAGCATGGGGGTGGAAACATCATGCTTTGGGGCTGTTTTTCTGCAAAGGGACCAGGACGACTGATCCGTGTAAAGGAAAGAATGAATGGGGCCATGTATCGTGAGATTTTGAGTGAAAACCTCCTTCCATCAGCAAGGGCATTGAAGATGAGACGTGGCTGGGTCTTTCAGCATGACAATGATCCCAAACACACCGCCCGGGCAACGAAGGAGTGGCTTCGTAAGAAGCATTTCAAGGTCCTGGAGTGGCCTAGCCAGTCTCCAGATCTCAACCCCATAGAAAATCTTTGGAGGGAGTTGAAAGTCCGTGTTGCCCAGCAACAGCCCCAAAACATCACTGCTCTAGAGTAGATCTGCATGGAGGAATGGGCCAAAATACCAGCAACAGTGTGTGAAAACCTTGTGAAGACTTACAGAAAAGGTTTGACCTCTGTCATTGCCAACAAAGGGTATATAACAAAGTATTGAGATGAACTTTTGTTATTGACCAAATACTTATTTTCCACCATAATTTGCAAATAAATTCATTAAAAATCCTACAATGTGATTTTTCTGGATTTTTTTTTCTCATTTTGTCTCTCATAGTTGAAGTACAGGCCTCTCTCATCTTTTTAAGTGGGAGAACTTGCACAATTGGTGGCTGACTAAATACTTTTTTGCCCCACTGTACTTGGCATGGAGAATAAAGATAGATCAGACCATATTCTCTGTGCTTGCCTGGAGAGACTGGTTTCTATTCTTCTACACAACCTTCATGACAGTCTGTACCTGAAAAGTAAGCTTTAATTGTGTTTAGATATGAATAAGCTCTGTAATGCAGCCTGGTATAAGATAAACCCTTTGATTCACCCCGATTGTGCGTACAAAATTTAATCTTTGCTGTAAATGATAACACACACTTTCAACACGGGCCTTTCAGCCGAAGATGTTATCCAAATGAACGCCAAGGGTCCTATTAGAGCAGACCTGATTTTTTTTTTTTTTTATCATTGATGATACCCACTGACCCATGTTACAATCATTTCCTCAGTTTGAAATGTTTCAAAGACATGGTTGGCATCGCACTATTGCACAAAGCTCTTTATTTTAGCAAAATAGGCTTGACGTCTTAGTGTAGTAGGCTGAGGATAGAAGTGTGCCAAAAATACCAAAACACATGGTGTATATGTACACATATACCCATACAAACACAAGTGGACAACTCTTAAGTACAAGTGAAAACTCTTTCAGTATGCATTGAGATCGGATAAAATATGGAGGTGGTTTGAGCCACGTGTTCACATTCTAATAACAGTGATAACAGGAATGTGTCATGTGTCCACATTTAACACTGACCTCTCAACTATGATCGGAAATTTGTAGGCTAGCCTACTCATTCAAAGTGTTTCTCATGTTACTGAAACCACTGAGTGAATCATGTGTTGTAGATGTTATTATATTCTGTTAGTAGTGTGTCTGTGTTATTCACATGTTTATTTGCATACAGAGTGGGAAAGTAAGATCTGGAGAAACATTCTGCAGACAGGTAAAAACACAAGGACCTAGAGATGTCCACTTGTGATCCCTAAGATCTAAGTTGTCTAACAAAATCAAGGTGCTGTATGTCAAGGCCCTTCCATTGATAATGTGTAAGCAAGATATGTAATGAATTAATTTGTGAATAACAGTTATTGATTGGCTCTGGTTTCAATATCTCCATAGACACGGTTGAGCTATAGTCCAACACTGAGAGAACAATATCATTTACTATTCATAGGATAGCCAGTATGGTTTCTATATAGACATCTTAAGGATCTAAGAATGTTGAAGTGCTTTTTTGAAACTATTGTTTTGACCAAATTCCCAGATACATGTTATGTTATCTTGGATGTTGATAAAACTGAATTTGACTATTCAATTAAAAGTGTGTGATATTAAAAAAAAGAAACAATTTCATTTTTCAGTTTTATTGAATAAAGTGCACTAAACTGAAATGCAACCTTAGCTTAGAGTGACAATAATAAACAAATACACAAAAAGTACATGCATTACAAGTTATTACAATATTAATACAGCCGCAAAACGGAAATGGATATATGACACTGGAACATTGACTGTAAATATTAATGGACAACGCATCCGGTTCGGTGCTGCAAATGCTGAAGTGACTTAAACCTGTAGAAGTCTATGAGAAAGTGACCCACTTCTCATTTGATTTAATTACCTCAGTAAACATTTTCATAATGAGTTGATGGTCTCAATCTCTAGTTTTAAGTCTTCTGCAACACAGAATGATGTTCATTTTTTGAATTATGGTCTCATTGATTTTAAAATCGGCGATAAAGCAGGGGGTGTTTTAGGACGTGGCTATGATGTGATTACCAGTGAAAGTGTGTAACGTAATGTAGAGTGTAAGCAGCGTTGATGGCTCCTCCCTCACTCCTCCCTCTCGTCTAAAATCGTCACATCCACAACCCGGATGGCTGCGCCTAACGGCAAACTCAACGACTCATAGCAGATCTCCACAAACCAATGGCATTGGCACCATTGGCACCTACACTGGAAGCACTAACAAGTGTTGTCATCCGCCACCCACTCCAATGGCCACTTCTTTCCACTGTAAAACAAAAAGTAAAGTTTGAGTTATGCAGATAAAATGTAGACACAATGAGACAAATTTAGACTCCTGTAGCTGTTACCATAGTATAATATTCCAATGTTACTGTGTACAATAATTCATTGAGTTTGTGATGTGAATCACGGTTTGGAATGCACTATATATATACAGCCCTTATTATGAAGTGTTGATTAAGATTTATGGTACTTTTCGTGTCCTTTAATTAACTCTACCAATCATCAAAACAACCAATGAGGAATATCCTTCAGAAAGGCTTTTAATCACTACAGTAGAGTTCCAGACTTGTAGAATCAATGCGGCAAAGTGGCATCAAGCCCTACTGGCATGTTTGCCTATGCTTTACTATTACCCCTTTTCACAGCGACATCTCAATCAGGTTGCCTGTGTGTTTACAGGCAAAACTGTCTGTAAAAACCCAGCGTTACATCGTAAACGTATGTAAATCGGTTGCTAACAGCCGGGATTAGAGAGGGGCAGTCCGCCGCATACTTTGATACAATACAGATTTTGTCTCACTGCGCTTTATGCTGGGTTTTTCACCTGTGTGAAAAATTATGATTTTGTAAAGAGATTTTGTAAACCCGGCCTGTTAGCTGGTATTTGAGTTATGGTGGTGTTGTATCATTAACGTAAGTGCAAAAACATGAATCAATCTCTCCCTCTTACTCATCGCTAAGTTGACTGTGTATGTGCACACCTGATTACCTTAACGTTAATAGCCTGCAAGCAGGCAGGCGGTTCTTGTGCATACTATAAAATAAATCAAACAAAGAGAAATATTCTTCCCTCGTGTAAAAAAAACGATACTAGAGTAACCTATTTGCTTTTCCAACCGCTGCAATAAGTATGCAGCGGAGGAGAAATCGTCTGCACAAAATCATTTGAGAAGTGTCTGATGGTTATTTATGTGTGCTTTAGAACGTAATCACTGCGAAACAATCATTAAGCTTTATTTATCTCTCTCTACTGCACAATAACAGATGCAAGTAGCTACAAAATATGAGTTCTGCTGGTATACAGCTGGACGGGAGTATGTGATGTTAGCTGTTCACTGAATATGACGTGTAAAGCTCCGCCCATTTCTATATCTTAAGGTAATTGTTATGCGTGGCTCTCAGGTTTACCCAGGTGATGTCATGACCAGGGATTTACCCATGTTGACTGGCTAAACATAATCAGGGTCCAACCCTGGTCACTGGTGTGAAAGAGGTATAACATGTATGTAGGGTATATTAAATTTGTTTTCATGAGTAGTGTTTAAGCACCTATATAGACAAACTTTAACTTAGAAATGTACGTAAAATATGTCATTAACTTGTATTTGTTGCACTAATTGACAATGTGTTAACCATGAAAAGTCATATACCAGAGTTTGCATGGCTCCCACTCGACCTGCTTCATTTTTTTGGCCCTATAAAACAGTGAGAGTTTTATAAACTTTAAATTCGCTAGTCTTAACAGTTATACTATTCTCTAAAATACGCTTTCAAGATCATTAAACTCAAAACAGAAGAATGCAATCGACCCTTTTCGACTGGAACAATCTGTATCTTCAGACTTTCCATATGATGTGAAGTTCAGCAATTTTTTTTTATCCCTCTTCCACTGTATGAAGAACCAACTTGCTAAGGTGTGCACTCGACACCCAGCTCTCCTAAACTCTTGAGAAATATACATTTTCATTTGTAAGAGACAAGTTGGGCTCCTGCCTAAAACAATACAACTTTGATTGAAAGCCGTGTCAAACAGCACAATCAAATCAAATGAAAATCAGATTCCAGGAAATTTAACTGGAATAGTGTTTTTGCTAAATGAAACACTTCATTATATATGAAATTGACTATACAGCAAGTGCAGTCAAGTTCTTACAGTTGAAAAGGGCCTTTGAAAACAATTAACCAAAAGGGAACGCATGAACTGCAAAAAATATTTTCACTTCATTTCATTTTGAATTTCTTATGACAACAGAAGGAGCTAAGTGATGCCTTATTTATCATTAACCTTAACAACATTGCATTTGGCAACCCTCTTCACAGGGTAAAAATCCTGGCTCCCTGTCAGTGTGTGTAGGCATTCTGAAAGGAAAAATATATTAACAAGCTTACTACACTGAACAAGCCTTTATAGAATGATAAGAGATTATTGAAAAAACATTACTTATCATCAGTGTTGGGGAGTAATGGAATACATGTACCGAAGTTACGTATTCAGAATACAAATTATGAGTAACTTTATTCCGTTACAGTTACAATTTAAATAGTTGGTATTTAGAATACAGTTACATTGTTGAAATCAATGGATTAAATGACAATACTTCTCTGTTTCACAGGTTTCTTCACTCTCGCAACTCCATGCATTTCCCAGAAGCCCCAATATGAAAATGAAAAAATTAGCTATTTGCGGGATCACTGATAGAGGTAAAGATGAAGCCGGAACCGGCACAACAGAGCCAGGGCAGGAATGCGTTTCTATCTTGGAAATTCAAATAGCATTTCACATTAAAGAAAGAGAAGGGAGAACGAAATATAACTGTGCACTGCAGTGCAACTTCTGCTTGCCAGCAACCAACTTCCTTTCAGCGTCTAAATTACTCCACCTCCAACCTGAAGAAGCATCTTAAAGTAAGTTATTTTTAGCCAAGGGTAGTCGTCTGCTGTAGTTTTACTGGTCACCTTGCTATTTTATAGTTGACGTGCGACTTAACATTCTCCTACATGCTGATTTACTATCCCCAGAGCCGTTGAAAAACTAGCCCCGTTTGACATGCTAGCTAACGTTAGCTAAAATTAGCTCATGGTCGTTTAGACTGCGGATAGATTTTTGTAGTATGCAGTTCGGGACGACAAATACAAAAATCTATCTGCTTGTTTAGGTACACATTCAGCCAGTTGGAACAGAAGAACACACCAGAAAAGGCCTGTTTAGTAAGCTGTATGTGATGGCCGCATTCCTACTTATAAAATGCAATTCAATGTGGAAGTAATCCAAGTATTCAGAATACGTTACTCAGATTGAACAACGTAACGTTGAGGTGTAGGTGAAGCTGCAGGGGGATCAGGCCGGGCAACGGCAACCTGTGTTGTTGGTGGGGCCCGTTGAGGTGTAGGTGGAGCTACAGGGGGATGAGGCTGGGCAACAGCAACCTGTGTTGTTGGTGGGGCCCGTTGAGGTGTAGTTGGGGGTTCAACTGGGGGTGATGAATGTCCTGCAGCAACTTGTGGGCTCCAGCCTTCATTGGAGGAGTATTAAATGATTAACAGTAATAATACTTGGACTATTTTAAGGTAAAGTTCCCTGGAATGAAGATTGTTGTGAATTAATTAGCTGTATCTAAAAAGCATTATTTTTATGATGTCATATATTGAACCTTGCCTTTGCTGTTGTATCCTATGCAAATTCCTGGAGTTAAAGGTATGCTAAGCAGGTGTATTTTGCAGGTTTAACTTAGTATGGGCTAGGATTTGTTTTGAGAAATGTTAACATGGTTCACAATAATTCATGTTTTCTCAAAATCAATTATCTTGTCACTTCTTTGCCATACTTATGTCTTCACAGTAGTAGAGAAAAGTAGAGAAATTTCAAGAGGCCTGAACCAAAAACTCTGTAATGAAAATACATAATAGTTAATTTAAATCAGCCACCAACATGGCTCTATAGTTCGACCTGCTATGGTATCCTCCCTCCATGGTAAAACCATTGCAGCAGCACACTTTTGAGCCTTCAATAATAGCTGTATAATTTACTCTGCCAGAACCTGTGTTACCACTTAAACAAGGCACAATTTGTTTTACATAAATGAGGGGCTAATTGTCGTGGTAACCCCAGGGCTGAAAACCATACATGGAACAGTCATTTAACCAGTCTAGCACCAACTAATTATTTACAGCTGTACTTTAGCTGATTAAGAGGTAAAAACCAAAAGAGAGACTGCATGTTTTGCTGTGTTGCTTGCCAACCAAGCAGAAGCAATTATTCTTTTTTTATTGATACTTAAATTTGAGCAGCTAATAGCTAGCTGGTATGTTTTTAACATATCTCAATAAGTTATCTTTAAAAAGCATAAAGCATAATTATAATGTGATTGTTCCGTTAGTTGAGAGAAGGCAACCACAGCCTTTGTGACACGAACACAAGCCATCAAATACAATACTGTTTTTTTGTAAATAACAGAACATTCTTACCTTGAATAACAAGTTCATAGAGTGCCTTCATTCTTTCAAGACACTTTTTAGAAGTGTCTGTCAGTTGGCAAAGGGGTGCCAAAACCTCCGAAACCCAGGCATTCTCTTTTCTTCCAGGCTTGGACAAAACTATTACAGCCCTTACACCCAGGGCCTGCAATTTTTCAAGCTATAAACACACACACACACACACACACACACACACACACACACACACACAGAAATGATAGTAAAATAAATTAACATGAAAATGTACAGAGCAACACTGTAACTTAACTGCTTGAAAATAAAAAAAGCATTACATACCAGCATAGAAGCTTCATCCACTATGTGGGAGGTGGTCCGATTTTTTTTGGTGGGTATGGACCCAGCTCTCCCACTTCAATTTTTCAAATTTTTTTTTAGCCTTAGCTTTTGAGGTTGCTTTGCCTTGCAGGTTTTGCAGGCCACTTTTATTTCTGTGTGGCAGACCACACACTTTCTGAAAGTAAGTAAGCAATAATAATAATAATAATAATACAGTAAGAGAAACAGAAAGGGACACAAAAAGATTATGAGAAATAGGGATGTCATGAGAACCAATACTTGGGAAGTACCAAGTTTTTTTTACCTTGTCCCCCTTTACTTGTGTAAAGCGCCCTTACCATTTTCAGGTTCAAACTTATATTTTGTGTTTCTACTACAACATGTTCACATGGTTCATTATTAAAAAACACACTTTTTTTTTTTACTGCCCACAGGCTGTCAAAGCTTGGGCAAAGCTGAATTGACAAGCGCCCCAACTTGATTTTATGTACCAACAAGGTAAAGAAACCCATAACTACAAAATATAAGCTGCCAAAACGAAAAACTGAGCTCTTATGTAGACAAGAATGGATACAGGCGTGAGGAATCAGCAGAAAGAATGGGAAGACTGTGATCCACTAACCTAACGTCATGCTTGACCTTATGTGTGCAAGCATTTTGTTACCAAGTCAGATATCCAAATGTTAGTTTTAGACTGACGATATTTCTGTAAATTAAGTTAAAGCATTTTGACAGGATGCAGCTTGTGCTAAACAGAATAAAAAGATTGGGGCGCGGGCACAAAAGCAAGACAGAGGAGAGAGAGAGAGAGAGAGAGAGAGAGAGAGAGAGAGAGAGAGAGAGAGTCTGAAATATTAAATCATCTCCTAGTACAAAACATAATGCATCTTTATAGCACCACTGTTTCAGAAACTCATCAATGTTATTCATTTCTTTATAAAACCTAAAATCAACCCAGACTCGCCTCAGACAGGCTTTCACTAACGAGATGAAAACAGGAAGTGCTTCCTGTCCTGTCCTGTCTTCTACTTTATTCTTCCTACTACTGTAGATGGACATTTTTGCCTCTCCGACAATCAGGTTAAGTAATTGCCATTTAGAGGCATCAACTTTTCTATAGCCAGCTCCAAAAATGAAAACAACCTTAGACCACTTCTCACCAAACCGTGTAAAAACCCTCTCCAGCACATCAAACAGTGCCCAGAGTCATAAAAACAGTGAAAAACTGTCTCTACTTCACCACAGAATGGACAACCACTTCCAACTGTTGGGTTTATCACAGAAATAAAAGCATTTACAGCAATGGCTCCATGTAAAATCCTCCACTGTAAATCCCCAGTCCTTTTCCTCAGAGGAGATTTATAAAGAACCCTCCATGCTGGTTTCACACCACTGTCCACCCCCAGTCTCTGTCTCCACACTTTGTCCACTCTTCCGTTCAGTTTATCTCTGTTCAGGAATTTTACACAACATTTGTACACAACCTTTCCTTTGACTGTATAAAAGTCCACATACTTAGAGTCCATCACATTTAAACAATCCCCAGTAAATCCATCCAGTTTAGGAGCAAATCCCAACTCTGGAAAAGGATCACTCCCATCAGGCATTTCCACGCCAACACAGTAGTCCTGGAGCATGTTACGTTCCCCCTTCGTCAGTCTCTCAGTCCACTTCTGTAAAACATTCCTGGTCTGTTGAATAGACCTCTGCCCCAGAAGGGAAGCCGATGTATCCGTCAGCCCAGGCCCTGCTACATCCACGATTCTCCTCAAGGTGACAGCTCCAGCGGTGCACAGCATGTTGGTGAGGCCTGGCGTCGTGCTGTCCTGAACGTCCATCCTAGCCCCATTTATGAGGAGCTCTTCTAATAGCCAGTGCAGAGAGCACGTATGCCCAAGTCTCTTCCACTTAAAAAAGTTCCATACTTTAAAAAGTGCTTGATAAAAAGGAGGTAAACCACGCAGATTTAAAAACTTAAAATCCATCATTAAAATCACATCCCTCCAAACCACATCTGTTGGACCTGTGAGATATTTCTGTACAAACTGTACTCTGAAAGTTGCCACTCTACTTTCTATGTGTACTAAACCTTGGCCACCCTCCTCCTTTGGTAAATATAAAACACTCTGAGATACCCAATGTAACTTGTCCCAAAAAAAATCCACTAAAACAGCTTGTACCTTTCGAATGAGCCCTTTTGGGGGCTCCATACAGGCCAACCGATGCCACAGAGCAGATGCTACCAGATTATTCATAATTAGTGCTCTGCCTCTATATGACAGTTGTGGTTTCAACCATTTCCACTTATTGAGTGTTCTTTCTACTTTCTCTACCACTCCCTCCCAGTTCTTTTTAACAATGGTCTCATTACCAACGTACACACCAAGATATTTAAGACCATCTCTTTTCCACACCAATCCTCCTGGAAGACTGGGCAGACCCCACCTCCAACTCCCAACTGCCAATGCTTCACTTTTTGCCCAATTTACCTTTGTAGCTGATATTATTCCAAAATCTTTGACAATACTTTCCATTTTTTTTTATATCTTGCTGATTTTTTACAAACACAATGACATCGTCCGCATACACAGATAAGACATGTTTCTTGTTAAAACCCTTTACAGACAATCCCTCAATACTAGCCCTGATCTTACATAACATGGGCTCTATAGAAAGTGAGTACAACATGCCTGAGAGAGGACAGCCCTGCCTCACCCCCCTATGCACCTTAAAAGGGGCACTCAGACCACCATTGATTTTCAACACACTCTCAATGTCATGGTACAAAACCTTGATCATGGTTATAAGACTGGCTTGAGGCCAAAACTCAGGTACTCAGGCAAGTAACTGCCTTTCATCACCATTCATCCTTCTCCAAACATCTGTTAAGTCATGGGTTCCCAGCGTTTGCCTCAGTTCTCTCTGCGATGCACTGTGAGGTTCTGAGTGATTCCTGTCTAAAAGATCATTTTCCGTACAATTAAAATCCCCTCCTAAAAATAAAAAATCTTCAATCTTAACTGCACTTAAAGTAGTATTTAAAACCTGTAAAAAACACACTCTATCAGGTCCTGTAGTAGGAGCATACACATTCAAAAGAACAACATTAAACTGCTCAAATACTGCCTTCACCACTACCAATCTACCCTCCAGCACATGCTCTACCTCAATAGAGACTGCGGGGAAAAACTCTTTGAAAAGAGGATGCCCACCCCCCCCACTGGTTGAGCTCTTGTGACTCAGCACCACCTCCCCCTCCCACTCCCTCCTCCAGTCAGCCTCATTGCTGCTGTCAGTGTGGGTCTCTTGTAAAAATAAAACATCAATGTGTTTCTTCCTTATAGATTCATAAATACTTGCTCTTTTTTGTACAACTCTGGCTCCATTTACATTTAAGCTCCCTACCTTAAAAACATCCATATTAAATGAGATGTTAAAAGCAAAAACAGTCAACAATAAGTTAATTAAAATGCACATTGGAGCATATTCCATCATCAATATTTATTTGTTTCTTTACTTTAAGCACAAGTTTCTTCAGTCTCAAACCCTCTTGGAGTGTAATTTCAGACACCTCTTTTTGGCTATTGTGGAATCTGACTGAGGAGCAGAACAGAGCCAAATCGGGAAAGAAATCCTCTATTTTTACACCCTGCTGGTTATATGTTTGTTTTAGGAAACTTTTAATTTTTTCAGCAGTATATAACTTTCTTTGTTGACTACTGCTGAAGTTGGGGACTTCACTTTCATCCGACACACATTCATCACTCCCACTGTCATCCGTACAGACCTTCCTCACTCACTCTGCTTGTCTTAGCTTCACTGGATGTATTGCTTGTCTTCCTTCTGCGTTTAGCAGCCGTTTTAGATTCAACTGCTGCCTCTTCCCCCTCCATCGCTACCTCCTCCACCTGTTCACTTTGTTCATCCGTTTCATTTACCAGTTCATTAACCTCATCAGTCTGCACTTCACATGTCTCCTCTGACTGTCCCTCCTGCGTGTCTCTGATCGCACCTGTCTGTTCCCCAGACACACCTTCACCTGTTTTTTTTTCTTTTTTTTTTCCTCACCGGCTACACTTCTCTCAACTACACTCACAGCTTCATTCTCATTCTCTCTCGCATCATTCACACTAACACCCAGTGCATCAGTACTCACCCGGTTCTCAAACATTTCATCCCCGATGAAGTTGCAAAAATCACATATTCTTAATCATCTACCTTGACATGGAAGCGGAGGTTTAGCTCCTCATTCCGATGGTTCAGTATCATATACAGCTGTCTGTGGTGAGACACTACATGTTTCAACAATGGAGATTTACATCCAGACAGGATCTTTTTAACGGGAGAAACTATTTTCCCGTGTCTGGACAACTCTCTGCTGAGAAAGCCATCAGAGATGAAAGGTGGGACGTTTGACAGGACTACCTTTGTAGCTGGTTGTGTGAGCGGTAGCACCTGTACAAACATTTCATTCACGGTGATGCCCGCCTCGATGACTTGGTTCACCTTGTCCTCCCGGTCCAGGAAGATGACCACGGCGCCGTTCAACCGAGCGGCCGACTTAATGCTACCGTGCCCGACCTTTTCCCCCACAGCTAATCCAATGTCCTCCACGCTGCACGGAAAACTAGGACAGATCTTTACTCCATGTTTTCTAGTGAGCGTGGAGAACCCCTCTCCATTCACCATGGCGGCTGCACACACCGACCGGCGAGACGCCGGCAGGAGACAAAACCACCCAAATAACCCAAACTAACCACCAAAAAGTATTACCAATTAAAGATAAAGTGACCTATACCATTAAACTAAACAAAACTAAAATGAAATTATCAACAAAAGGAAAAGAAAAGTAAGAAAAACTACAAAACGCTGCAGCTCACTCACACACACACTCAGCTCAGCTCAGAGAGAGAGAGAGTGAGAGACAGACAGACAGAGAGAGAGTGAGAGACAGAGAGAGAGACAAAGAGAGAGTGAGAGACAAAGAGAGAGACAGAATGTATCTGTGTGTGTGTTGGCTGTTTGTGATGAAGATAATAGGAGTGGCTCTTAAAAGAGCCGTTGGTTTATTAATAAAGGAGGTACTGTAGAGGTGGAGGTAATAGGGATAAGGGTGGTTGGTAACAGGAGCTGTTAAAGAGAGGAAAATAAAAACAAAACATGGTTATTTATCTTGCAGCAAGCAGGAATTTCTCACATTAAAAATACAGAACTGTTAGATATATCATGCTTATAAAGATAAGCATGATGCAGATGTTGCATAATGTAAGCAATTTGTATTTTGTCATATTCAACATGTAAACTGCATGAATATTAGCAAAAAAAGGGACAGTAACGTTTGCTATTTGAGCTCAGTATTACAAAGCTCTAACGTTACAGTTCACGAATGCACGTAATGCCAGAGGTAACGTAGGCTAAAACTATGTTTACAACACTTTACAGGATTATTGAAATTACGCAAAATAAGCATAAACGATTGTTAAATAGACCCAAACGGACACGACATGACCAGTTCCGACAGATCGCGTCTGACCTGTCAAGCTAGCCTTTCAGCTAACGTTAGAATAATAAAACGAGCTAACGTTAGCTTATTTATGTAAATCACGTAATTATTACATTATTACGTTAATAACATTCGGCTCTCTAGCCCCAAATTAAATTAAATTAATATAGCAACACTAATAGGCAGTCTATCAAAGTTCAAACAAAAGCCATTAATGAATTAAAAATATATAAAGCTAGCCTTTTAGCTAACGTTGGAATGATAAAACGAGCTAGCTTATTTATGCTACTTATTTCCTAAATCCTTCAATTCCCAACTCTAACGTTAATAACCTTCAGCTCTCCACCACGAAATTAAATTAAGATGGCAACACTCATAGGCAATCTAACACAGTTTAAACAAAAGCAATTAATTAATTAAAATACATTAATATATATATATATATATATATATATATATATATATATATATATATCAACGATGTATCTTCATCTTACCTGGCAGGGAAGGAAGTTGGAATATACTGTTCTTCTCTTTGGTCCGCGAGGAAAAACCCAGTAGACCAGCGGGTGTATTACACGCTTAGGCGTGATACTGGGTTGAACAAAAACAAACTGCGCCAGCCTGCCCCACGAACCATAACAAACAGTGTTCCAGCCAATAACCGACAAGATGGAGCTGGTTGTGCCATCACTGCAGCAGCGTTAGCACGTAGGCTACTTTCACAATGCATATTCATGACTCAACCAACTCCTTCTTGTCAGTTATTGGCTGGAACACTGTTTGTTATGGTTCGTGGTGCAGGTTGGCGCGGTTTGTTTTTGTTGCCGTTTGTGGAGCCTGGGCTGTCTACAGAGACCGCGTTTTTTTACAGTGTTCAGGGGACAGGCAGCTAGTGGATAGTGAGGAGATGTTTGCTGTATGTGACAAAAAATGTTGTAACCTAAAAAACGCGTCACATCACTTAGAGCACCTTTAAGAGACTACCTCAGCTGATTTGTACTATGGATTGAGCTCAAAGGAGGTAGGCTAGATATGTATTAAGCTAGAGTAGGCTATGCTATGTACATTTGTTGTGTATAATAACTAATATTAGGCTACAACTAATTAAACTAATTTAACAATTTATATAATTTAGGTCCGGAAGTTTGCCTATGAATTGGTAAAGACCTACAGTGGTAGGTACCCCGAAACCTGGGCAGAGAACTGGATGGCTGTAGCCGACTGGTTCACAGTGTTTATGATTTATATATATATATATATATATATATATATATTAGGGCTGTCAATCGATTAAAAAATGTAATCTAATTAATTACATACTCTGATTAATCGAAATTAATCACAAACATAATTAATGGTGCCTGAACCGATACTTTTTAAGAAAGTAAAAAAAGAAAAGGAAAAAAAAGGGTACTAAACAACAGTTGGTGACATTAAAGAACGGCTTGTTTATTGCTAAGGCCATATGGTCAAAATTAAATGATTTAATAATAATGTATAACAATAACTTATTTCACTAGTAAATTGCTGTTGAACGACAAAAACAACAACCAGATAGGAAAAAGACATTTACAATAACTTCAAATGCACCACGAGGCTGTAGTTTACCAGTTTCATTGAACGCACCGGCTGTGTTGTTTCTCCAACGGCAGCTGCAGATTGTTACATACCGGTGTTGAATCCTCTACAGTAAAACACAGTCAAACTTTACACCGTTTAGCGTTAGCTGTCAGCCTTTTAACCCTGTTTAATCCAGCTACTAGCTAGCGGTAGGTTCCTGTAACGTCTGTTCCAGAGCATCAGAGATATGCAAACATCAATATGGAATGAATCAATCTGCGTACATTTATATATATATATATAAATACATAGATACAAGAAACAAACAAGACCGAAAAGGTGTAGGTTGAAGCCTAGGCTTATTACACCTACCTTTTTTACATAAAATTATATTCTTTCATACAAAAATGAAAGTTACAGAAACTAAGTATACACTATATACCCCAGTACCACACAAGAAGTCCAATACATTTTGTGTACCTTCTGGTATTCACACTTCTGTTTTATATTTGTTAATCACCTTTTATAAATCGGTTAATTGTTTTACACTTTTTCAAGTCAATTTCTAATACGTTCCACAGTTTAACTCCATACACCGAGACAACTTCTTTGTTTTACATTTGTTCTGCTATTTGGTCTTATATAAATACAGCATCCCCTCAGTTCATAATGGGATTCTCTTATTTGAAACAGCCTCTGGATACAGTCTGGCAACATGCTATTAAATACTTTGTACATTAGAGATGCTATTTTAAGGTCTACAAGTTCACTAAATGTAAGTACCTGTAAGTTTATAAATAACTGATTTGTCGATTCACGATAATTTGCCCTATTTATAATTCTGATTGCTCTCTTTTGAAGTAAGAAAATTGGATTTGTAATTGTTTTATATGTTTTCCCATTTAATATTTTAGACACATTAAAAATGTAATTTATGTACAATAGAAACAATTTTGGACCCAGCACTGATCCTTGTGGGACCCCGCATGTAACCCTCAGTAAATCTGACTTGCAGTTGTTTAATTGGACATATTGATATCTATTTTCCAGGTAACTACTGAGCCATCGGTGTGCTACTCCCCTGGTCCCACATTTTTCCAGTTTGGTCAATAATAATTTATGGTTAATTGTACCAAAGGCTTTTTTTTAGATCTATGAAAATGCCTACAGTGAATTCCTTATTATCCATAGCTGTAGATATTTGTTCTATTAGCTCCATCACTGCCATCGTAGTTGACCTGTTTGATCTGAAGCCATATTGATGTTCACTCAGTAAATTATGTTTTTCTATGAAATGATCGAACCTATGGAGAAATAGCTTTTCTAATATTTTTGAGAACTGAGGAATAAGAGAAATCGGTCTGTAGTTTGAGAAGATGTGCTTATCTCCATTTTTGTAGATAGGAATGACCTTTGCATTTTTCATTTGATTTGGAAATATCATAATCATTAGCAGTTTCCTTTGTGTCTGTTATTAGTGATTGGTTGTTTTTATTAAAATATTCTGGGTAATCTGATTTCCCCGTACCTTTTTTGATTATGTTGTTTAGCACCTTCCATGTGCCCCGCATGTCGTTTCTATTCTGTACTAATTGTTTATTGAAGTAATCCTTTTTATTTATTCTCAATATACTAGTCAATTTATTTTTGTATTTCTTATATTCATTTTCTGCTTCCTTTGTTCGACATTGTAGAAACTGTCTGCACAATACATTTTTCTTTTTACAAGCATTTTCTAGCCCCCTAGTAATCCAGGGTTTGTCTTCATATTTACTTATCTTTAGTGGTTGTAAAGGGCAATTTTTGTCATACAGAGTGGAAAATATAGACATGAATTCATCATAGGCTTTATTTGGGTCATGATTTAAATAGACCTCTGTCCAGCTTTGCTGCCTTAACCCCTCAAAATGATCTCTATCTCCCTCAGAAACACCTAAGGCTCACAGTCTTACAAAATAAAAGCATTACAGAATAAAAGCACTAAATAAAATAATATTTTTCTGTACAGGAATCACCACAGTGCAAAATCCTGAAAAAATTGTGGCCAAAAAGGGAGTCAAGCAAGTAGGTGCAGTCACCTCTGCAGAACGGGGGACACTAATTACACTTGCCTGTGCAATGAATGCCTTGGGGAATTCCATTCCGCCAATGTTCATCTTCCCCCGGAAAAAAATTCATCCTTCCTTTACCAGCAATGGTCCTCCTGGCTGTATTGGTACAGCAAATGGGTCTGGGTGGATGCAAAGGGAGGACTTTTTGGTCTTCCTCAAGTACTTCCAGACTCACACCAAGTCCTCACTGGAGTCAAAGGTGCTGCTAATTCTGGACAACTATACCTCCCACCTTTCTGTGGAGGGGATTGATTTTTGCAGGAGCCATGGCATCGTCCTCCTCTCATTCCCCCTACACTGTTCCCATAAACTGCAGCCCTTGGATCGCAGTGCATATGGGCCACTGAAGAGGCTGGTATACAACTGCTGTGACAGCTGGATGAAAGCTCATCCAGGAGCCACAATGACCATTTATGATCTGCCAGGCATTGTGAAGAGTGCCCTTCCCCATGCTGCATCACCGGCAAATATTCAGGCAGGGTTTGTATGTACTGGAATTTGGCCTTTTAACAGGAATATTTTCAGTGACAGTGACTTCGCACCATCCCTAGTCACAGACCGCCCACTGCCAGCTGTGACACCAGAGGTTCCGTCTTCCTCTACAACTCCACCACTCAATGTGGGCAACGGTGGCATCCTCCATGCCACTTAGAGCATCATCCTCTGTCACACCTGTAGTGTCCGAGTATGAGCCATCATCCTCTGATATGGACTTTTTCCATGTCCATCCGTCCACACCAGATATGTGACAGCGAGGTAAAGTGGTGAAAATATTCAAATAGTGCAAACACTAAAACTGATTTTTATTTTTTTATTTTTTGCTTTTCCCCATCCACAGCAGTACATTGCTTAACTTCTATGCTGGTACTCCTGTACGGTTTATATTTCTTTCCCCTAAGCCTGTACATTAAGTAATTTTTGTTCTGATGGCAAGCAGTGTCACTTAGCTTGGAAATATGCTTGTTTTGTGAAATGTTTAAGAAGACAAATATTTTTTTTTTTTTTTTTTCTTTCTAGGACGATCCTGCTATTCTTCGAGACGGTTCATGCTGAGTGTGGATTGAAACATTGTGCACAACAACATCCCCTCCTTGATTTCTGCCCTGTGCCTGATGTTTGGGAGCTGCTTCGACATCCATTATCCATCAGAGCTGGCTTCAACCCTGGAGTTTCTGCAGAGGGGGTCTTTTTGGATTGGCTTTATCCAAAAAGACCTAAATAAAAAGAAAGTGATTTTAAGTAATTGATTCATTATAATGAAACTATTTTGTTGATGCTGACATTTTTTTTTCTTCATTTCCCAAGGTGTTTTTTCTGCATCAACCCAGAAAAGGGCACTAAAGTGGAAAAGATACGGACATCCCGTCTTCACGTGAACCCGAGAGTCCTTACCTTGATTCAGGAACTTTCCGATCATGAGTGGCGTGACGCCTGAGTATGGACTAAACTAAGAGACTTGTGGCATGTGAGGTTGCGCATCAGTCACAATTTCAGCTCATTTGCCCAGTTCTTCATGTTTAAGAGGCAAGTCAAAGTTTCACACAAAATTGTTTGTATGCAATTGTTAGTTGTATTGCTCTTGTATGTCCTCTAGCATCACATCTTCACTTGAGTCCTTAACTTGATTCAGGAACTTTCTGATGTGGAGCGATGTTTGAACATGGACTAATTACAGTAAGACTTGTGGCATGTGATGATGTGCATCACCCACTGTTTAAAACTTAGTTTGAGCTCATTATCTGCCCAGCTCTTCACGCTTTAGCAAGTGAAGGTTTCACACAAAGTGTTCGAATGCAGTTGTTATACTGCAATAGTTTAACTGCTGTTGTATTTCCCCATGCCTTTTTATATATTCATAAAAAAGGAGTAAAGTCCATCTTTACTCTTTTAGTTCTAGTAAGATGGTCACTCTCTATTCTGTTTATAAATTACATACTGTATTACAAATATGTATGTTGAGAAATTAAGGTTTTTGATATTTGCTCTGAGGCCAATAAATTATTGAAAAGTCAAGTTATTTATTTTATATATATTTCAATTGGTAAGGTCTATCTAGTTTTTTTTTAAAACAGTGCTTTATGTTTAATCTGTGTACATGTTACATTTCTGGTAAAAGTCAAACGCCTATAAGAAGACAGTGCCGATTTAATGAATCATGTCAGATAAAGTGTTCATTCTACCTGTAATGGAGTCATAGAACATTATTTTATGCCTTTAAAGTTATAATAGAAAATTCAGTTACAGTTCTTAGATGTTGCTTTCACGCAAAAATACTACATTATACACTAAATTTTGAGTAAAATTTGCAAGAAAATTCAGTCAAATGGATAGATTTTACGGAAAAAAACCTGGCAGCTCTGGTTGCCAGGATAATAAAAAAAAAAAAAACACAATACAGTTGTAAATAACTTCACAGAACTTGTAAATTTTACAGCTAAAGAATGTTATTGTAGGGTATTTAGTCATTTAAATTTAATGGGATTTAATGTAAATTAAGCAGCAACTGCATGTAAATCCTACTGAAAATTTTTGTTCAGTAGCAACATGATTGTGCTAATTCAGCAGAAAAGAGCTGTTGGATTTACAGTTTTTTTTTTTGTTGGTAAATAACTGTTTTGAACTGTAAAATGTACAAGTTGTTCTGTAAACATATTTACATTTCTACTGTATTTTTTACAAAATTATTTTGGCAACCACAGCTGCCAGGTTTTTTCCATAAAAACGATGGGATTTTTACAGTGTACATAAGGTAGCTAACGTTACCTGTAGCACTAACGTTAATGGTTGTGGAGACGTCTCCGTAGGAGCTCTCACGGATACGTTTTCGCTGAATTCCTCTCAGGCAAAGAGTGAAAGAAATCAACACAAAAACGAAAAAAAAATGAATACAACCACAAGACATAGCCTTGTGTAAAGAAACCGAAATTTGAATACTACTGATTATTCACAGAGCTTTTCTGTCACTAATGAGTCAGAATTGCAAGTGCTGCGTTCGTGCTTTTCCCCAAAGATTCTAGAGCTTTTTGCTGTTTGCAACAACCTGGTCTCACAGAATTCCGTGAAATGAACACGGCCCCTTAACTCAAAATCTGTGACAGTATCACGGAATCGCCGAAAATTCCGTGACGGGCCCACGGATGCGATGCCTATGTAAGTCAATGACAGGCATCATCCGTGGTCTATGCACGGATTCCCTGATCACAGCACGATTCTTTCTGCCAGTTGGGCTGCGCCAGTGAAGCTGTATAGCTTTGCTATTATTGGTATTTTTAGCCCAATAACCGCTGTTTTAATCAACATTTATTCACCAGATCGTATCATGGTTTATTTGTATTTCTTTTAATGTTATTATTTCGGTCTATTTCGGCCAGGGAAGCTGGATTGCTTTGTTGTTTATTTATATTTGTAAAACTATAACGCTACATCTAGCAACATATATTTAGATGTTATCATAGTATACATTTCTTTATTTTAATAATATTATTTCGGTCTTATTACCAGTGAAATATTACAGTATGCTGTAATACAGAACATTACGATATGATCCGAGCTACTGACACGCATTCAAAGCCGATATCCCATAATGCAATGCGGGCATTCATTCACAGAATCAGACAGCGATCAGCGGGTTTTTAACACCAGTATCGCTTCAATGTACATATATACAATCAGTGGTTTAGTCACCAGCAACAACACGTTGCTCAGCTTTGTTCCAGTAAGTTATGCACCGTAATAACATTTAAAAAAATCCGCGCAATACTCCAGAAGTGACGTGGTAAGTGGTAAGATAAAAAATACATAATATTCGTAATATTGATGTTTTTGTCTAACGTTGTATTTGAGGATGTAAACAATGAACATATTAATAATAATAATAAAATACAGTTTCATGTATTATTATTATGTCTAATGTACTGTTTGCCGGCGGCAGCTATCTGAAATGGAATGAAGCCCACTCATGGCAGACAGCAGAAACACAGGAGTCGAACATGTCCCCCCACCCTCCCCGGAAGAACTACAAGTGCACAAGCTTTGTAACAGGTTCTGGGGCCCCTCTATAGTGGGAGTTGTAGTTTTTAAATATATTGGTATATTTCTCATAATTAGAAGTTGGTAGTGTAGAATATTGAATACACCCTGGGTTTTTTGGGATGGGGAACACACTGGTGTCATCAGATTTTAAAAATATAATCGTTGAATAGGTGAAAATAGATTATTACCATATTTGACAGTGCTTACAGTCGGTAAACTTTGGTGACCATATCTACATGACAGCTGAGGTCCAGAGCTTTCTATAACAGCTGGTCCAATGTGTGTAGCACCTTCTGTTGCTAAATGACAAGCCTTCAAAGATGGACTGGGTTCAAGGTTCAGAGGTCAATATTTCAAAGCAGGAGTAATGTATCCTGTTCAGACTGACATATGTTACTGTCCAGGTTGAGAAGTTTCCAACGATGTCTTTGCTATAGTCCTACGACAACGTTTTTTTTTACTATATTATGGAGACCACTTTGCAGGTGATACTTTATTGTCCCCAGAGGGATATCTGCCTTGAGTTCAAATGCTTCACACATAACACTTGACATATTGTTTTATCATACAGCTGACATATAATTACAATAAAAAACATAAACAAAGTGATATGCAGCCAGACTGAAGCACATTATCAGCCACTATCTATTGCTCATCTTTCACAAACAGTGACAAGACCTACACACAACCATGAGCATTATATCATGAAGCTATTCCACAACCAGCCTTAAGAAACATTATTTAAAGTTTTAATTGAGGTAGGTCCAAATAAGGTCTATAGTTTAGAAATATTTAGTTTACATTGGGGTGCCAGCAGAGGATAAGAGCTACTTGGCATGGAGAATAAAGATCAGACCATATTCTCTGTGCTTGCCTGGAGAGACTGGTTTCTATTCCTCTCCACAACCTTCATGACAGTCACCTGACAACCAAACTTTAAATGAGATGTTTTTAGATATTGTCATGCTTTCTGACATATGAATATGCTCTGTAATGCAGCCCTGTATAACATAAACCCTCTGATTCACCGTGAGTGTCTGCTCTAAATGATAACACACTGAACACGGGCCTTCCAGCCAGGTGTTGTCCACATGAACACCAAGGTGCCTATAGGATTTGAGCCGATTATTGGTTCATCATTTATGACCTCTGATACCCTCTGACCCATGTCACAACGTCACAATCAACTGCTCAGTTTGTGAAAAAAATGCCAAAACACATGTTGTATATGTACACAAACAAAGCTACATCTCTGTAAACAAAAACCTCAGCAACAATCTATTTATCCTTTTAATTTCCTGAAATGCTTCCTAAAACTCGTCCCTTCTTAATTTTGAAGGCTATATGGCTACAAGCTGTAACCACGGTGATTGATATGAGGATCATCTTCTGAATATAATGATGAATATGTTAGGCCTACCATAAATTGATATTTCAAAAAGTCAGTTATTTGCTCATTTTGTGTTTCTCTGTTCTGTGCACCATCCAATACTACCAGGTTCATATTGTGGAATCTGTTCTGTATGTCTGAATGATAAATGGTGCTAATAAAAAATTGAACTAAAAAAAAGTCATTTATTTAAAACAACTAATAATGCAGTGTGATGTTAAATCAAAGTAAGTCCCACACATACATATGCTCATGTTTTTTTCCCTTTAGTCTTTGTTATTAACATTCATCAACCACAAAATTAGAAAATTGCGTTTTTAAATAACGATGCATGGAAAATAAAATAAAAAATGCTTCTCTTTGTAAGTAGTTTATTTTTTAGTTTTTAACAACAGAACAAGTCAAAACAAATGCTAATAAGTCAAACATCAGCATAAAACACTATTTTTGTATATATAATATATATATATTTATTGTACAAATTCTCACGTAGGCTACAACGTGCAGCAAGCTTTCACAGACGCCGTGCGGTAATTACTACGTCACTTCCGGAGTCTTCAGCTGATTTGATTTGTTGTCACAATACATGAGACAAATACATGAAACTGTATTTTATTATTATTAATATCTTCATTGTTTACATCCTCAAATACAATGTTAGATAAAAACATCAATAGCAGCAACAGCCACCAACTGCAGCATCTTTAATTTTGATCAGGACAGGACATTTATGAGGTAGAAAACGACCAGGACAGGACAGTAAATATATATTATAGTAGTGAAGTATAGTAGTTTAGTATAGTTATATACAGGTGCTGGTCATATAATTAGAATATCATGAAAAAGTTGATTTATTTCAGTAATTCCATTCAAAAAGTGAAACTTGTATAATGTATACATTCATTCCACACAGACTGATATATTTCAAGTGTTTATTTCTTTTACTTTTGATGATTAGAACTGACAACTAATGAAAACCCCAAATTCAGTATCTCAGAAAATTACAATATTGTGACAAGGTTCAATATTGAAGACACCCGGTGCCACACTCTAATCAGCTGATTAACTCAAAACACCTGCAAAGGCCTTTAAATGGTCCCTCAGTCTAGTTCTGTAGGCTACACAATCATGGGGAAGACTGCTGACTTGACAGCTGTCCAAAAGACGACCATTGACACCTTGTACAAGGAGGGCAAGACACAAAAGGTCATTGCTAAAGAAGCTGGCTGTTCACAGAGCTCTGTGTCCAAGCACATTAATAGAGAGGCGAAGGGAAGGAAAAGATGTGGTAGAAAAAAAGTGTACAAGCAATAGGGATAACCGCACCCTGGAGAGGATTGTGAAACAAAACCCATTCAAAAATGTGGGGGAGATTCACAAAGAGTGGACTGCAGCTGGAGTCAGTGCTTCAAGAACCACCACGCACAGACGTATGCAAGACATGGGTTTCAGCTGTCGCATTCCTTGTGTCAAGCCACTCCTGAACAAGACACAGCGTCAGAAGCGTCTCGCCTGGGCTAAAGACAAAAAGGACTGGACTGCTGCTGAGTGGTCCAAAGTTATGTTCTCTGATGAAAGTACATTTTGCATTTCCTTTGGAAATCAAGGTCCCAGAGTCTGGAGGAAGAGAGGAGAGGCACAGAATCCACGTTGCTTGAAGTCCAGTGTATAGTTTCCACAGTCAGTGATGGTTTGGGGTGCCATGTCATCTGCTGGTGTTGGTCCACTGTGTTTTCTGAGGTCCAGGGTCAATGCAGCCGTCTACCAGGAAATTTTAAAGCACTTCATACTTTCTGCTGCTGACCAACTTTATGGAGATGCAGATTTCATTTTCCAACAGGACTTGGCACCTGCACACAGTGCCAAAGCTACCAGTACCTGGTTTAATGACCATGGTATCCCTGTTCTTAATTGGCCAGCAAACTCGCCTGACCTTAATCCTATAGAAAATCTATGGGGGATTGTGAAGAGGAAGATGTGATGTGCCAGACCCAACAATGCAGAAGAGCTGAAGGCCACTATCAGAGCAACCTGGGCTCTCCTAACACCTGAGCAGTGCCACAGACTGATCCACTCCATGCCACGCTGCATTGCTGTAGTCATTCAGGCAAAAGGAGCCCCAACTAAGTATTGAGTGCTGTACATGCTCATACTTTTCATGGTCATACTTTTCAGTTGGCCAACATTTCTAAAAATCCTTTTTTTGTATTGGTCTTAAGTAATATTCAAATTTTCTGAGATACTGAATTTGGGGTTTTCATTAGTTGTCAGTTATAATCATCACAATTAAAAGAAATAAACACTTGAAATACATCAGTCTGTGTGGAATGAATGTATACATTATACAAGTTTCACTTTTTGAATGGAATTACTGAAATAAATCAACTCTTTCATGATATTCTAATTATATGACCAGCACCTGTAGTTATTTCTTAGCAGTAGGCCTACTACATAAGTGATGGAGAGATGAGAAAGTCGTATAAATTTCAGCGTTGTGAGGGAACGACAGCTGAGCACTGCTGTGTCCCTCTGTGTTCATCATCAGCAAAATGGATTGTGAAGATCAGAAGAGAAAAGTTTGTTGTCTCTCACCATACTCGTGTGTGCAGTAGACACTTTGTGTCAGAGGACGTCGTTGAGCCGGCGGCTGAAGGGGGTAGAAGGAGGCCAAAGCCAGGCGCCGTTCCTGTCTTGTTTCCCTGGAATAACTTCTCTCTTGGAAAAGTAAGACTTGGGGTACAGGAGCGGATCAGAGCCAGACCGGAGAGGTTTGGCAAAGTTGCTGGCACTCTTTGTGCCAACGATCATGATTATTGTTCAAGGCCGGACCCTACGTTTGTGGGCTTGGTGGTCACTGAGAATGAGAGTCTTCGGGATGAAGTTGCCCAGCTGAGGCAATTTCCAACAAAAACCGACCAAGTCTAGAAATAATGTAGTTGATGACCACTGGTCTAGCTTTACTGCAATTTTTTTTTATATTGAGCCCTGCTATAGTGTTAGTCTGTTCAATTCAAAAATGCATAATGTAGCCTACCATTTGTTTTCCTGTATGCACGTTGATTTGTCTAAGTTACAGGTTCACCTCTAACCATCTGTAGGCTTGTGAGCATGGTACAATAATAACTAGTAGATTTAATAAAAGCTTCCTATTTTCACTAGACCTACTTTTGTTTTTTTTACAGATTTTCATCTTATGACCACCTGATGCGGTTTTGGCAGGTCACCGAACCATCGCTGCAGTACATGGTTCGAGTGACCAGAACAAGAACTGCAGACGGTGACTCAGCAAGGCAAAGTACAGCCATGGTACAGACACAGTCTATACAGCCAGTAGATGAACTGTTCCTCTTCCTGAACTACCTAGAAGGACCTGGCTGACCGGTATGGGATACATCAGTCTGCTGTTAGTAGGATCATTCACACCTGGAGTAATTTTTTGTTTTGTGTTCTCGGCTCACAGCGAATTTGGATACCCCAAAACAAAATCAATGAGCACTTGCCAGCAGAGTTCAAAGATTACCCAGACACTACAGTGATCCTGGACTGCACAGAGCTCAAATGCCAAACACCTTCCTCTCCTTTACTCCAGAGTGAAGTTTATTCCAGTTACAAGTCCCATTGTACACTGAAGGGGATGATCGGCATGGCCCCTCATGGTGCTGTAACCTTTGTTTCTCCCCTCTTTGCTGGCTCAGTCAGTGACAAGCAGATCCTTGTGGAGTCAGGACTATGTAAACTGCTCAGTCCAGATATGGCAATCATGGTGGACAGAGGCTTCCTGGTGGATGACTGTGTGCCTTGTAAAGTGTACAGGCCTGCATTCCTAGCCGGAAGACCTCAAATGCCAGCAAATGCGGTCAGGGAGACCCAGTCTATCGCACGCCTTAGGGTGCATGTTAAGCGGCTAATTCATCGGTTGAAGGAGCACAAATTCTTTGACACAGTTATCCCCCTAAACATGTTTGGAAATATTAACCAGCTGTATGTAGTCGCATGCCTCCTATTAAATTACCAGAATGGTCCACTTGTAAAAGCCTGGTCTAAGTAGAGGTGTCAATATGTTTGTGGCGTGGTACTGTGGAGGGCAGAGCATTCAAAGAATATTGTTCTTGTTGTTGTTATAGTTGTTAATGTTATTGTTTGTTATAACCGTTCCCATTGACTGTATATAAAACACAGTTGATGGCCGTTCCACACATAATTTTGCTACAGTGAAATTAAAAATAAAATGATACCACAGCCTTTCTTTAGGGCTCTCACAAAAACATTGTGTATTTCACTGTGGTCATAACAAGCAGCACTTACACAATGCTGCGTTTAGATACAAATAAATAATCTCAGAACAAATGAACATAAGAAAATATGTAATTGAAGGTGACATGTTCTACGGTCAACAATTGAAATACATTTCAGTCAGTGGAAAAAAATATGTGCGTCATTTCAGACAGCATGTATAAACATCAGATACTGTACAATACCATACAACAGAGTGTACAATGGTCCTGATGGTGTATAAAACCCAACATTGTGTCATGCAATGTATCAGTTAAACATTACTCAAAATAAATAAATTAAGTAAATTAAAAAAGAGAGTTCACAATTACAATTACAAATTTCCATCGTCATGGACTACCCTGGACTGGAGTGATTGCCACTGTTGGCACTGGCACTATCTTGCACTACGTTACCATTGCACCTTTCTGCTTTTTTTTCCACACCGCTCATTTAAACATGCTACAATCTAATTTTACTGAGAGGGCACACTATAGATCTTCCTTTGTATTTCTATAATATGTATGTGTATGTGGATGTCATATGTCTGTGTGCCTATGTGTATGTATGTGTATAAGCTATTGGACACCTTAATTTCCTTCGGGATTAATAAAGTATCTCTATCTATCTATCTATGCTGGCCTGTTCTTCATTTTACTTATGGCTATTTAGGAGTTTAATAGACACTGGGATAAATGAGTTTTTGAAACGGATGATCAAATTAACACTAAAACCTAAAATCAATACTGATTAAAACTGATTGAAACAAGTACTGCCAATGGCATGATTTTTTTCAAGCCAAAAACATAGGTAGATAAAAGTAAAAATAGAAGAAATCAACCTTTTCTTTCATTGTTTTTATGATTCTGCCATCCCTATATATTCTTTGAACGAACATGTCATCTTCTGCATAGACAACAAAATCACACCATTCCAGACCAGTTATGAGCAGTTGTCCCTGTCCCCCTGTAGCTGTAGCACTTCATCGGAGACCCTAAGGTACATACAGTCTACATAGCTTCTCACATTAGGACACTTCACCTCCAGCAGTCTAAACGCAGGCTCAGCATATGGATCGTATACCAACCCATGGTGCATCTGGGTGGATGATGAAACCGCAAGGATAGTGGTTTACATCCTTAACAAGGCAGTACTCTTCTGCCTTGGGCTCCATCTGAAGACCCCTCTTCATTTCTGCGGTCTGATAACCTGGCCGTAAAATCCTGAGTGCCAGGTTCTCCGCTGAGGACTGTCCTCTCACATGGCAAACCTCTCTAGAAATGCATGAACACACACAACTTGGTCTAAGTATTTAAACGACATCTTAAACAATGTAATGACTATCAATAAAAAATATTATACATACCGGAATCTAGAGGAAGTCACACGTGGCTTTCTTAGAAGGTGCCATTCCTTCAGTGTGCTCTATTGCCTTGTGCTTTCCTCAAGTTGGTGCGCCATGATCTCTGATGTTTGAAGAGATTTCATGTGCAGCTGCTGATGGTAGTTAAGCACAAAACAACACTCTGAGGGCCCCAAAGAGTAACTATCAAGAGGTAAGAATGGTCGTGGTGGTGCAGTTGCATGTAGATGTGTCATTGGTGGAGTCCATGCTGGAAGATGGTAGGAGAGAACACTACCTTCTTGGACTTTTCCAAAGGCACTTTCTACTAATGGTACACCCCCTGCAA